>NC_134483.1:376214327-376529327 GCF_040206685.1 Ascaphus truei
GCAGGGCCAGGTAGCCAGAATTGAGGTTCACCATGTTTTCAGTGACGGGTGGCCCGTTATTGCCATAGTATTGGTAAGCCTGTGGTGGCACATTGATTCAGAAAGTACGAATCTTAAATGGATTAAACCCGACCTTTCTCCTTTTGAAGTCCCCATGATCAAACATACCGGCAAAAGCTGGGAGGACTGACCAATACCTCTAGTGCTTCCTGGAGGAGGGGCTGTGTGAAAAAAGCAATCATTCATAGATAAAGTTTGCTTTGTCAAATTCTTCCACCCACGATGGTCCAGTGAAAATTTGAAGAAATCATATTTGTCAATGATTAGGCTTATATCTCTGCTAAAGTCGCCTTCTTATCTGTTCCAGCATTAATTGCAGAAAATATTAAATATGCGTAACTGCAGTCTGGTCTTTTATTAGACGTGTAGAAGAAGAAGGAGCACAGCCTCCGCATCCAAAGAGCAAAAAATAGATAGGGCAACTCCAAATGAAGTAAAAAATGTATTTTATTAAATAATCAGTTTGGCAATGGGGTAGGAAACGCACCAACGCATTTTGTCCGATAGGACTTTCTCAAGGTGTGGGGAGACAGACATGAACATACAATTAATAGGAAAAATTTCGTGACAAAACCGGCCTGAAGTGACGTCATCACCATGCGTCCCATAACTGAGTTGCATTGGTGAGGCTCCACTCCTATTGGGCGGCAGAATCAGCCAACATAGCTTAACATTGAACAGCCTAACTTTAATCAAACCGAAAAGACAAACAATAAAAAAACATAATATACAATATAAATTATTAAAAACAATATAAAAAAGCGTATATTACTTCTACATACCAAGTGGAGACATAAAAATATGGAAAAACATGACAAACCATCAACTAATGATGATATAAATCAAGCAATAATTGAATATAATAAATAAAACAAAATAAACAATAAGCATATTGCAATACATGTTATTCCAAGTATATAATTATATGTAGCAAGATAGAGAGATGGCAAAAGCGCTCAAATACCAGGCCAATGATAATATAATGCCAGAGGGGGAGGAGGAGGAGGTTACAGGTCTGCTCCAAAAAGGAAGAAATTTTGAGTGACTTTCCAAATATTATTAATATCTCAGGAACCACTCTCTCTCCAATTGAAATGTCACGCCTTGATAAGGGCCTTAAGTTCTCACCTGCTATGAACTTTGATTTATTCGGTACTACAATTGATGTGTATAAATTTGTCCGCAAATTATCCTTAATTTTTTTTTTGATGGATTTGATAATAGTGTTGAAGTTTCGACTGGGGTGGGTGGCTTGGATGGGGGGACACCACCCGTTACCGAGGGTGATGTCCCCTCACCCGACACCATTCCTCCGGTATCTACTGCATTGCATACATTTAATGATTTTTGCATTTTACAGGATATGAATGACCTCTTATCAGAGCAGATTCCTGATGAATTTAATATCCCTACATTTTCCGAATGGAATTCTGGTCTAAAAAAGAGCTCTATATTCTACCCCACTCACATTAAAGGTCAATTTTTAACAATGTTTGAAAACTTGGTTATCAGGGACCTTCGTCTTCTAGCCCAAGTGTTTTCCTTTTCACAAATTAATCATGATAATTTGAGTCAAGACAAACGCTTAGCTTTAAAAGCTCTTCAAACGAATTCTTCATTGATTATAAAGAGTGCGGACAAGGGAGGTGCTATGGTGGTGCAGAGTAGAGACAGTTATGTCAAGGTGGCTTTACGTCAACTTGATAATGGCTTGTCCTACTGTGTGCTATCCGCAGATCCCACACCGCGCTTTTTTGAAGCCCTTGTTGAACTAGTAGATTCAGGTGTCATTATGGAAGTTCTTTCCAGTGATGCGGTTCAGTATATTATTCCATCTCACCCCATTGTTCCTATCTTCCACCATCTCCCAAAGATCCATAAGACATTGGTCGACCCTCCTGGTCGGCAATTTGTCTCTAGTATTGGATCTTTGGGAGATGGTCTTTTTAGATATGTTAACAATTTTCTTCAACCTTTTGTGAAAAAGTTACCCTCATTTATACTGGACTCTGGTGATCTTCTTAGTCAAATTAAGCATGTCACTTGGGATAATCATTATTTGTGGGTAACACTTGATGTTATATCTCTTTATTCAATTATACAGTATGATCATGGAATGGCGGCTGTCCGCCAATTTATTGAGATACCAGAAATTTCAATCTGTCAATCTGCATTAATTTTAGATGCTATTTTGTTTCTTCTCACGCACAATTTTTTTACTTTTAATCACACATTTTATTTACAATTAATTGGCACTGCCCTGGGAACGAGATTTGCTCCTTCGTATGCAAACCTTTTTATGGGGTGGTGGGAAGCACTATTTATTTTTTCATGCACTAACACTTTTCGTAATAATATAATTTTCTATAAAAGATTTGTGGACGATCTTATCATTATTTGGAAAGGGGATGTCACTACACTGCACTCTTTTGTTAATTATCTTAATAACACTGATTACAATCGCAAATTCACTCTTAATTTTCACTCACATCACATTGAGTTTCTGGATCTACAATTATTTGTGGACATTGATAAAATAATTCAAACGGATGTTTATAGGAAATTAAACTCAAGAAATACTTTCTTAAGGGCGGACAGTTGCCATCCACTCCATGTTATTAGAGCTATTCCTAAGGGACAGTTCCTTAGGCTGAGAAGGAACTGCTCTACACCTGGTAGTTTCCACTCTCAGTCTAGGGATCTTTGTCAACGATTTATTGATAGAGGTTATTCTGAGACTAGCATCAATGATGCATTTGATATTGCCCTTAATACAGAGAGATCATCTTTGTTGCCCACTCGGGATATTGGACACCCCCCCTTGATACACATGTACAAAATTATAAGAATAAATATAAGAAACAAGGACACAATAAATCTGACTATAAATGTCCACTGTTTATTTCAGTTCAATAAACAAAGTGGGAAGATAAAATCAATTATATCCAAGCATTGGAATGTCTTATCTATGGACCCAGTATTGAATAAATATATTGGTTCAGGTTCTAAATTTGTTTATCGTAGGGTGAGAACTGTTAGTTCATATATCTCCCCAAGTAACATAACTGTCCCTAAAATTAGCAATTCTTCTTTTGTCAACAGAGGTTCTTTTAAATGCGGGTCTTTTAGTGTTTGTAAACACATGAAACCTTCTAATTTTTTCCAGGATAGTTTACCGCATCCACATGACAATAAAATGGGCAATCACATAAAAAAATTCTACTTTAACAGTTTTATAAATTGTAAAAGCCAATTTGTGGTATACCTCATAACGTGGTTGTGGTAAAAGATACGTGGGGAGAACGATCAGAGCTCTTAAAGTCAGGATACTAGAGCATTTAAGACTTATAAGATTGAATGATACTAATCATCCAGTGTCCAAACATTTCTCCGAATGTACAGTAGACAAGGAGGCATTGGGAACGTCTCATTTTTGGGCATAGAATTAGTTCATAATAGACCTAGAGGAGGTGACCGTATCAATTTACTAAACCGTAGGGAAGCGTATTGGATTTTTATTCCTAGAACGCGCTTCCCTATGGGTTTAAATATTGAATGGCAATTGGCTCATTTCTTATAGGTTTAGATCATTGTTGAACCAAGGAATTTTTATTCACAAATGTTTTTCCAATTTATTATTCATATATATTTTTATTTTTATTTATTTTTATATATTTTTTTGTTTTCTGCTATTTTTCTTTTTCTTTTTCTGTGTCTTTTTATATTATATATATTTTGTTCTAATTCCACATATTATCATTTGACACTTTAATTAGTTATATTGTTATTGATTTAATATCATTATTGTGTCATATTGGTTATCCCCATTTACTAGTTATCAATGTTTTCTTGTTTTTAAACTGTAATTACTTTCAATATTCTTTGGGCTCATATTTCTTATATTGTTTTCCTTTTCCCCCCCTTTTTTTGTCCATTTTTATCCTTTATTCATCTTTATGGTGTGTTGAGGATTATCAGTTATTATGTCTACTTGAGTTTGGTCTTCGGACCTTTTTGTCCCATTGAGGCCATTGTATTTATTTGCCCTCACTTGTTTTAGGTTCTCTCCTTTCCTGCATTTACACTTCCACCCTTAGGCCACGCGGTGGCGTTCTACGCATGCGCAAGTCATTGCGCATTGCGTCATGATGTCATCACGCTGCCGTTTTGGTGCGAATTGGCTGCAGGTAAGAGGGTATTTATTGGGTGGTGTCACATTGTATTTTATCCTTGATAAAGAACGCTGCGACGTTTGAAACGCGTTGGATTGGTCTCATGACACATGAGTACCCTTTTTATATATTTTGATTCTGGGTCCTTTCCTGCTCCATTTGGTTCGTGCACTCCTCCCAATTTTTCTACTTCTATAATTATATGTATCCACTTAAGGTATTTTAACCCTCTTTCCTACAGTCACAGGGATGGCAAATATGTCTATCCCTTGAATTTGTTTAAGAAGGTCTCCACTATCGAAAATGTGAGAGGGCAACAATCACACAATTGGCTGTAAAAAATGGTCCACGTATCGTGAGACACCATCTCCCAAAGATTCAATGCTGGAATACAAACCTCCCTTCATAGGGGGGGCTGGTAGCTGGTCAATAATGGGCCAATAGGAAGCTGTGTTGTCATCCGGTTTTGCTTCCTATTGGCCCACGTGAAACATTACATTTAAACTTGCAGGAGATACTGGCACCTTATATGGCGATCTGTATGTCGGGAGGTGGGGGGTCCCTGTAGCAGAAAATAATGGAGTTCAGTTCTGAAAACCCCCTGCTTCAATCCTATTTTAAAAAGTGCATGAATTGGTCCTGTAAAAGCTTCACTTGAAAACACAGAGAGAGACTGCTCCTCTCTGGCACTTCTCTGTGCAGATCTTACAGGCTGGGGGCTGGCTTTGTAGGATTAATGCTTTGGTAAACCCATTCAGAAGCAGGGACCCCCACAGAGTTAATCCTCCCAGGCCACTTTCTGTTTTCGGGGCCATGATCGCACGGAGCTGCACTGCGGTCCGACTGATTGTAATTGTGAACGCAATAAATAAAATGAATTAAAGTTTGTGCGTTAGACATGTAGATAACAGTGGATAAAACTTCATGTATTGGAGTTTTGTGACAAATAGATGTACAGTACTCTATGCTTCCATTTAGGAAAATACTATCCTCCAAGACCTATGTGCTTATGTTCAGAAGTGAAAGTCTTCGCTTCATTACCTGCCAGCCACAAACATACTGTAAACTCAAACTGTTGCTCTCTCAGGGGGGTTATTGAATGTCAGCAGTTGCTGAATGTACAGCAGTTCCCAAACACATAATATGGTGTATGGTTCTGTTGGATGGCTACCGAAATTGCTTGTTTCATCTTTTTTTCACTCTTGATTAAAGTCAGGAAGTGGAAAAAACATTTGGTGTTGTAATCCTGGTGTGAAAATACTTAGTCAGCAAGTAACCAAATCCCTGTATACACTAAGATGACAACTTTAAAAAGGAAACAATCTGAAATAAAAACACAAATGATGGATGAGGCATGTGCTATAGCATAAGATGGGATAACCTTTGCTGAGACAATAAGCTTCAGAAGTATGTATTTTTATCTCGTACTTTTTAAAATATATTTTTTTACTATTTCTTATGGCACGTCTGTTTTTTTAAACACGCTTTAACTGCAGTGTATCTCACACATACTGTAGCACATATAGTGATTCTAAATGTTAACTAAATAGCATGTACTGAGACTATATCATTGCGTTATTTCTTCTTTCTCTAAGCAGTCGAGGAAATACAAAGGACACAGTATAACATTGGTAGTGCAGGTACCTACTGATACGGGCTACCTTGGCATGGTTGAGAACTTAACATGTTTTGGCCAAAAGATTGACCTAAATGACCAATACATATGAGAAGAAAAACAAATCAAATAATTTGTCATATTGGATGTGCATTGGGGCTTCATTGTTTAATGTTGTATATTTAAGGTTTCCTTCCAAGTAGCACTCCTGATGATGCAATTACATAAATATATAATACCGTGGGACTGGGATTTGAAAGTGTCGATTTTAGAGTCTAGGACAATTAGATTATAAATAGAATAGCATGGACGTAATAATTTTCACTGAACTTTTCACAGCTACACTACATAAGACCAAGAACTAAGAGACAAGAACACCATTTTGAAAGCACTCATTGTAGTGATATGTAATGATGTATTAAGTTAATAAGCAATACTTTATTATTAATATATAAAATAAATGGTGAAATGATCAAACAATAAACAACTCACACTGGTGATAAGACATATAAAACAAACTAAAGTGCTCTATACAAAAACTGAGACATAGGGGAGAATCGTTACACCCAATTGCTAGTTAGCAATGAAGTAACTCACAAGAACTCGACAAGGCACCAGGAAGAGGGTTTGCTTATACTTGTTCACTGATTGATATCTGATATCTGCATATGTTCTGTGTCTTTCACAATATTCTTGTATCTACATTCAGTGGTTGATATTTGATATCTGCTTATGTGATTTGCCCTCTTTAGACTTTAGATTTATATCATTAGCTGAGTGTGGGATCATTTGACAGTGGGGAGGGAAGGCTTCGGGAAGTACCTCTGGGACCCTTTGGGACCAGGGGGAATGGGCCAGATGAAGAGGTCACCTCTCAAAACGTCGCCCCCCTAGTTTGCTTTCCTTTTTCCATTTTTGTGATTTTTTGCTTTTCTTTTGTGTTTTTTTTTCCCCTTCTCCTTCTTTCCCCTCTACCCCCTATATTTTTATTTCCTCTTTGGTGATATTTATTCTTGCATTGGCGTATTGGCTATTGTTGCTATATTTTCAGTTTATTATTAGTGTCATTAAATTATTCATATTCCCTACACTGGTATTCGCTTATATCTGTAGTTGTGAGACAGAGAGTGCTGGTACTATTTTTTGGATTGTTAGTACTTTTGAAGGGTATTAGGGTCCTTTCCTGTTCCGTGCACCCTGCAACCTTGCTGAGTCATTGTGTCAGAGTGCTGTCTATCACCCCCCCTTTCTATAATAAATGCTGTGTTTAGGCAAGCCCACCCACAATACCCCCCAAAAATTACCCAACAATGTTTTTTCAAAACAAAATGTTCCCGTAGGTAGGAAGCAGGGAGTTTCCGAAGCTGAACCGCATTCATTTAGACTCCAACTACCCCCTGCTTATTGGGATACTTACCTCCTTAGGGGGTGCCAGTATCTCCTGCTCAGCAATAGATATTCTACTGTATAACATGGGTCAAATAAACAAAAGAACCAGAGTCAGAGTAAGTAATTTTAGAGAATCCTCCACTGAGTGGGAATCATCTGATACTGAGAACATTAATGGGAAAATAAAATAAAAAAAACTATAATCACAGGTTCCAACCCTCGAGACATAACAGGGACACACAGATCAACACTCGGCCCCACATGGCTTTATTTACCGCTCCAACATATTTTTTAGGTGCACATCACTTCCCAGAACCTCGAACTCACCAAGTCAGAAGAACTAGGAGGAGGATGAGGGGGCCCAAAGTCCAAAACAAAATCAGGACTACTACTTCAAGAACAAGAGAGGGAACCACTACAGTATTAACAACTAGTGGTACTGTGGAGTATATTTTTATTATCAACCTAATGTAACTGTTTTTCGCCTTAACGATATACACTCCAGGGAACTTAGAAGAGGCTTCTCCTTTTCACCTGCATCTGAAATGAATTATTTTGAGTGTATAAAAGACACCACCTTCTTCACGAGGAAACTATTACTCCATACATATTTCAAAATAATCAAACAATCACAATTTAGAAATGTAGGTATTGAGGGTCTGGAGAGCCAAGATATGGTAAACTTAGAATCCTTATTCAGTCTCCTGGAGGATAGTGAAAAGACTGCAGGTCTAGGTCCCTTCACCAAACTGAAGCCTCAGAGTAACGTCACCCCTTGAATGGAACTAAGTCCAAATGTAACAATGTTTGTGAAACTAGTAACTAAGGATTTAGAGAACATAACGAAGGGGAAGGTAGCCAATAACATGGAGAAAGAAGAGCATGGAGCCGTAACGGATCTGTGTAGTCTAAATAAAATAACAATAAAAGCCTCTGACAAAGGGAGAAACATTGTTCTGCTCAAAACTGAGAATTACAGAAGAGAAAATCTTAGACTGCTAAGCGATTCTAACGGTTACAGAACCGAAGAAAATTCTATCTGGATGTAGATTTGTTATATACTAGCATTCAGCACTCAGTTGGAATTAAGGCAGAATTTCTCTTGACCAGAAGCACCCATCACTATGAACACAATGAGTTCATTTGTGACCTACTCCTTTTCGACCTCACCCATAACAATTTTTTATTTAACAATAAAATCTATCTCTAGGCACAGAGTACTGCGATGGGCACAACATGTGCCCCATCTACGCAAACCTATACCAGGGGCGGTGGGAGAAAAACACGTTCTTCAGCGATGCCCTCCAGGATTACTCCAAACAAATCATCCTATGGATACACTACATTGAGGATACTTTGATACTATAGAGGAGCAGCAAAGAACTATTCATCAGTTTTGTCCAACCACTCAACACAAAAACACACAACCTCAGACTCATGTCTGAGATTAGTGGCAAAAGCATAGTGTTTTTGGATTTGAAAATAAGCATTGGTGTAGAAGGAACGCTACACACCACCACTCACACCAAAATAACTGCAACCAATAGTTATTTGAGGGTGGACAGTCACCATCTTCACCCTTAATTTGGGGTATCCCTACAAGCCAGTTCCTAAGGATCCAGAGAAACTGTTTGGACCCACAGGATTTTAAGGAACAAGCTGACCTGATGAGGAAGAAGTTCACACTACAGGGTTATTGCACCAGCGACATCAAACGGGCATTCCAAAATGCAAAGAAAACTCTAAAAGAAACTCTCTTACTTGATAAACAAAGCAAGACAGGGCTGGAAGAGACCATTAGGTTTATTGGATCTTATAGCACCAATGGCTAGAATGGGTGATATTCAACAGACATTGGCACATCCTCCTAGAGGATAATGAACTAAGAGAGGTCTTAAAACCAAGCCCTACGAAGGTAAGAAGATACTCCAAAAATGTGAAGGATTTTCTGGTCCACAGCCCATTGTCTCATGGTCCCACCTCCAGGTAATTGAATTCCCCAGAAAACAGTGGGCACATACAAGTGTGGGACTTGCAAGCCATGCAAGTACATTATGCAGAGTAAATAATTCAAGAATAGTAATGGCACATATTCACCCAATGCTGAACTTTACCAACTGTAAAATTCTCAGTGTCATTTACCTGATGACCTGCTCCTGTGGCAAAGAATGTGTGGGCAAGACGAGCCACCAATTTCGCAGGTGAATATTAGAATGTCAGCCCTGTAAAAAACTGCCTGGATACTCCTGTATCCCAACATATCCATGAGAGACATAGAGGAAATCCAGATGCATTATATTTTCAGGCCATTGACCACATACCTTATGATAGGAGGGGGGTGATTGGGATACTGAACAATTACAAATGGATTCAAGGGGATCTACACCTTAAACACCTTGCCCCCAATGGGTTAAATGAGCACTTTGTCCTCTCTTCATTCCTCTCATATGTATATCCATATTTCCAACAGACATGACAGTGTCTTCTCTCTGTACACATTGGGATAAAAGCCAATAACTGTGTGACTAAACAGGATATCTTTTAATGTCATTTACCAGGAGCCTTATGCATATTTAATTCAAGTTTGTTTCCTGTCACAGTATTTCAACAGAAAAAAAGAGAGAAAAAGATCCTCCTTGAATGCACTCGGATAGGCCAGTGATTGATGATAATGAGTGTATTTAAAAACCTTTTAATCACAAGAGAAGGTTTAAAACAGGATTGTATAGAGGGGCATGGTATATATAATCCAAGGCCAGCCCCTAATAGGCAAACCAAACAAAATCGTCCTCACTTGAGAGGAGATGTAAGTATAACATCACCTTAATGTGGAACTGTGTCGCTCAGACAATCCCCATTACTATAATACCAGAATAGACGGCCCATAAGCCATATGGAAATCCCTTTATCAATAATTCAATGAACCTAAAATGGTATAGGTCATTGAAGCTAAGTCTGGAAGGGTGATTATCTTACACCGAATGGACAGATGGTATATATCTGGATGATGTCCCTAGTCCACTTAAGCGGTGTGTACAACAAATAAATAAAACATGGTGAAAACAATAACAACGCAACAAAGATGATCATCATAAAAATGGAAACTCAACCACCATATGCATGTAGTAGTGGGATGCGTAGCTGAATAGTGTGTAAGCTCTGCAAAGGGCAAGCACAAAGTGTGCTAACGGAAACGCCCTGAGGCACGGTTCGAAGACCGTATCCAGTTATAGCCTCATGCATGTAGTAGTGGGATGCGTAGCTGAATAGTGTGTGAGCTCTGCAGAGGGCAAGCACAAAGTGTGCTAACGGAGAACGCCCTGAGGCACGGTTCAAAGACCGTATCCAGTTATAGCCTCTGTGTACTGATTGATGTTTAATGCAGAGATCAAAATCACAGGTAGCCTCTCTAGAGTCCGGTAATAAACACTAATCAGACCTAATAATTATAAGTTACTGATAGGTACACGGGGTAAGGAACAGCCTGACTCATAAATCATATTGAGTCTCCCTCTAAGCAGATAAATATCATATATAGATTGCTAGGGCTGATCATGGTCAGTGACCAGTACCCCTGATTACACCTCCCTCCCTTATGTGCATATATTATGCTGGTGACCTGAATGGTAGCTATGGTAAAAATGGAAACATAGCAAACATAATGATGCACAATATAATATCAGGACATAAAAGTGTCTCAGGTCCTGATAGGGGTGCTACTTAGCTCATGGGTGCATATAGAAGCCATTACACCATCGTAGGTAGAAGGGAACGGCTACAGGATACCATGGGAGGGGTGTTCCGGTCTCGAGGCAGCAGCTACAGCCGCGGAGGCGCCATCTTGGATGCGGTGACGTCACCACGCTCGTAGTCACCTGACGCACCTTTGAGAAAGCGCGATCCCGCGCGTCAGGTGACTACGTGCATCCCACTACTACATGCATATGGTGGTTGAGTTTCCATTTTTATGATGATCATCTTTGTTGCGTTGTTATTGTTTTCACCATGTTTTGTTTATTTGTTGTACACACCGCTTAAGTGGACTAGGGACATCATCCAGATATATACCATCTGTCCATTCGGTGTAAGATAATCACCCTTCCAGACTTAGCTTCAATGACCTATACCATTTTAGGTTCATTGAATTATTGATAAAAGGATTTCCATATGGCTTATGGGCCGTCTATTCTGGTATTATAGTAATGGGGATTGTCTGAGCGACACAGTTCCACATTAAGGTGTTGTTATACTTACATCTCCGCTCAAGTGAGGACTATTTTGTTTGGTTTGCCTATTAGGGGCTGGCCTTGGATTATATATACCATGCCCCTCTATATAATCCTGTTTTAAACCTTCTCTTGTGATTAAAAGGTTTTTAAATACACTCATTATCATCAATCACTGGCCTATCCGAGTGCATTCAAGGAGGATCTTTTTCTCTCTTTTTTTCAGTTATATTTTTCCTCTTTTGCACCGGCATTTTGCCTGACATACTACTAACTACTCACTTACCTGCTGATGCGGGAGCATCCCCTACCCCTCCCTTTTTCCCCTTTCCCATCCCTGGATTATACAGTATTTCAACAGCATGAGGACACTCTGCTAACACTATACACACTTTCTCTCTACTCAGAGTTAGTCAGCCACTACCTGATCTTTAATCCAAATTTTGCACTGACAATATTAACTGATAAGTTGCTCAGAGGTATTTATATACACTTCCTCTGATGCTACTAAGAGGAGAGTGAATAATACATATCCCACTAATCTCGTTTCTGAAATTATCTTGAGTCTGTGTACTTTTGAGTGGCAGTCAAGGGTTCATAGGTACTTTGCTACTGGATTTTTTTAACCCTACGGCTGTGCTTATAGTGCCGGCGACGGCAAAAACGACGCGACGTTGCAGCAAAACAAATGCATTGCCGCTGTCGTGTGCGCTTATAGTAAGCGCGATGCTGTGGTGCGACGGATTGGTCGCGATCACTGGAAATCATCTCTATTTGATTTTCCAGCGACCGTGGCGTTGCCGGCACTATAAGAGTAGCCTTAGGATTACAGAAGGCAGAGCCATCTCTCTATCCAGAATCAGCCAGCTACCACCTGTCATATTTTTAAGTATTTGCACTGATAACCTCAATTAATTAACTATTTAGGGGTCTCTACATACAATACACTTTCTCTAACGTTACTAAGAGGAGAGTGAATACGTAGTATACACTATATTTACTATCTCTGTTATGATCCTGAGGCCATACATTTATTATTGGCATCCAAGGGCTTGCAGGTTGTGAATCAATCACAACTCCTTTACAAATCCACCTGATATTGCAGACTACATTTAGAATAGGCTTTTTCTCTGCCTCTTTGTGGCAAGGTTCTGCTGTGGGACCTAGCTGTTTTTATTATGAATTGTTTTTATATTTGTTTCATGATTCTAGTTTCTGGTACATATCCAGAATTGTATGTCTTTTGTATATATGTTTATTAAAATATAGTTTTTAATTGCTTTGCTGAGATCTACTTTGGAGTGCAGCTTTAGGGAAACACTTTTTCTTCGTTTTGTATTTGCATCATATCAGTTTCCTGCTGGCACTCACCCCTTTTTGACTAATTCTCTAATATATAATCACTGAGTAGCTGAGGAGGATCACCCATCCCATCTGGGATCCAGTCTATTTGACTTAAGTGAATGCAAGAACTGATGTTAAAAATGAGTGAGACTGGCACCAATTATTTTGAGTCTCACTGAAAATTAGAGACTCAGCAGCTCTGAAGATCAGCAAACATCACATACATTAATTGCCAACCTCCTGGTTGAGTATATTTGTCTTGCTGCTCATTTCATTTTCCATGGGTCCATGTAAACAGACAGCCAACTGTAACCCTTAACCTCAATACTAGTGTGGTTAACATTGCAGATCATTTTTTGGACAGTTAAAGCCACAGATCAGGTATTCCACACTTGAACATCCCTTGCATGTTATCCCCGCTGCATTTATGTATATACAGTACTGTACATATATACATACACACACACTTATTTGTAAGCTAGAGAAATGTAAAAGAAAACATGCAATCTATCTTTCTATCTATACTGTATATACACATACAATAAAATAAGCAACAGTCTGGAATACTTTAGAAACATTGAATGCTTACATATATGCCCTGTATGTAGCTCTCACTATTTAATTTAAACAGAGCGTTTTGGACAATGGGAAGCCAGTTAGATAATTAGTATTACCATATATATATATTTTTTAAATCTGATTGTATAATAAGTGATCGCACATGTAATCAACATACCTGTGATTCTTTATTTTGCCATTTTGCCTTTTGTGTGCGTGTATGTATACCTGTACACACACACACACACACACACACACACACACACGCACACACACGCACACACACGCACACACACGCACACACACGCACACACACGCACACACACACATACACACACAAATAAGTGCTTACTCGAAAGGTTTTAATAGGTTTAAGGAAGCAATCATGGCTGATAAAAGAATACGATCACACTCAAACACAGCTAGCAGCGAAGAACTCGCTTGAATCCCAAGTAGCAGCTGTAAACACTGGATGGGAAAAGGGCTTGTGATCGATAATTAACACAGGTGTAAATCCAGGCAACAGACCCGCATCCATTGTGGCCTCTCGCCCGGGAGACCAAACAGCTCTAATTAGGGTCAGGGGATGCCTGAAGGGAACCACAGGGGCTAAGCTCCAACATAGTTATTAGTCAAGCCACACTTCTCAACATTTTCACATTGATTCTGTGCAATTTTTCTTTGAATACCAAGTGTCAACTCTCAGCTAAGAATAAGGTAGTGACTTGTAGCGGAATAATTATTTCTTCCACATAATTTAAGTCCAGGCTACAAACCCGCACCCACAGTGGCTTATCGCAAGAGAGGCCAACCGGATTTACTCACAGTTGGAAAGACGCCGGGACAGGGTCAAAATAGATAATTATAATGAAAAACAGATGAAATATATAAAAAATTATACTAAATAAAATCCAATACATTTACGTATTCTCCTCTATATTAAATAAGTCTGCTGGTACTGTATCTAAACACTCATTTAGTCCACAGGATGCCAGAGTATTTAACTTAAATATTCAATATGTTTCTTGTCGGCAAATGGTCCTAAACCTATTACCTCCATTAATGGAGGGAGGAATGTGTTTCCAGACCCATCATTCTAAGTGTGGAAACATCATTATTGTGTTTGTGATAAATGTGTTTAGGAACACCATGTGTTGGTGCTCCATTCAAAATGTTCCTTCTATGTTCTAAGAAATTAACATAGAGGGAGCGCATAGTGCATCCTACAAAAGAAAGACCACATCCAAAAGGTATTAAGTAAATAATATATGAGGTCCTGCAGGTAATGTGTCCCTTAACTTAAAAACTATCATTAATAGAACTACAAAAAGTCTCAGAGGTGTGTATAAATTGACAGGCTCTACATCTTCCTCTTCCACATTTAAAGTTGCCCATCATTTTAGACATAAACCCATCTGATTTATCTCCAGATGTATTTAGAACCTTTAGCGTAATTGGAGCCAATACATTTTTCACACTTTTTGGCTTTTCTGTAAACTGCACTTAGTGTAGCAGAAATGTCCCCTTGAGGACAGGATTGCATATGAGAATGTTCCAATGCTTAGTTAGTATCTTTTTAATCTACAGTGTAAGCTGCTGACTAATTACATTTGGTATTGAAGAGGGGTGATGTGTTGACATGTTCTTGACAGGACTGTTGTCCAAGTATCAAAAAGTTCCAAAATAAAAATGAAAACAAATGTGAAGTTAGTAGATCAAACAATCAACAAAACAACTCACCCCCACGCCCACCCTTTGTTACCAAATTTAAGGCTGCGGCCATGGTGACGCTGAGCACAATGGCATTCGAGCTCAGTGCTCATCTTTCTTGGGGGATTTTTGGCCAACCTGTTGCGTGTTTGGGGGGGGGGCGTGACGGGGGGCATGGCCATGACATCATGGAGCTGGTTCACCCTCATTGGGCGCACGTGCTTGCTGAAGCTGGACAACCACATTGCTAGCAATGTGTTTGATTGCGCTGAGCACGTGCGCGCACGCTTGCCGTCACCATTGCCGGTAGTAGTAGTAGCCAGCGTGCTCTACTTAAATTTACTCCAGTCTCCAGGTGATCACTCCCTTGATGAAGCAACACGCTACAATTGCAAAACGTGTTGGAGAAAGGATCTGTGGAGGTTTGACCCTGTTGCCAACCCTTACATAGACCAGAGCACTTAGGAGTAACGTCAATGCAGCTGTAGAGAGGAAATGCTTCCATCCGGCACCACAGAGCAGCAGGGTTACTTCCACCATACACAGATAAGCTCTTCTTATCTTAAGTACATTGGGAGGGCATTTTATTTCTTTTTACTTGAGTAAATGTTTCAATTGTCTGCAATGTGGGTTGTGTTTGTCTGCATTCCTGTATTTTTAAAAATTCATGTTACTCTTGGGGATCTCATAACTTACTTATCCAGTTAAAACATCAACAAGCCCACGGAAGACTAACAATGTAATATTCTGTGTAACTGTGGGACTTCCCTTTCCTATCACCTTGAGGACTTTAGGACTTAGACATTTTATGACTATATATTTTCCTTGTATTGTTCAAAGATTTATCTGCTCTCTCTCTATTAGAACGGACGTTATAATTTTGCAAATTCACATTTGCATTGTATTGTTTAACTCATCTCGCACAATGAAAATCCCAGTTAATTCAGGTAACATTTCGATGCTAGTTTGCTTAAAGGCCATTGTTTTTACATATCATTAGCTTTATGGATGTCCATTAAATTGAGGAAAAATAACAGATGTTACCTATTTAGATAATGTCATGTTAGTAGCCAGACGTCTGAGGATCTACACCTTTGAATGAAATCAATAGGAAAATGAAGATGGGATGGAAGCAACAAGTATATCTTTCAAGGGAAACTTCCACTGTGCCCCAAGAGAAAAGGGTTTGACCAGTGTATTCTGCCTCTGTTCACATATGCGGATATGAATCTTGCACCCTAAATGCAAATATAATTCTGTTTCTTAAGACAACTCAAAGAAATATGAAGACATGTATGCTGGGGCTATTACCCAAAGAGATAGGAAAGATAATTAATGGATTCAAGGTCAAACACAATTCTATGACATCATCACAATGATGAAGAATTGATGATTGGCTGTGGACCATAAATGTCGAAAGAAGAAATTAACATAGATGGACACAGATAGTACCCAACTGGATTCCAAGGCAAATTTAAAGATGAAGGCAATGACCAAAAGTAAGATGGGACTATGAAAACAGATTTTTTTTATTTTTTTTGGAACTACACAGAGAACAGAGGCTCACAACGGCAGTAACTGGAAGATCATTGGGGATGATTATTATTCAGCAGTGGATCGACATATATATATATATATATATATATCTAAAACTCTAGTAGTAGTAGAACATAATCCCTCAAAGGGACTCTTTGAATAAAAGACAAAACAGTTTACTATTAAATCAAAGTTTCAATCCATATCAGTGTCCTGTTTCAAGATAATTTACAAACTGCTTAAACACAGTAAGATGCCCCCAGAGCACATGTAAAGAGTTATAACTGTATAGTTGCTTAGTAACAAATGAACAGGTACCTTCTACAATTGCCAATTAGAGGTTGTTTTTTTTTCTGATTTTATATTACCCAGTTTGATTTCTATCATTTATGGTTTTCATTTTAGTTTGATTGGATAATTGTTTGCCCCTGTTCCTGAGTTAAGCTGATAATAGAAGATTTAATGGTAACTCTTTATCACCAGGATTTACTAAACTTTGATAAAGGGTACCAGAGCCAGTTACTTGTATGCAGTTAATGCTGGATTGAGCCGTGAAACACTTTATCGGAGCTTGGTGAATTCTTCCACCTACTGTATGTGTATATTTTATCCTTTTACTTTTTAGCGAATCCACACATTTCTACTCCTGCTGTGGTGGAGCTCTGTTTTATATTTATTCATTACATTATGCTTTTATTCTTTTTGGGGTCTATGTATCAACATTAAGAAAAATGTGTTTAGATTCACTGTTCTGTTTTATTTTAGCGGACCCGCAACATACTGTGTCTGAAAGAGCGGCTCAGTGAGTAAAGACACTGCCTCTAAAAACAATGACACTGAGTTGGAAGTAGGAGAGCTTTATTCAAATCCCAATGTCAGCTCATTGTGACCTTGGACATGTCACTCTATCTCTCTGTGCCTCAGGCACCAAAAAATAGATTGTAATTTGTACAGGGCCTCCAAAAAAAATTCTATGTAAAGTGCTGTGTATACTGTCAGAACTATACAAGACAATACTATTATTATTACACGTAAGAACAGTTTCCTACATCTGATGCAGTATAGGGCAGATGGGGAAAATTGGAGCAAAAGGCTTTGATACATACAGAAGATGCAGGGTTAAAATGGGCCAGTTTTGCTCCAAGTCTTGATATATAGACCCTTTATGTTTAGTCCTCTTATTATTGATTTCTGGGGACCTTCCAGAATTTACATTCCCAGTAGATAGTAGCAATAACACCTTGGTTGTGTGCGTTTCTATATAAAGGGGTACAATGGGGGTGGGGAAATGTCTGAGTCAGAAATTCTGGTAAAGGGCGTACTAGTGAAACACAAGACTACGACCTGCTTCTACTCAATAGACAAATCCTATATGAAATCATTAGAAAGTATCCACTTTCATAGAAGTACAAAAGGGACACTCTATGTTGCATGTTTGACAAGTACTGTATATTACCTTACAACAGATTTGTTATGCACACAACAAATACATTTCCAAAACATTAATAGATACACTACAATACAATGGTTCTTTCATCTTACAAATCCCTGTTTATCAGCATTAACCATTACTGTACATACTTTAATGTATTTTTTTACATCTTTAGTCAAATATTTTTCTTGTCCCTTTATGAGGAAGTCCACATTATTAACTTCAACATTCTTGGTTTATTTTTATTTGACTTATTATTTCTTTTTCATGCCAAAGTTTATCTTAGTCATTGATAAGAAAAAGTAATTTGCTTCTTCTTTGGTTTAGGAGTCAACCTATGATTATTATTTTTTTTCATTTTGAGAGCGGTGTTGGGGTCATTCTTTACTCACTAGTGTGTTTGCTCAGATGTTGTTGACAGTGTCTCAATAGTGATGAGCCACACACGCATCACCTTGTGTAACATCATCATGTTAATGCGGTCTTAATACAAAAATCAAAAATGTATTAGATTTAAGGATTCTGGATCTAAACTAATATTTTTACAGGTATGCTAAAATTTTAGCTTTAGGAACTTAAAGAGCTAAATCCTATTGAAATCTCTTGGATATTGGCTAAAAATGAAGACAGAAATTAGCGACTAAGGCCCAGATCAACAAAGCCTAGTAAAAAGTCTTATGGCATTACCTAAAACAAGAACGGATATTAATGTACAGTATGTTCCCTTAGAGAACATTGTATCATCCAAGCTAAAAATATGAAAAAACAGCCATTCTACATCTGTAGCTCTACAGGGTTCTTGGAAATTGAGGTATAATCATAATGCATTAGACTGTAGCATATTTGCAATTAACAGCATTTATTCTGTGAGTGTTTATCATGAAGTCCAGAGTTTACACATTAAAAGGACCAAGTTAATGGAAAGCATTGTCATATTGAATTTCTGGTCACAGGGGAGGGTACCTGGCTTATCCCCTGAACATTTCATGATAGTCTCTCAGCTCAGAGCCTAATGCTTGTTACATATCACTGTAAATGTGTTGCAACAGTTTTTATAAACAATGTCTGATACCTACAGCCGTTGATACAGTATAAGAGGTGAACTACTGTAGCTGGAAATATTCACTACATGAATCACAAGACTGAATTGTTTTCACAGTAGAGATTCACAGATTTATTCAATAATCCATTGGGGAAGTATATGTCTGTTGTATATTTTGTTCCCTGCAATTTTTTTTAACACCCTCACTGCTCTTAACATCTATTGAAAACAGTTGATATTGTTATTCAATTACATCATTTTTTTTTTAATGGAAAAATAGAATTGCAATCTTTATATGCAGTAGATTTCAAGATTAAACAAGGGTAGATATGTTTATATGTATATAACAGAAGAATGAGTAAATGTACTCAGGTAAAAATGTTTATTAGACATGTTTAAATGTATGATTTAACCTTATAGTAAATGTGTCATCATCACAATTTTTTCGAGGAAGTACATCCTAAAGTACTGCAAATACATTTCTAAATCACAACTGTAGCTGCGTGTGTGTTTCAAAAGTTACTAGGACTTTTTCAAAGGAAGAACAGAAAAACTATAAACAAAAGAAACTACTGTAGCAAAAATAGTTACTGTTACAAATGATCCAGATAATATACACTGACATAACAAAAACATAAGCTTCTCAGGTGACAGTGAAACAGAAAATTGAAACAGCTACACTGACAAAAAAAACCTTAAACAAATCAATTAAAAAGCTTTTGCCAAACAACTACTACCACACATAAAGAATGCAACCAAATACATGCTACAAAATAAAAACAATTTTGGTGTTATTATTGCAGTACTCTTAGAAAAATTACAAAGTACAAAGATTACAATACACATTACAAACAAAACTTACAAAATGTCTTAAAAATGCAACGCAGGAGTGGGGGAGGATGGGAGAGGTGGGGAGGAGGTGGATTTATAACAGGAGCACCAAATGATTGCCAGCTTAGGTTAGAGTGTTGAATTATCTATTGTCACATGCTTTACAAGTATAAATAAGATAAAAAGTAAGAAAAAGATTAGTGGGTGAGCAGTATTGTTGCCTAAAAAGCAGACCATTTCCACTTTCTGGTTGCTAGTTCAATGTTCCTTGTGCAAACAAATAAGCACACCTGAGACACCTGAGAGAGATGTGACAGTAGCATTTCCCAGCATCTGGTTTAGTTCACTGCTACAGCTAGTACCCTGAATGGCAGTGTTGTGGGTTCTAATCCTGTTGGGTCTCATACTGGTACCCCCTTCATCACAAGCGCCCTTAGACTTATTGGTTTTAACTATCAATTTTAGGATCGATTTTAGGACTCATTTAAATATATTTTTTATAGTCATTTGCATATCTCCATATCTTCCAGGGCATATCTCCTCCCCCCCTTCTCCCTCTCTCTGTCTCTCATCCCATCTCTCTCTTTCTGTCTCTCTCTCTCTCTCTACTCTTTCTCCCCTCCCATCCCCTCTCTCTCCCCCTCCTAATCTCTAGCTTTCTCTATCTTTCTCTATCTTTCTCTCTCTCTCTCTCTCTCTCCCTCCACTCTCTCCTCCCATCCTCCCTCTCTCATCCCCTTCCTCTCTCTCCCGTCCCCTTTTTGGAGAGTGATTCGCGGTTCAAATTCGCCCATCTCTATCCATGTCAGAGCTACTGATTTGAACTTGATCTAATACTAATTGTGCTTCAGTTAAACGTTTAAAATATTTGGGAATGTGGCTTGACTCCAATTTATCATTTGGTTTACAAACTGACACCCCAAATCCATCCTGAACTGGGTATACCTTATATAAATAAATCCTGCCTACGCTCATTGGTTAGAAAGCACATTGCATGCATTTGCTATTGCCAATTATCGACTATGGGGATATAATGTCTGGTAAAGCACTCCGAACTCACCTAAGCAAACTTGACATTCTTTACAACTCAATATGCTGCTGTGTATGCTATGTAATTTCAACACCCACCATTGTGATATGCTAACTGAACTTGGATGGCTATCCCTTGAGTTCAGATGTAATGTACTGGTATTATATCTGTCCTGTCTTACTTTCAAGTACTTTGTGCACAAGTTACCAAATTATCTGAGAAGGCTTCTCACTCCACTATACACAGAATGTACTGTATGTCCTTAGATCCACCTCTGGAAACCTGCTTACAGTACCAAGGATCAATAAAGAATCTGGTCGCTCTTCCTTTTCATACCGATCACCCCACTGCTTGAATAATTTACTTGAGTCCCTCAAATCAGCTTTTTGTCTAAATTACTTTAAGACTTTGGGGCCTATTCTATAAGCCTCGATAAGCCACTCACAAGGCCTTTTTAGACAAAATGCCTACTGCTATCCAGTAAGCCTCGATAAGTGGATGATAAAGGTATGAATCGCTAATTTTTTCTGCTGTCCAAAACACATCACCGGGTGTGCGGTGATAAGTCACTTATCGGCAGGTTTTGAAACTTGAGCAATTCTAGTAGCCTGCTAGTCACGGCTCTGGAATGGTGAGTTTCTACCAAAATCATCACACCAGGAAAAGTTGACGTGAGGCTAGGGATAACCTGCTGAGAAGGCGGCGAGAGAGAACTTAGAAAAACAAAAATGCCCTTTTCCTGCATCGGATTGCAGCTGGGAGTCTCTGTAGCTGATGCCCATTAATATCAGTACCAGAGGCCCCCGGCATGAATCCCATGCAATAAAAATGCATTTACAGGCAACTTCATTACATTAGAGGCTGACCGCTAAGGCAAGGAATTGGTTAACTATCAGTGCCATGTTTATTGTGGGTAGCGGGGTATTGTGGGTAGCGGGGGAATGTGGTATTTGGCCCATGGTGGGTGTTTAGGCCTTTCGGGGGTTTGCGGGTGGAGTTAACCCCTTCATTACCTTTGCAGTCAATACTGCTATGGTAATGAAGGGGTTAACCCATCCTGCTACCCACCCGGTAAGTATTAACACTCACCAAGTGCCAAATATCAACTACACCGATCCTTGCTACCTACAATAAACATTAAAAACACAACAACACTAATACCCACCTCCTCTACCCCCAACAACCCCCTCCTCCCCGCCCCCCCAACGCATACAGTAGAGTAATGGGCAAAAGTACTATCATACACATATGGCTTATTTGCCCATTCTAAGAGCAAACATTTGCCAGCCAGAATGAATAAAGTAAATAAAACTTTCTACTTACCTCTGCCATCATGAAGGGCATTCTCGTCAGCATACTCCAGGTCCATGTCCTCCGTTGCCAGCAAGAGTACATGAAAAAATACAATCTAATGGCCCCTAACCCCTAATCACTGTAACGATTTACAACCACTATAGTAATTAAGGGTTTACCCCACTCTTCCCCGCTACCCACCGGGGAGGCCGACCGGGGGTTTGTAGGACTGATTAACCCATTCATTACCATAGCAGTTCCCACCGCTGTGGTAGTGAAGGGGCTACTTACCAATTTTGGGCATTTTGCTATCGCAGGTTTTCGGGGATTTTTTAATACCGTGATAGCAACGCTCAAAAAAATGGTGGCATAACCGGCCCAGCGATTTTTTAAATGAAGGCTTATAGAATGCCTTTTTCATTCTTTAAACATGTTTGTAACTGTAACTTATAATGTAGTCAACTTTACTTTGTTCCCAGGACATACTTGAAAATGAGAGGTAACTATTAATTTTGATAAAATATTTTATAAATTAATAAAGTAGAATTTGTGTTAGCAAAAGTAATATCGATGCCATTGGCAAAATCATACAAATATGAATGAGGTTAATATTTGTCTAGGCTTTTAGGGAGATATTTACACGTATAGGGTATTTTATACTCAAGGATTGATTTGGGTTTAAAATCATTCTCTCTCCCAGCCATAAATTTCACCAAAGATTGATGAGTGAGAGATAAGACACACCCACAAAAGGTTGACCGGTCTGTCACTGGGCCAAATCAAAACAATGCATTTGAGTATCAAAAGCAGAATTCAATATAGAGGGGTGTTATATCATAGTAGATAAGGTTGAAAAAAGACACACGACAATCAAGTTAAACCTATAATAAATTTAAACTACAGATATTTTATCCTATATCTCAACTTACAGTATAATGATCCAAAGGAAGGCAAACATAAAACCCCAGTGAAATATCACCCAATGACAAAGAGGGGAAAAATAAATTCCTTCCTGACTCTAAATATTGTCAATCAGATTTCTTCCTGGATCAACATCCTTCCCATGTTTACTTATTTGGTATATCCCTTTATATCTTTCCTTTCTAAAAGATGTCTAACCTTTTTTTTAAAGATATCTATTGTATCTGCCATCAAAGTCTCCATGGGTAATGTGAATTCCACATGTTAACTGCCCTTACTGTAAAGAACACTTTCCTTTATTGCTGGTGAAATCACAGAGCTTATGCAAAGAGTACTGTTAGGAGTGCTGGCATGTGGAACATTTTGGGGAGGGGGAAAAAGAAAGGGAGGGAGAGAACATCTATCTTTGCACACGTTCACAGATGACATTAATGATATCGCTCTAAATACACAGTTTCCCATGATTTTTGCAACTGGTGTCACATAGAAATGTAATAATATGTGAGATGGTCTCTGTTATTCAGTTTTCTGCTTTTTCTTTTTTATTGTCTATAATTCATATGACATTATATACTGTAGAGCAGTGTTTTTCAACCTTTTTTTGATTAGGGAACCACAGAATTAGATTGTGAAATTCTGAGGAACCCGACCCTTGTCTCTCCCCCTCACACTCTCCCCCTTACGCTCCCTCTCCCCACACTTTCTCCCTCACACTCACTCTCCCCCTCTCTCTTCTACACACACACACACACACACACACACACACACACACAAACACACACACACACACACACACACACACACACACACACACACACACACACACACACACAAACACTCTCTCTCACATCCTGCTAACACCCACACACACACCCCCACACTTACTCACTTACTCACTCTCTCCTGCAGACAGACAGACACACACACTCTCTTTCTCCCCCACACAGACACACACACACACACACACACACACACACACAGACACACACACTTTCTTCCCCTCCCCGACACAGACACACACACTCTCCCACTCCCGTCCCCCACACAGACACACACACACACACACACACACACACACACACACACACACACACACACACACACACACACACACACACACACACACACACACACACACATACACACACACACAGACATAGACACACACAGACACACACACACACAGAAACACAGTCACCCTCTCTCTCCCCCACACAGTCACACACTCTCTCTCCCCCACAGAGACACACACACTGTCTCTTTAAGGAAGCCGGTGCTGAGAGCCTGCGTGATGCTGCCTCTCCCTCCTGTCAGCTGGAATTTGACAGCAGAAGCAGGGAGAGGAAAGAGAGGTGATTGGTCGGCTTCTGTTATTGCTGATGCCGGCTCACTGCTATGTGGGGGTGTTGCCACACCGCCAGGCCTGGGACAGCTGGGAGAGTTGTCCCAGTTCTCCCCCCTTGGTGGCCACGGAACCCCTGAGGGTTGCTCGCGGAACCCTTGTGGAAAATCACTGCTGTAGAGAATGTATGTTTTTTTATTTCACAATTACACTTGCAGCGTTTCTTGAGTTTGCCTAGCAATCAATAAGATGTGTACTTTTCCTAGGCGTTCCCATGTGGTATTTATGGTACACATTCATTGTTGCTCCTACATCTTGGAAAATGTCACACAGATGATCCAAAAGTCAAGCTATGAATAAATCTGTATCCTTTTTTTGTAAGATTCCAATGAGAGTTAGCTCTGTTATTCATCATTCTATGACACAACCAGGTAAGCTGGAGTGCCACATTTACAAATTGCATTATGACTTTTTCTTGACGATATCAGAATAGTTTTAAAACATGGTTTATAACCATTTATTAACCATTGGAAATATCATAATGTTATCAATAACTCATTGGTTGATTAAAAAAGGTTTCAATGCCTTCAAAACAACTAATAATATTTTACTACCAAAATTATTATTTTTTAAATAACATAATTTAATAGTTGCCCGCGTCAAAAAAAAACAAACACATTATTGCCTGGAGGATACGCATCCTTGCAAATACTAAATAGCTTTAAAGTTCCAAAATTTAAATCCAAGTGCCATGATCAGAGCTTTGGAAGAGAAAGAAGAAAGATTTATCCTGGGTATGTTTATCACCAGCTCCATACCAGCTCACTCAAAATATTAAGCGTTTTGTTGTACTCATTCTAAGACTCTAGGTTTCCCACTGCGCCTTTAAAGCCACATTGAAAGAAGCATATTGGGATCTGCAAATCAGAAGGAGATATTCTGAAAAACAATAAGACTGTCTTTCTTGATTGAGACTCCTGGTGCTTTTTAGAAAGGTCTGTAGTAAACTGCAAGAAAAGGACCTAAAATCAGGCTGACATGGTTGCTTAACAAGCTGTGGTATTAGCTGCCGGCTTAGAGAATTTGTAGCGTCACCCACAGGGTTGATGATGGCAGTCATCTTAATTAGAATACAGAATCGAAGTGCCAGGTGAAGTAGCCTTTGCGATGACAGCAGAAAATGCCAGAAGGAGGGAATTACCATGCCCTTTGACTATTGAGCAGATATAAGCAGCTGGATCAGTGACTAGATTATACTGCGGGATACTTGATGTTACTATACACAGTCTGCAATCAAAGACGGCCAATGCCAAAGATATTTGCTGCCTGAAGACATGTAAACAGTTGTTTTATAAAAACATTCCTCTTCACGCTATTAATAAGCATTTCATATTTTATAATATTCCAAAGATCAACTCTTTGATCATCATATTTTAAAAAGCTTTTAAATCCATTGTTTTAGTAAAGACATAACGTGATACTTCTTTGGTTGGTCCGCTGGTGGAAACTCTTTGTAATCTTCTTATCTCATGCGACCTTGAAGGGGATTTGTGAAACTTCAGTATTTCTGGCCTCCTTCCAAAATTGTGCACTCTTTTTCTTTCTTCTTAAATCTCTTTCAAAAGCTTTCGCAAGAAGACTGCTATTATCAAGATGCTAATCAATAGACAAAAATGAGTTACTTATACAGTACAGTACCTTCTTCTTGAAAAAGAAAAATCATTGTGAGAACAACTAAACATTGACAAAACGTTCTGCACTTTGGGGGCCAATTAGTGCACAGAAATCGCAAATGTTATTGTATTTGTGTGTTTGCACCTATACACAAACCTTATTCTTCTAAATGTGCACCATAAAGTTGTAGTTCAACCTCTTTGACTTCTTCACCCCTCCCCCCATTTTATTTTACGTTGATGGGAAGCAGGGGGTCCCTAGAGCTGAAACACACTATTTCAACGATACTGTACTTAATGAAGGTAGTGCCAGTACCGTCCCCTCAAGGGGGAACAAAATAAAGGTTTAAATCTCCATGGTCAATGGAAATTACCATGGTTCAGCTCTGGGGACCCCTTGCTTTCCATCCATATCTAAAAAAAAAAAAGTAGGGGGGGGGATGAATGAGTGGGATAACTGTTTTAACTGTCAAATATTATTTTCATTAAATATAGTTTTTTGGCACATAGAAATGGAATGCACTAAGCGTACAGATGTCAAGGGTATGTAGAAACACATTTTTTCTCTATCTGGGATCCAAAAAAAAAGTAAAATGTGCATCTAAATTGTCCACCAATTGAATGACGTAAATCCTAAAGAGTCTGTAGATATTGGTAGCAAAGAATTAGGTTGCTATAAATGAACCAAAATAATCTAAAAGTTCAGATGTCTCATTATATACAGTAGGTTAACAAAATGTATTATTTTCACAGTATGACTATTATGAATGATATATTACTACACTAATAGAAAATATAAATAATTCTGTTTAAAATTAAATTGTATCATTCAGTTATTCAATATGAAGTGATGAGTCAAAACGTCCTCGTCGTTCCCCTAAACGTTTTCATTTGGTACATCACGGATAAAGGTCTTTGATGGGTGTCCTCCCTACGTTCCTACATGCACTCTAGTACTGAGTTCCTTGGTGAGCAGCACGTTAGAAAAAAGTTAAAATAAATATCATTAATTTAAGCAACACATGATGTGTCAAATGTGTAAAGTCATATAATGACCTTCATACATTCTTAAAGCACACATTTTAAGAACGTTCCTACTGCTTTTTATCAGTAAAATTTTTCATCAGAAACATTCTAATATGTTCTTAGTACATAGGCCTCCTGGTGTTTGCAGAATCAGATAGGAAAAACACTACCATCAGCTTCTTAGAAGTTTGCATCATGTAGAGTATGATTGTAGAAGAAGAAATAATTATATGTAGCTTTTACTAATTCTGGGTTTGTGAATATCTGCGAAAGTATATTCTACATTATTAAATAGCTCTTATGATCCAGTTCTACACATGATAAAAGTTCTTTTTATTTATAAGGAGTTAAACTAATACTTGTTTTGCTCTTAATTTGTACTCTTTTCTATTATCTATTTTAATAAGTCAGTTAATCTAGATTTTTAAATACTTCTTGAATATTTATCAAATATACATGTAGCCAAGTCGCCTTGGGCTACTAATTCTCTGGCCTCTCTAGCACTGTAAGCCCCAGTAAAGAGTGGGCAGTATTGAGAGCAAATCCTGCAGGGCCTGGTTGTATTGTTATATTTGTGTTACCTAATAAAGTTCAGGAGTAGACTGGTATTACAAGGGGGGCCTATGACTGATAGGAGGCCGGCTTACAAGCCACTCCCCTGGGAAAGAGGGGGTTTCCCTCTAGAGGTTACCCTTGGCCCAAATGCAGTAGAAGTCAGAAACAAAGATAAAAAATATGTCCATGAGTGCATGGAGGTGAGGGGAGTCTTTGTTGGCTCATAGAAGTGTGCTGTGTTTCCCTGGAGAACTGGTAAAAGACACCCAGCCAGAAGCATGGCAGTGCGTATGTGGTCTTTGTTGGTGACTGCATATTGATAGAACTGCATCTGAATAATGATAATATATTTTGCTTACAATGCAGTGCATTTTATAATAGTGGATGATTAAAAAAAGATTGTTTAAAAAATGATTACAGCTTAAGGCAAGGATCTCCAAGGTAGTACTTTCAGCAATACTACCACCAATGCCATGCGCTACCCCAGGGAGGCAGCTGGAGTTTAGGGAGATTAATGCATGGCTAAGAAAGTGGTGTAGGAGGGAGGGGTTGGGTTTTTTAAAGCACGTGGAATCCATCTCGGAGAGGTGCTATTTTTATAGTAGGGATGGATTGCACCTCACAAAGAGGGATGTTCTGTGCTAGGGGTGGATGTTAACATTTGGAGAAGATTTTAAACTAGAAAGGATGGGGAGGGACAATAAATATGTAATGGACTAGACAGAATAGATAGGAATAGGGCAATAGCCATGGGTAATGGATGTAAAGTGAGGGAAAGTAGGAGTTTGGCAATCAGGGAGCCACCCATATTAAATACAGATAATACTTTTAAAATATCTAAAGACTAAATCTTTAGTAAGCAGAAAAAGGGCAGGAACGGATACGATAATAGCACAGACTGATAAAACTGTTAAGTGCATATTTGTTAAGGCAACAAGCCCGACAGATAAAATGGAGAGCTTGAACTAATATTGGGATGAAACTCATAACTGGGAAGTTCATTTAGAGAGTTATTTCCTTTTTTCAGGATCAAGCAAATAGAAGAGATGGTGGAGTATGTTTATATGTGAAACCGGAACTAAATCTATTATAAGGGAAGATTTATGAATGGATTAATGACAATTTAGAGAATTGTGGGTTGAAATTAGCAGTGGAAGTTACACTCCAAATGTTACAACAAATGTTTATAGGGATACACTATAAACCATCAAATATTTGTGAGATTGAGGAAGCCAGAATACTTATGCAAATAGGAAAGACAGAAAAACTAAGTCATGATTTCCGAATGGGCGATTTTAATTATCTGGACATAGACTCCAGCAATGAGATTAGCATTACAATTTAAGGAAAAAATATTTTTTTTGGAGTGCTAAAAGACAATTGCATTCCTCAAATTATAGAGGAACCAAATAGGAGAGGGGCAATACTGGATTTGGTAATATCAAACAATGTAGAAGTAATAACAAATATTCAAGTCAGGGAATTTTTGGGGAACAGTGATTATAATGTGGTGTTATTTGAAAGAAATTATCAAAAAAACATATTATATGGGTTCAATAAAGATTTTACATTTAGGAAAGGCAGATTTGAATAGACAAGGGAATACATACAAAGAATACATTTGGATGACATTGTTGCAGGAAAAAATGTGAAAAATAAATGGGCAGTCTTTGAAACTTTTTTAGATACTCTTAAGTAATAAATATAAAATAAACAAGTCTAAACCAACATGGCTACATAAACAGGTATGGGAGGGAATGGAAAAGAAGAGCAGGCATTTAGATTCTTAAAGTCTGAAGAGACAGAGGCATCATATCAGAATTATTAGGAATGTAACAAAAGTTGCAGAAAGGCAAACAGATCAGCAAAAACTGAGTACACAATTGAGTAAACAACAACAAAAAAGGATTGCAATAGAAAGTAAGATCAATCCTAAAAAGGAATTTACTGTAAGTACATTTATAACAAAAAGATGACACAAGTGAATATGGGACCCTTTCTGTGTGAGATGGGTAAGCAAATTATTGGAAATAAGGACAAGTCAGAGGTATTAAACAAATTATTTTCCTCTGTATTTAACAAGGAGTCAATTACTAAATAATTGCTACAACCTCTATATTTACGAACAATTGGCTAACCGAAAAAGAAGTGCATTGCAGCTTAATAAAATTAAAGTAAATACAGGCATACCCCAGTTTAAGGACACTCACTTAAGTACACTCGCGAGTAAGTATATATCGCCCAATAGGCAAACGGCAGCTCACGCATGCGCCTGTCAGCACGTCCTGAACAGCAATACCGGCTCCCTACCTGTATCGAAGCTGTGCGCAAGCGGGGAGACTATAGAGCCTGTTACAAATGCGTTATTTACATCAGTTATGCACGTATATGACGATTGCAGTACAGTACATGCATCGATAAGTGGAAAAAAGTTAGAGCTTCACTTTAAGTACATTTTCACTTTACATACATGCTCCGGTCCCATTGCGTACGTTAATGCGGGGTATGCCTGTAAAGCATTTGACCCCAAGAGTTTAGTAATAGCCAAACCATTACATTTAATATTCCATGACTCCATTTCTATAGACTCAGGACCACAAGATTGGTGCAAAGCAGATGTGATGCTTATATTTAAAAAGGGAGCAAGATCACAAACGGGAATTACAGACCTGTAACTCCAATAGTGGAGAAGCTACTTGAAGATTTAATATGGGATAATATTCAGGAATACCTAATGGATATTAGAACAATATTTTGAGCCAAACTAACCTTAGTCGTTTCATTGAGGAGGTAAGTAGGAATTTAGACCAGGGTAATGCAGTTCATGTGGTCTACTTACAGTAGATTTTGCAAAGGCTTTTGATATGGTGCCACACGAGATTAATGTACAAAATGTACAAAATAAAGAAAATTGATCTCAGTAAAAATATTTGCACCTTGATTGAAAACTGGTTGAATAATAGACAACAGACAGTGTAATAAATGGAACCTTTTAAGTTTGGGCTAAAGTTGCAAGTGGAGTATCTGGGACTACTGCATTTATAACTTGTTTATTAATTACCTTGAGGTTGGCATAGAGAGCAAATTCATCATCTTTGCTTATTGCACTAAATTGTGTAAGGTAGTAAAATCACAGCGGGATGTAAATTCTCTCCAGAAGTATTTGGATAAACCGGAGACTTGGGCAGGGCAAATCACAGATAAGGTTTAATGCAGATAAATGTAAGTTATGCATTTGGGAAACAAGAATAAACAGGTTACTTGCAAAATAAATGGGGAAAAATTAGATCAGTCCTTGATGGAGAAAGATTTTGAAGTTCTTATAGACAACAGGCTTAGCAATAATGTTGCCACTATATAAATCATTAGTAAGACCACACCTTGAATATGGAGTACAGCTTTGGGCACCACTCCCTAAAGAAGACAATATGGAACTAAAAAAATGTACAGAGGAGAGCCACCAAATTAATAAAGGTGATGTCAAATCTGACTAATTAGGAAATGCCAGTTAAACGACATTTTTTTTACATTAGATAAGAGGCGTCTAAGAAGGAATCTAACTTTATACATATATATTCAGGGTTCGTACAAGGAACTTTCAAAATAACTATTCATCCCAAGAGCAGTAGAAATGACAAAGGGTCACCCCTCTAGGTTGGAGGATAGGAGATTTCACCAGTGACAAAGGAAAGGGTTATTTATAGTATGGGCAGTTAAAATATGGAATTCATTACCCATGGAGACTGTGATAGCAGATACAATATATATCTGAAAAAAAGGTTGGACTTCTTTATCGAAAGGAAAGGTATACAGGGATATACCAAATATGTAAACATTCGATGGATGTTGCACCAGGAAAAAATCTGATTACCATTATTGGAGTCAGGAAGGAATTTTTCCCCCCTTATGAGACATCTTTGGATAATGTTTCAGTTTTTTGTTTGCCTTACTCTGGATCTATAAACTGTAAATACGAATTTAAAATAAGTATATGTTATCTAAATCTAGCATAGGTTGAACTTGATTGACATATGTATTTTTTCAACCTCATCTACAGTACTATGTAATGATATTAAACATTATTCTTATGCTATTAACAGTATTAGTATATAAAAAATGACCCATGTGAAATTCAGCATGTGCCATTTTGTAATGATACTAAGGGGCCTATGCAGAGAGCAGCGAATTTTAAAATTGGTGAATTTATTAAAAAGTAGCTTTTTTGGAGAGTTTTATTCTCCATATGCAGAAAAGTGCGAATTCTGCTATGTTTAACATGGATGCGTGTGGCGAGTTTAAATTGGCGAGATGCGCGCTTCAGAAACGTGTAAAAACAAATTCGCGCCTTTTTTTTCCCTTTGCAATGGCCGCGAGCGGCAGCTTCTTGCCAGTTTTTTTTGGCGAGGCAAAAAGTAGACAATCGCGCCATTTTATTGGCGCGAACAGCCGCTAGATGCCGTTCGCGCCTCTCTGCATACGGATATTTTTAAAACTGGCGAGATTGAGGTTCTCGCCAGCCGCGAGGCGAGTTTTACAAATAGAAAAGAAAAATTGGCGCGTTTTTCGGAACTCGCCATTTTCTGCTGCTTTCTGCGCGATTTTCTCCAAAAAATGGCGAATTTCGAAATAGCGCTGCTCTCTGCATAGGCCCCTAAATATCAATATTTACTTTCAAAGGACACATCCTTGAATTGTGGCATCTTCAAAAACCCTCTCCAGCTCACCTACTTCCACAAACATTTGCTTTCTCCAGAGCAGTCTGTTTTAGAAAATTTAAATATGAATGCAATAAAAAAAATACTATGTTCTATTCATTTTACAAGTAAACTGTTGGGTTTATACATGTGGATTGTGCAAATGATGTACATTTTTGTAGTTACTAGAGGACCAAACTATATTCCTTCTTACTCTATTTAATGCTGTTCATATTGTATTTTAATGTGACTTGAGGATGGTTTTAAAAGGCACACTTGCAGATTATTTATATGCTTTGAATTGATTTTGTTCCTTTTTTGTTTTTCATCCCTCAACATATTGGAATGTGCAACACAAGAAGCACTTGATTTGTCTGCTAGAGAGCAGTGTTCATATTGCACTTTCAGAATTGTATGAAAAAGTTTACCTAGAGAGATAAAATTATGTTAGCAAGTACAAATTATGCATACAAAAAGATGAGAAGAAAAAAAAAATCCGGCTCATCTTGTCATATATCTTCAAATGAGACTTCTTTAAAGTCTGAAAGTCTTGGGGGTAGATCCTTTGAAGTCCGTTAATGACTTAAGGGATGTCGCCTTTTTCACCCACCATAACTTAAATTGTGTTTGGTACATCCTACAGCCTTGAAAATTGCAAAGCCAGTACAACCAACCTCACACTGATGAGATCCCTTAAGGTTGAAACATGTCTGTGAGTGGTTTCTCTGACTTTGCATCTGATTCCCATACAGTGCTTCAAAGCTGTGTTAACAGCGAGCATTAGCTTGTAAGGGTTCCACATAAAAATGGATTTCAGGCAAAAGGTGACACGGTATGCACATTTGCATGTCATTTCCCAGAGTCCCTTGCTGCAGTGGATGCACTGTATGCTACAGTAGGTGATAATGTGAAAGGCAGGGTTGCAGACCTGTCTAAGGCATATGAATGTGCTCACAAGTGATCTTTTTTGCTATATGCTATATGGTGGAGGTCTCTTGTTGCCATTTTCACCCACCATAACTTGAAATGTGTAAGACATACATACATACTTACACACATACATACATACATACATACATACATACATACATACATACATACATACATACATACATACATACATACATACATACATACATACATACATACATACATACATACACACATACACACATACACACATACATACACACATACAGTACATACATACATACTCACAGTCAGACTGTGTATACTAGAGAGCGCTTACTTGTATGCTTTCCAGCATGCAGGAGGTTAAAAATGGAGAGGCAATCAGCTAAGGTGTTCCAGTTAACTGCTGATTACAAAGGGGTTTAAAGGTAGTTAGTAGTAGTTAGTAGTTAACCGCTAAACACCTAAATGTAACCTCCTACCCAAACTACTAAACCCCCTACTCTTAAAGCTTTAACCCCTTACCCCAATAAATGTATATATACATGGGGTGCATTTATATATACCTGCATGTACAGTATATCAGCATTGTTTGGATTTACCAATATAAAGTGCACAAAGTGTGCAGTGGTCACACCAGCAGTATTTTGTGATCACTGCTGGATATTGTGGATGTGATTCAAATTCTTCTCTTTACTTGCTTGTTAAGTTATATTTGTGCTGACAAACTCATTATAATATTAATGAGAATAAAATGTCATTGTTTAATATTGAACATACACTTAGAATACAACCAAGATTGTGCAAAATGTTTTTCATCTCAACAACTGTTAAACTATTTGTGTAACTATGCTAACATAATGAAAACGTAATTTAAAATGTTAAGCTTTCCCCACTGACAGCTCAAAATGTCTTCTTCAGTCCCCCAGGGATATAATATGGGTTTTAGTGTTAATAAGAGCTCTTATCGTCACCTGTGATTACAGAAAGAATGATGACAAGTATAAGGCTACGGCCCCGCTGTTTTCGTTGTACGCGCGCCTGCCATGCTGGAGGCGCATGCCGCCGCGTTCCCCGGTCTGCAGTGAGCTGCAAGGGGAGTGACAGGGGGCGCGGCCATAACATTACCCGACAGGTTCGCCCTCAATGGTTGAACCACCGGGGGGCGTGGCCTAGCGCTCCATCGCCAGTACTGAGCACAATTTGAGGGGCGGCTCTTGTCCCTGCAGCCAGTGGGGACCAAGCCTAATGCCTTTTTTGTCTTAAAAGGAAGTCCACTAATACTGACATGTTAATATAAAGTTAAATGTTGCTATTACATATTTCATTTATTTGGTCCTGTGCACTCAAACCTGTATATATTTGAATGTTAGCCCATAAAATGCATAACAAGAATATCTGCACGATAGAATAGTTCATCTGAGCATTAATGAAAATCATTTCTTAGAAATGTGTTTCGCTCACGTATATGGATATCTGAGAAATCTATATGTCTGACCGAGGACCAGTCTTTGAAAGCCACATACAATTTATTGTAGGTGTATCTCTACGTAAGACCAATTTTCAGACCTTCCATGTATTTAGACATTATCAATGTTTTTTTATTTTGTAAATCTAGTACGGTTCTTGGTCAAAAATCAAATTGATTCCAACTGGATATATTTTCATTGAGAAGTCTTGCGCACTTTGCCCCCCAAGAACTACAGATCACCAGATTTGTATCACATTTGTCACAGAAACGTTTCTGTAAAGATAGCCCAACATCTTTTCCCAAATTCCATAAAAAGAATAATGAAATAGTAGTAAAGTATGCATGTGGTTTACCTGCGAGCAGATTGCAGGAGGCCATGCTCAAATGTGAAAAAGTGGAACAAATGTCAAAGATCCAGCAAATAATGAAAACATGTTGCTGGTGTTTTCCCAAGACAATACACTAAATGCATTTTTAAGACCTGATTCTGTGACTCTCTGTGCTAAAAGTTTTTAGTTGCATACAAATGAATACAAATGAACAACAATTATGTGTTTTATTGCAAATTTGGTGGTTCTCTCCCAACATAACAATTAACAGCAAAAAAACAGCAAAAGTAGGTATAGGACTACATTTTTTTTTGCTTGTTCGGGTAGAAATGTAAACTACATTTGAACATTAAATATAATGTGGTCTACAATGCAGTGCAAAACGTATCAAGTTGCTTAATTCACAATCATGATAGTGAACCAAGACTTCCTAAGCCATGGCAAAAGTGAAAAGCTACTGTATTTACAGTACAAAAGGAAAAATGTGCAGGCTCCTTTAATTACACAGTCTTAGCAAATTTCCTCAATTCCTTAGAGAGATAGTGTCCAGAACAGTTTTTCTTCAGATTTTACTTACAGTACTCCGTTATACAGATGTAGTCGGTATCCGGGATTTACCTGACCCGAGCCTGTCCCTTACATAAGATTTCCCAAGAAACAGTGAGACCTGAAGGCAGGCAGAAATACGATATGTGACGTCGTTATATGAAATACCAGACAGAATTATTGTTATAATAATTAATAAGAGTTATTGTGTCCCCTCCCATCTAGCTGTAGTAAAAACTGTACTGCATGTTACATTAGGACAAGGGCTAGGCTGAGTGACACCTCACTGTACTGCATGTTGCATGCTGACAAGGTCTAGGCGGAATGTGTACTCCATGTTCCATGCCGACAAGGGCTAGGTTGAGTAACACTCTCTGTGCTGCATGGTATATGCTGACAAGGGCTAGGCTGAATGTGTACTGCATGTTACATGCTACAAGGGCTAGTTTCAGAGACCCTCAGTGTACTGCATGTTACATGAGGACAAGGGCTAGGTTGAGTGACACTGACTGTACTGCATGTTACATGCTGACAAGGGCTAGGCTGAATGTGTACTGCATATAACAGATGCAGCCACAAGTATCTGACGACTTGCCTTGGAAAATCTGGGGCTATCTCTCACAGTAAAGCTGCAACATTTCTGTGAGATTTCTGCAGCCAGACTAATGGCCCATTGGATTAACACAGCAGGGGTCCCTGCAGTTCCATTCAAACTGATTGGGACTGCATGAACCCCCGCTGTATTAATCCGATGGGCCATTAGTCTGCCTGCAGAATCTCACAGAAATGTTGCAGTGTTTCCTGTGAGATAGTAAAACTGGATAACCGTGTTATCCTATCAGGTGCGTCAGAATCAATGTAGTAGTCGCTGCAGATGTAGGCATATTAGTATATGAACATTTAGCGTCAAATAGCAACTGGCCCAGCTCTGGGCACCAATCGTTGCATAGACTCACGGTTTGGGAGTAGATTTGCCGTTGCTCGTTCCTCAGTGACTGTATTGTTGCACCGCCAACCCTATCATGACTGTGACGTCACGTGGGGCGGTCAAGTGACCGGCGGTGATCTCCTCCGGTGTAAGTAGATGGGGACCGACGGGCTCTGTGTCTCAGCTGAACTTCTGGTCTCAGTGTTGCACCGCTACCTCCAACGTAACTGCGACGTGACGTGAGGCGGTCACGTGACCAGCGGTGATCTCCTCCGTGAGCAGCGACAACCCGGCGTGCATTCCAGCGATCAGCAGCATGTGAAATCCTCCAGCAGCAACGGGAAGAATAGCGGAGCACGGCCGAAAGGAAACAGGGTGTAGACGTGGGTGGTGACTAAAAAAAGTTTATTGAAACAGACATGTGTAGCTGATGGATCCTCTGATGCGTTTCAGCCCTCAGGCCTTTGTCAAGATAGCCATAGCATTTTCCCAGGCAAGTGGTCGGATTCTGGTGGCTGCATCTGTACATGCTGACAAGGGCTAGGTTGAGTGACACTTACTGTACTGCATGTTATATGCTGACAAGGGCTAGAAAACCTTAGTACTTTATATAAACAATTATAGACAGCACTCTAAATAATGAATAAAAAATCATGAAGTACAGGGTGCAAATGGAACAAAGTGGGCCCAAACAACCCCCCTGAATATCATATAAACCAAACGAGGGCTCCAGCACACACTGATTAATAGAGAACACGAAAGAGTCACGGAATAAGCCAAAAATATAATAGCGGTAATAATAGAACAATAGGTATCACACAAATATGGAAATGCTAAACGACTATAAATGCAGAATATATGGATCTTAAAAAGCACAAGAGTAGGGGGGAGAGACACAGGGAAGGGGAGTGGGGGAAAAACACTAAAGGAAAAACTGCAAACAAATAAACATAGAATAAGACAATGGGGAGGGTAAGAGGGGTAACATTTCAGGGTAATGGAAAGGGTTGTTAACCTGAAAAGTTGCCCCTCTTACACTCCCCCATTGCCTTAGTACTTTATGTACATTACTACTGTAAGTGTATTACATTTACTGCTAAAGAGTAAAAACGTCTTAAAAAAAATGAAACCAGTGAACACTTTATAAAACAAAACTTATTTTTTATTAAATGAAAAACATTCCCAGTACATACAGTATTTAGTTGATTATTGTGAAATTAATGAAACAAGTGTTCGTCCTCATAGCCGTGAGTATTCCAGGGAAGACACCTTTTATGCCTTAAAAAGGCATTTATGTTGTTTTTCACAGCTCGGAAAAGAAAAGAGATCATAATGAAATGCCTTTTTATTTCATCCATAAAACGTCTGAGCAAATTCGAAGGTAGTGCTTTCTGCCACTATTGCTATCATAATTAACCACCTTAAACCACTGAAGATACAGATCATAACTGACATTGTGTTTCATACACTGGCGACACACTTTATTCGAGCTCGGCTAGTCCCACGAATTCGGGTATACCCGGGTGTATTGAGGTTTGTGACTGTTTTCTGCCCGAGTGCATTGAGTTATTTTCCGGCAGGGATTGAAGCATTTTATTCCCGCTGGCTGCAATACTGCACAGTACATATATATATACTGCATTACAATTCATGAATTTATGCCATCTGGTAGACACGCGAAGCATTGCAGCCTATTAAATCCTAATCATTATCATTTAACAGATCAGCCGCCCATCAGCCAGGCATGAACCCAGGCTGGGAAGGCAAATGCAACGGGGCTTGTCAGAGGTGAGGAGCGGCGCATTCCAGGTATCTGCCAGGTACATACCGGGTATTTGCTCGAATAAAGTGTGTCGGTGCAGTAATGAGAAGGGCTAATATGGTCCCTTTTCCAATGCTTCTGGAAAAGCATTTTCCCATATGCTCTGCAGGAGGTCTGTGTAAGAAATCCACTCCTGGCTTTGATTCTAGCCTTGCAGACCTCTGCAGTTTACAAAGTCTCCCTCTGACAATCAATGGCACATGTGCTGCCTCTCATAGCAGCTTCAGCCCTGTGCTCTGTCATTGGAGGAATGATCACACACCTCCCTCCTGTGATTGGCTCGCTGCCCTTTATATGCTGGGCTCTTGCACTGATTCAGTGCCGAGCATAATCCTTCTCTGGATGTTACAGTGTTCCTCCTGGCTTGCTTTGTTTGTTTACTAACTTTCTCTAGTTCTCATCATTAGTTCCTGTGTATCCTGAGACTTGCTGCTACTCTCCAAGCAGAGGTCTGTGTTCCTGTGTTTCCTGAGGTCTGCTGCTACTCTCCACGCCGAAGCCTGTTTTGGACTCCTGTGCTGAAGCGCTGGTTTTTCCCTGGCGCTGCTCTGCGGTGTTCTTCGGTCAGCTTGCTGTCTCCCCCTACAGAGACCGGCGTCATGGGCCGAGGTCACCCCCGTGCTCACGCTCCTATGCTGAAGCGGAGAGCTCCTGTCTACCCATTGCCGAACTCCTGCCCGAATAACGATGATGCTGCCTACTCCAATCCTGACCCTGGCTTGTCCACAGACTACACTGCCTTTTCCAGATTGTTTGACAATGGACTTCGCACTCCGGATCTGACTACGTGGTCTAAGGTCGGTGATTATGTAACCCAACCTTATCCCCACGGTCCGGTCCCGGTTTATGGTGAGCACGTCCGTGACAGTCTGTTAGCGTCATGTCTGGAATCGTGCATGAGTTGCATTTGAAGCTGTACTCTCCTATGTGCTACGGGTCGTGCAGCAGGTGTGCTTATTTCACTGGGTGAGGATAGATGGTCTGTGGGGCTTTGCATTTGCACCTGTAAACCTCTGGGTGCAGTGGGTGTTGGTGGAAGAGGTGTGCTTCTGTGAGTGGGTAAGTGTTTCGTAGGATGCTTTCCTCTCTTGGTGTGCATTGTCTTGGCGGTGAGCAGGCCAATTCCGGTGAAGAAGAAGGTGCGGGTGGTGGATGGTGTTCCTACAGGTCACCCTCCTACTTCTGCATTGGACATACAGTAGGAGTGACAGAAACAAAATAATAGAGCCCAGCAATGTCATTGTCAATATTGCCCATGCCCCTCTCCATCCTCTCCATTCTCTCAAAAGTTGACCCAACTTTGCCTCCATTCTTTCCCTGTATTGCTGTGTTGTGCTGCAAATTCTTCTGTAGTAACTTAAAGATTCCAGTATGCGACCTACGGAGCTCGGGCTGACAAAAAGTGTGAATAGTGGATTAGGTGGAATAGTGTTCTCTCTCTAAGAGGCTGGGTGATCGGAGGGGGACATTGCTGAGACAGGGGAAGTCTTGTTCTACTTCAGTTGTCTGAGGACCATCTGGTTGTGTATCAGTGCAACAGGGGATGTCTGGTTCAGCTTCTGTTGTCAGATGGTCATCTGCTTGGGCATCAGTGCGGCAGGGGACGTCTGGTTTGGCTTCTGCTGTCTGGTTGTGCATCAGTGGGGTAGGGGACATCTGGTTCGGCTTCTGTTGTCAGAGGTCAGTCTGGTTCGGCTTCTGTTTCAGAGGTCTGTCTTGTTGTGCATCGGTGTGGCAGGGGTCATCTTGTTCATGTTCTATTGTCAGAGGTCCGTCTGGTTGTGCATCAGTGCAGCAGGGGACGTCTGGTTCGGCTTCTGTTGTCAGGTGGATGTCTGGCTGTGCATAGGTTGTGCTGGTGACTTTTTTTTCATCTTCAGCTTGGGTAGACCGAGGGTGTCTGGTTCAGCAACATTCACTTGAACCAATTCAATGTCCTTATTTATGACGGTTCCAATCTTCTTCCTGCAAAAGCCTGGTCCAGAATGTTTTGCCTTGGAAACTTTTAATGCCTTTTCTTTAGGTACGTAGGCTTCTGGCCATCTTTGCCTTTGACACAGACAGCTGCTGCATTTCTCTTTCTATTCTCAGGGACAGCAGCAGTTAGCCGCTTGTTGCGTGTGTAGAATTTGGACTGATCCATGTCAGAAGATTAAGCACAATACAGTATCTGGACAGAAAGCAGTTGTTTCAGAGACAGATCAGCCATTGTGGAGGAGATCCATTTTGGTTGACCTTTTATGCACTGTATCCCAGTTCCCAGCAGAAAAGGAGACTGCGCTCGTCTGTCCTCTCCTGGATATCTCTGTTTATCCACCTCTCCCCCGCAGCTCCCAAATCCTCCGGCGATCACCCGGGACAACAGTCAGAAATACAATAAAGTTGGAGCGCAGAGAGAAAAGGGGGGTGTTAGACAAAATCACTTTAATGGGTAAAATAACATTTAAAACTTACAATTAGTAAAGCTGCATCGCCCATGGGGTTCCCAAGCCTGTCCTCACTAACACTGCCTCCCTCGGCAGTGTCCTACTGCGAGTCGCTGCCCTGCTACAACCCGGAAGTAGAAGTCCAATACAGGGCTCTCTCGCGAGATCACTACTCAGGAAGTGCTGGCTCTGGCTGGATAATAGAAATGAACCCCCGATAGGCTATAGGTACCACTCTCCAAGACCGAGTGTGTACCCTATATTCTATGCAACCCCTCAACGCGTTTCGCGCGATCTTGTGCTTCGTCAGGAGGTAGTATACATCTCAGGGGGCTGCCTTATATAGGCCACCACTCCCCTAATCATGCTAAATCTCATACACTTGTGCATACTTGTTACAATGAATAATTCATGATCCTGTGATTAGACAAATACTCTCAACATGACATACATAACAACAAATCACTATTATCCCGCCTTGATGGTACAGGTGTTAAAAGAGGGTGTAAACATTAACGTTACATAATATACTGTATGCTGTGCATACTTTATTGTACGTTCACTGTGCTTCGTTTAATTTCTTTTCAAAAGCAGCAATGCCCAGAAAAGTTATTTCAAAGGAGATGAGCATGAGAATACAGCCGATGTACCCGAAAGGACAACAAATAAGCCATATCCAAGCCTGGTTAAATAGATCTGGCCTCAATGTCACTCATATCTGTGTCTGCTATCATGCCCATGCAAAGACTAAAGTTATAAAGAGGATTTGCTCGGTCAGAACAGAGTAAGTACTGTTCTGTATAGACAGTCTAACTATATATTATTGAATGAGACTATTATTGTGGCTGTTCTCTCCTTTCTCCCTCTCCCTCCTTTCTCTCTCATCCCCCACTCTCTTCCCATTCTCTCTCGTTTCTTGTAACAATTTTTGGGACAATTATGTAGAAATCAAATTTTTTTATCCATTGTTATATTTAACTTCAGTCATGTGAGAAATACATATGCACACTTGAAATCGTTCACATTTTGGTATGATTGTAGGGTGCTAAAGCAGCTTGTGGATGAGATCAGCAATTCAAATGATGAATGTTGTGCTGCTGCAGTTAAAGAAGTCCTGCAGAAGGATCATAACCTGACAATGTCCGAGTTCAGCATCAGGAGAATGGGACGTGAATAGGGCTGAAGTACAGACGTGTCAAGTAAAGTGTTTTGCTGCAATATTGTGTAATGCAATAGTGTTATTGTTCAGTATGCAAATGTGTATTAACAGTAGCTGTACAATTCTATCTTGTCATTACAGTGTATCAAATGATAAGGGAGCCCTACAAGATTAAGAGAGTACAGAAAGTGCAAGCTTGGATCGATAGTGGAGAAACTTTTGACAATGTAATATTTCCAGACGAGACGTCAGTTGCCCTAGAAAGATTTGCCACTTTTGCCTTTAAAAAAAAAAAAAAATCTATCCCTGAAGCCACGTCCCAAGCACCCACTCAAGGTCCATGTTTGGGGTGCTATCTCTAGACTTAGCCCGCATCCATAATAATATTTGACGGTGATTTTCAGTTTATCATTTTTCGTAATGAAATTTTATGTGCCATAAGAATGTACTGTATGGCATTATATCCCTTTTTCTGTACAATAAACGCAGATAAAAAAAAATTCAAGAAGAGATTATAGATTCCATAGAAGACCATATTCAGGCTCAGTGCCCATCTGGTCATTGGTTATTCCAGGATAATTACCCAAAACATAGTGCTTGGACTACCCATATTCAAGCAAGCGGAATTAACTGGGTGAAGTCTCCCCCAGAGTAAGTTCTGGATTATAACTGTTTCTTGTTAATTTATACTGTATGGATATTTGCTCTTACATCCCCTTTTGTGTCCCTGATGTTGCAGATCACCTGATTTAAACCCCATAAAACTGGTGTGGCATGAGATGAAACATCCCCTGTGGAAATTTGTCAGACCTGCCAACAAGGACCAACTAGTAAAGAGAATACAAGCTTTCTGGGCAAACACTCTTAATGTGGAAAAATGCAACAACTATATTAATACATTGCCAGAATTTTGCCCATTGTGTTAAAGCGTAATTGACATGTTACTGGCATGTAGTAAGAAGGTATCCATTGGATTTGTTAAAAAAAAATAGGTCTTATACTGAATATATGTAATTCTTGTTGCTTGCACTCGTGAAAAATGTGCGATACTGTAGCCCTGAAGGTGTCAAAATAATCATAAAAGTGTTAAAAGCTGCCCAAAGCAAGGACAGTATCATGGTGAACTTACTGTTGAGGTACTGTAATGTGGTGTTGGTATTCAGTCCTCTTGTTGTGAGAAATAAAACATATGTTAAATTCTATCCTATTTTGGTTCACTTTCCCTTTATTTGGTGTCTATTTTTGGGGGCTAATACTGTATTGGCGCTGGGGGATGGCAGTTAATAGTGTAAATGGGTGCAAAGTGTGATCCAAACCTTACAGTATATTAAGTTCACAGAATGCTGTAACAGTGTATATATATATATATATATATTTATATATATATATATATCAACCCCGTTATAGTGCGATCCGCTCTAACGCGGTTTAAGCTCACATCACACTACACACACTGCACACACTCACTGCACACACTCGCAGCACACTGCACACACGCACTGCACACACTGCACACACTGCACACACTGCACACACTTACTGCACACACCCACAGCACACTGAACACACCCACAGCACACTGAACACACCCACAGCCCACTGCACACACTCACAGCACACTGCACACACTTGCAGCACACTGCACACACTTGAGCACACTGCACACACTCACTGCACACACTTACAGCACACACTTACAGCACACTGAACACACTCACAGCACACTGAACACACTCACAGCAAACTGCACACACTCACAGCACACTGCACAAACAGCATCAGAACACACACAGCACACTGCACACACTGCATACAGTGCACAAGCACACAAGCACACTGCACACACAGCACACACTTAAAGCCCCCCACCCCTACCTTTGGTGTCAGCTGCTGGGGCATCGTGGGGCTTCTGGCAGGGATCGGTTCAAGGCTGGGGAGGTGGGATCAGTGCGAGGCTGGGGGATTGGTTCGGGGATCGGCACGAAGCTGGGAGGGCTTGGTGCGGGGATCGGTGCGAGGCTGGGGGGGATTGGTGCAAGGCTGGGGGATTGGTTTGAGGCTAGGGGCGGTTGGTGCGAGGCTGGGGGATTGGTGCGAGGCTAGGGGGGATCGGTGCGATGTTGGGGGATTGGTGTGAGATCGGTGGTTGGATGGTGTGGAGCTGCTGAGGGGAGTGCAGGGAATGCTGAGAGAATTACAGTGGCTGCTAGGGGACATGTAGGGCTACCGGCGTCTCACTCCACCTCTTCCCCCCCTCCCCACTCCTCCTCCCCCCTCCTTTCATCCAGACACACAGCAGTCATTTTTTTAAAAAAGAAGTGCGACCTCGGTTATAGCGCGTCGGATCGGGTGGCCCACGAGGACCGCGCTATAATGGGATTGAATCCAAAAAGAACTTAGCGGTGCAACTCCCACACCGAAAGGACTCAGACCAGGACTATGTCAAACAAGTGTAAGGCTTTATTGACAACCGACAGCCAACAGAGCCACTCTGACGCATTTAGCAAAGCACCGAGCTTTGTCAAAGAGAACATAACAATAGAGAAACATCGGCTTAAAATACCCATCAAACCCTGCGCTCTAGCCAATGATAACTCTGCATACACCCAGTAACTCCCACCTGCTGCATATTTAATTACCATTCAGGCTCATCAAGAGGTGGGGAGTGTATACCGAGTGTCACAGGGCATGAGAAAGTAACATAAAAACAACAAAGAAGTTAAAGGGATATCGAGCATAAATTTAGGATATCTAACATATCAAAAACGTTATTCTAACCATTGCACCCCTGCAACTAATTGTGAAAAACATATAAGGACAAAAAGTATGCTCGAGTTATCATTGGCTAGAGCGCAAAGTTTGATGGGTATTTTAAGCCGATGTTTCTCTATTGTTGATGTTCTCTTTGACAAAGCACGGTGCTTTGTGCGAAACGTGTCAGAGTGGCTCTGTTGGCTGTAGGGTGCATTTAAAAAAACGCTATACTTGTGAGTGGGCATTTGTCTGGTTTTAAATGTTCCATAAAATTATTGTTAAACTTTAATGCACTAAGTGTGCGCCTGTTTTCTTTTTTCTTTCATATATATATATATATACACACAAAAGATTTTAGGTGTGCAAAAATACCAAAATAAGTAATTATCTAAAGACCATTAAATGCTGCCTCAAAATTCCTAACCTCACACCAAGGTTAACATACATAAAACCATACAACATGAATAAAGGGCGCAAATCAGTGGGTCAATAAATAAAAAAATATTAATACAATGTGTTATCGGAAGGTGTCCAAGGTGGTAAAAAAGTCCCAAATTCTTTGATCCTAAAGAGAATTACAGTAAAAAAGGACCACAATATTGAAGTACAAAAATGCAACTTTATAAGCAGGTATAAAATTGGCTACTTACAATGTAGCTGAAAATATCAGGCAGTGAGGGTGTATGCCACCACACAGACAATCTGCATACAAATCAGCGACTCCCTCTCTGTTTGGAATCCTCCGTCTTGGAAGTTGATCTTCCTACAGCGGGGAGTCACGTCTCTCAGCCGGGTCTGCAGTGCCAGCAGATAAACCTTAATGTGCTCTCACAACAGTCCCCAGCATTGTTGCTATGGCAGTGTAATCCCAAGATCGATGTCAATACCAGGAACAGTCCATTGTTAAACTCCAAAGAGCAAACAGTCCCAAGATATTTAAGCCATATGGGTAACAGATTATCAAATAGTGGATGTCACTGTATAAAAGCACTTACAATAAATGCACAAGAATAAAACCTTTCACGTTTCGTTCCTAGAGTGGGAACTTCTTCAGAGGTAATGCTTTATGTAATGATTCAGGTGTGAATAACAACATGGAGAGCTGTCTCCAGTTGTCTACAACTAAACAGGATGTATATTGATTACATCTCCAAAACAAAACGATTGATGCCCGACTTTAGTTAAGGAAAACTGAACATACAGACAGGATACATCTTTATAAAAGATTACTAACGGAGCACAGAGTGTTAGCATTTTTAGGAGACTGCTTAAGCTCTTGTTGGACAATTAAATGCTAAAAGTGCTCTTGTATGCATAGGGCTAATAATATAGTTTGGTTTAAAGTGTGTTTATGCTGTTATATTGCTGCCCTACCTGCCACTGTATTACAATGTGAAATGGCCATATACTATAAAATCCTTGTGAAGGTCCTATTTTAGGACGAGCATGTAACAACAGTGTCTGGAATGTACTATACTGTACATACACCACAATTGTATTTGAACATGCAATATTAACATTTATTTGCATGTCATTATGATTGATCAGATGATCCTAAAATAAAATGCAAGAAACGTATCAAGATTCATTACAGCTTTCATTTATTTTGTTTCAGAAAATACAGTTTGTGCTCGAATGACTTGTTGCTATGCCAGAGTAATTTCCAGAAACAAATGTTAGCACTATAAGGCTTTGGGGATCACTGCACTGTTTATTTCTCACAGGTAACACTGATTATACAGATAGTATATTTGGTTTATTTGGTCTTGCAATGTAGCTCAATCAGGCAAATGCCTAAATAGCCTTATTGCACTGTGACATTTGAACAAAGATGTTGTGAATTCCAATCAAACTGGCATTATTATCATGTCTGATTTATAGAGGATAACTCAACCTAAAAATGAATACTGACATAACAGTTATAAAAAAAAATGTTGTCAATGAATGCAAATCACCAGTAAATTAACTCCCGTTATATAACTGTCCTGTTGTTGCTACCAGTTTATATTGCAATAAACAGTTAAATGTTCCTGGCACCCTTCTCTTCATTTCCTACTCCTTGTCAAGAGCCTGCATGAACCTACTCAACACCCTGAGAAGAGCAAGGTAACTGCACAGCACCCATACACCTTTAAGCAGAACTCCTACTTAAAGAGACACTACTATAAGTTGGGACTGTTCATACTGTATATTTTTACATGTGCACCCTATCCTTCATGCCGGGGGGAATAAGGGTGATACATTTTCATTTTTATTTTTCATGTGATCAAGGTTTATGAAGTTTGCTCCTTATGGTAGTGGCATCCATGTAAATTGACAGTTTTCACTATTATGCAGTATATAATACATTACACTTAGTAGTTTCTCAAATATTCAGTTTATAACTGAAAACGACATATGTTTAAGTAGCCTTGCAAAAGATACAGGACACTTGTTTGATGTGTTTAATTTTTTTCTTGCTAAGAAACTCAAATAGATTACTACGCAAAATTCTTAACTGTTAACTTCCACTGGGTCAGCACACATACCGTACTTAAACTCAATGTTTGCTTACTTAAACCAAAGATTTACTACAGTGGCATACTGTCTGTTTAAACTATTGCATAAGAACAACATCAGAAGAAAATAACCTACAGTAATAATCTTTTCCCTATTTGCTTAGGCATAAGTTGGGTTCCAGACTTTTGCAACATATTGTCAGCAGTAGACATTGCAAGAAACCACCACACACAAATATGTCTTACTTGGAGCACCTTAACACAACACTTGCTTAAAATATCGGCGAATAATCTGCTGGATATTGGCAAATTCTGTTGAATATTGGCTCTGCTTGCGAGAGGAACCATTTGCTAACAGCCAGAGGAAGAATGTGAATTTAATATAAACTTTTCATTTGTGTTGGAGGAGGGAGAGGTGAAGTATTTTGAAATTGCATTGATTTCTATCACACCTGGAAATTCCTGTACCATTGCACATGTTGCCCTTCTTAATTTCCTTGTGCCATGGTTTGCCTGGCAAAAAAAAGACCCTGATAAAAGGGAAAGCTGCTGGCAGCAGTATACATGTACAGATGTAACCCAGATACATTTCTTCACAGCGACCTGTGGAAACACCTTGGGAGATATATTTTTCCTGCAGCTCCAAAGTTCAGCTACATGTGTATGTATGTAAAAAAAATATATATATATATAACTTAGCTTCCCAGTTGATGCTACAGTACTGTTAATATTGATTTGTGCAGATGCAATGAATTTAGTATTTTATCCATACTGTCCACAAACACATCCTAAAATATGTGTAACACAATTCACTCACTCCCCCCCCCCCCCCCCCCAATCGCAGATTTTCCCATGTGGGGAAATCAACATGCATTACCAGGCGTGGTGTATTACCTGTCAGGCTCTCAGGAGGCCTGAGCCTCTGCTGATGGGAACCTGGGGTGTATCCTGGAATGTTACTTACACCGCCTCCCCCTGTGCAGGATTCTAGAGTGTAGAATAACCCCTGACACAGGAACCACATACAGTAACCACATACACCAAAGTATATATAACAGATTACTATATGCAGCAGAATAACATATCATAATATAACATCAACAGCTTGAGTGTCACCCTGTAACACTGGCCTCGCTGGGCCGTAAGCCCACACCACATACCCAAGTGTCTCATGTCCCAACAGTCCCACAACCCCACCCAAGTGTGACACAGCGCTGCCCACTAGATGAGGTGTATAGTTGGTGTACTTGGTGTATACCTGCCCGGGGCTCCTGCACCCAGGTATAGCAGAACAACAGCCAAGGGATCCGTCTGCGTCCAGCGCCGAAGCCTTACCGATGGCGTCCTCCTCCTGGTGGGATAGTCTCCCTCTGAGCGATCTCACCATACAGATACTCTCTATCTTTAGTGAGGTAGGTCTGGTCCCAGACCACACTTGTCAGGAATTCACAGCACGGCAGCTGTGTCCCTGAACTTACACACAACTAGGGCAGGGTCCCTAACTGAAGGGGCCTTCCCTACAGCAGCCACAACCTAGGATGAGTAGGGGCCAAGCTGGGTCCTAGGGGGTACTCTGGCCTAGTGCAGGGGCTACTTGCCTCCCTGCACCTACACCCTCCTCTGTCTGTGTCCCAGCTCCTACTGCTGTCCTTCCCCAGCGTGCCAGAATGTATCTCTCTGCAGGGGAATCTGTAAGCCCTATTGGCTGCCTTGGACCAGGTGTGTGCATGCTCCTATGCATCCTGCGGCTTGTAGTCCCTTGCAGACCTCTTTAACATTGGGGCAGCTTGCGCGATTGCAACTGTACATGCACGAGTTTCTAATGGTTGCTGACTGCGCATGCGTGAACTGGGGATGTGCCTGCGCAACAGAGCACCATGTCAGCCATTCCCCACTCCTTATAATTGCCGCCGCAACTCTACTGCACATGCGCAAGCCTCCGCGCATGCATGAACATGGCCAAGATGGTGGCACCCTTCAAAGGGAGCCGCCAGCCAGCCCGTCGCCACCCGCATCGCCCTGTAGCAGCAGAGGTGTAACGCGTAGCTCACCACAAACGAAGCCGACCCACAGCCACGCGGCAGTGCCTAGGATGTAGAGTAGTTGTGCAATCCAGGTCAGGATTATATATTGGAGAATAGTATAAGTACTTGCCATGTCAGGAGTGGAGAGTTGCGGATCGTCAGGGTGCGTAGTCAGGTTCAGGATTGGAGAGTAGCGGATCGTCGGGGTACATAGCCAGGTTCAGGATAGGAGAGTATCGGATCGTTGGAGTACTTAGCCAAGGTCAGGACTGGAGACAGAAAAATGGTCGTTTGTAGCCGGATCAGGGGAGGAGAGGTGCGGAGTCCAGGAGATATGTAGGGTCTGGCAACAAGAGGTTAACATGCAAGGCAAGGCAAGGTCACAGGAACTGGAATGCAGCAAGGCACGGCATCACACTAGACTATGCTCAGCAGAGACTGAATGCAGCAGGAAGATATATAACGTAGGAGCTTCAAATAGCCAGCCTTGGCAGAACCAGGAAGAAGACCTCAATAGGCTGCTGGTGCATGGAGGGTGCCCTAGGATGCAGCCTAATCACAGATGGGGGCAGAACTGATTGCGCCCGACCCGCGTGTGTGACGGAGGTTAGAGGGTGGATCCTGTGGCGCGCGTCACTCCCACACTGGTCCTGGACATCCTTAGAGTGAATGGAGGTGGGAACGATCGTACGTGCATCACAGATGTCAGGGGGCGGAGTGTGAGGAGTGCTTCACTCCCACGCCAGTCCTGTCTATCACCAGAGTGGGGGCGGGGCTTGGAATGTGCGTCAGCGGGGAGGCTGGACAAATGCACCCGTCATGCGTCAGAGCGGGGGGCGGAGACATAATCTGCAGATGGGGAATCAGACCGCGCAAGATAAGTGCGTGCGAGCGTAGTGGGACCACGAGACTGCGCATCCTGAGTGTCCGTCACGGAAGGGTTGTTGAGGTGAGGAGATGGTCTGTGACCACCAAGATGGCGAATCCTCACAAGAGGTAAGGGGGGGGGGCAAGCATTTGACCAGGGCACCAGAGGGGATCAGGGCTACACTCTCCCCCTGGTAAAACCCCAACATTCCCGCTTGGGATGGTGCTATTCTGCAAAAAGTTATATAATAAAAATGCAATGCATGGTATATACAACTTATCAGAGGTACTTTAACATCAACGGTACACAACATAATCACATTGATACCCAGGGCCAGCTGAATGTTAGCTGGTTGCTGAGACCCATAGTGGGGCGCCCCAAAACTGATCATGTGAGTGCATCTCATTTTGACTCCTGTGAGTCTCTTTTACTGAATCTGGAGTCTCTGTAGACTCTTTGAACTCACGGTCGTGTACTACAGTCACTTGTTCAATACCACTCCCCCCCCCCCTGGTGGAAGGAACAGCAAGGAGTCTCTGATCCAGACCTTTACTCAGTCAGTCGCATCACGTATGCGGTAGACAGGGAGGCCCAGACTTTTTCCTCAGTCCACCACATGGGGAATAGAGTGCTCCATGTTGCGCATGAAGGAGGCAATGATCACCCGAGCAGTTACAACAGAGCCCTGACTCGCTCCAGCAGTCGTTTCAGCATTGATGTCTTCTGGTGACATCACAAGATCTTGATGCAGATCCAGGTCTTGATACGGACATTCATGGAGACCCTTCGCGTAGAAGTAAGTGCCGAGCAGGGCCTCTTCACTGGATACCCCCATCGCTTGTCTGTATAGACCCTATTGGTAATACACTTTTTGTCACTTGGACACAGATACATAATTTTAAAGGTAATACATTATATATTTAAAAAATTACAACAACTAATGACCAAAAATGCATTATAAAAAAAATAACTCTCAATATTTTTTACATCAATTACAAATAAAAAGTACAGGTAAACCCCGTTATAGCGCGACCCGATATAACGCGAAATCGGTTATAACGCGGTTTTCACGTGGCTCCCGTTTTTTTAAAATTATTTTTAATTAAAAAAATTTTTTTTTGGGGTGGGCATAAATTGGGACAAAACATCCCCCCCCTCTCTCACAGTATCCCCCCCTGCTCACAGCCCCCCCTTGCTCAAAGTACACACCAGCTCACAAAGTACCCCCCCTGCTTACAGTACCCCCCTCTCTCACAGTATCCCCCCCTGCTCACAGCACCCCCTTGCTCAAAGTACACACCAGCTCACAAAATACCCCCCCTGCTCAAACAGTAACCCCCCTCCCTACTCACTGTAATCCCCTTCTCAAATCCACTTCTTCTCGCCGGCTTCATACAGTTCCTTTGCGTCCTGCTTAGCGAGTGAATCGTCCACACTGCTCCCCTGGTCTCTCCCGGCAGTTGACAAAGACACCAGAGAGCGTGAAGCCAGAATCTCGATCAGATACCCCTCACGTGCGCGTGCGCCATGCGAATGTGCCGTGTTTGCGGCTCCTGAGATGTGGATGTGGGCTGCTTGTCTCTCCCTGAAGGGACTTGCCCCCCACGATCCAGCAAGCATCCTCTGCTGAACTCCATACCAGGACCATGGCAAAGGCCCCTATCGCCTCTTGCAGCTCTGCAGCTGGCAGTTCTCACGCCAAGGGCTAGTATACAGACCCCTGTCAGCACGCACTGTTCCATCAGATTTGGCCAGCTTGAATTGCTCTAATTCACAAAATGGGACCAGCAGGTGTGGCCATGTTTGCAGTCCATCCTCTTGAGCTATTTGACTAGCACAATGCCTTAAGCTTCGTGTGGTTGCCGCTGCCCCACCGGCTCTGGGAACGCTGGGAGAGTTCTCAGCTTTCCCTCCGGCGGACGCGGTAGCACTTAAGCGGCGGCCATTTTGTTTTTTCGCGACCCCGTTACTAACGCGGTGGTCTCGGGTGGACCCCGAAGAACGCGCTATAACGGGGTTTACCTGTTTTTACCAATTATACATATTAATGCAATAAAAAAAGAAAACGATAAAGTTACAAAATGTAAACACAGATATGTTTCTATTCCATCCTGTTCCTTAAAAACCTACAAACTAGTCCATAGAAAAACAGAAGAAAATCTGTTGCAATAAAAATCTATCACAATATTGAAAAATATATTACTAAAAAATTACCGCAAACTACTCTAAAATAAACTGACATACCAGCAACAGATATAGTGTATCAACATCCATTCCATTATTAATATTGAATAGACTATTATTTAGACTCTATTATTATTATATCAAACAGCTGGAGACAAAAAAAACTAAAAGACATTCCCATAGAGAAGACAAAAGATATATGCAAAATGATACATCAAAATGATCTCTTTCCAACAGTATCTCTTTTAGAACTTCTAAATTACATCCTCTTTCTACAAAATGATTCTTAAAGTCCTGAGTTTGTTCAAAATCTGTCAAATGACTGCAGTTTTGTCTAATCCTTTGAAATTGTCAAATTTGTATATTCCTCTTCCATTGTTATCATAGTTACAAAAAGTAAATATGTTAGGTAGCTATTGTAGTCTAACACTTTAAGAAAAGTTTTTGTACTGACCCAATCTTCCTTACCTCTTTCCAACTATAAATCCAAAAATTATATTTTAGTGAAATCCCATTTGACTGTGAAAAATAGTTATAGTTTGTCCACTTGTGACATCCAATCGTATACCTCATTAGATCATGATTGAGGAATTGATTCCGGTAAGGAATACCTTAGAGAAGACATTACCCTTTTAGAAATACATAAGACATTTATTCTTGAGAGCACTAGGTTCATGTTGGTGCATAATTTTTTAGAGGTACCGTAAAGGGTCCCAAGTTTGCTCCCAGCTATGGCAATTTATTTATGGGTAGCTGTGAGCAAAGTTGTATTTGGTACAAACACCCATTTGCAGAAAATGTTGTAGTTTGGAGGTGGTACATAGATGATGTTCTGATTGTGTGGCAGGGTGAAAAGTTTTCCTTTGATGCGTTCAGTGAACACCTCAATAAAAATGTTCTTAACATCAATTTTGAGAAAGAGTCACAATTAGGCCCGAAACGTCAATCATTGGAAATAAACTTCTAATTTGTTGAAAACCATTAGTGATTAGATGTCTTTGTAGCTTGAATCTTCACATCAAGCTCACAGCCAAATGGCATAGCACAAAAATATAATTTGGGGATTTACTGTTGGAATGAGGTAGTGAGAATTTGATGATTACAAAGTAGACTGCAATAGCTACAATACCTATCAGCTTCTAGTAACCATGATAACAAATGGAAGAGGAATGTACCATATTGCCAATTTCAAAGGATTAGAAATAACTGCAGTAATTTGCCAGATTGTTTAGATAAAGCTGATGTCCTTAAGAATTGTTTTGTAGAAAGAGAATATATTGTAGAAACTCTAGAAAGAGATAGAAAGAGAGTCAGATATCTTAATCCTAAAATAAGAAATAAGGAAGAGTTTAAGTCTTTTTATGATGTTTTATTTGTCACTAAATTTAATGGAGCTACAGTACAGATTAGCAAAATCACAAAAAAACATTGGCAAGTCTTGATGTGTGACCCGATTTTACAACCTAATTTACCTGTGAATCAAAGATTGTTTACAAGAAGCTAAATGTTTGAAAAATATATTAACACATAGTTAATTGAGAAAAGTTGACAATGAGAATAAATATAAAGATAGATAAAGCTGCCTTAGGGTCAAACCGAAGGATTGTTTTAATAAATGTGGACACTTTTCGGTGTGTCAACACAGTGATGAGGATAATAAAACATTCAAACCACAGGGAAAATCTGAAAGATTTCAAATTTCTCCATGTATTAATTGTACTATGAGTTTTGTGATATACCTCTTGGAATGCCCATGGGGCAAACAATACATTGGTAGAACCATGAGGTTGCTTAAATAAAGAAATAAAGAACATGTCACAAATATCAAAAAAAGGTTTTTCATTACATAGTTTCTCAAGATATTTCATAGGCAGAATCCCTGTGATTAGCCATTTAAAGGGATATAACAAGTCACCTCAGAGGAAAGAAAGAGCATCAGGATCAAAACGAGAAACCCATTGGCTTTTTAAATTGGATACTTTGGCACCAAATGGACTCAATGAGCACTGATATTTGGTTCCTTTTACCTAATATAAATCATATGGTGAATTTTTATGGTATAATTTTGTATATATTTTGATATTGGTTGTTTTTTAGTTGTTTGTCTCCAACTGTATTGATATAATAGTAAAGATAATGGAAGTGTATATATCTGTTGCTGGTAGGAGATATGTCAGTATATTTTAGAGTCATTTACAGTTAATTATTAGTAATTTCACATTAGTAATTTAACATCTTTCCTGTCTTGCCTTCAAATTTTTTCTGGGCAAGCTACATTACCCACCTATTTTAACAAGATCCTTACCCCTATCACATGCAGCACTTATTATCTGAGATCTGACTCCAAAAGACTGTTGATAGTCCCAAGGTTCAACAAAGTATCTGGCCGCTCCTCCTTCTCTGACCGTACACCCCAAAACTGGAACAGTTTACAGGAGACTCTCACCACCAGTCTAAGTTCTTTCAAAACTAAAGCTGTCTCACAGTTTAATCTGGTCTGTAACTGTTATATATGCCTATAATATATATTATCTTTAACTGTGCATGCAATGTCTTGTATATAATGTACTGTATAACCATTTTCACTTATTATAACTATGCATTTGTAATCATGTACAGTATTTGTCATTATAACTCTGTGCCCAGGACATACTTGAAAACGAGAGGTAACTCTCAATGTGTTACTTCTTGGTAATAAAATAAGAAAAGCTGCGCACCACAGTAATAGAATCAAAGATACTTGCAATGACCGGTGCTCCTGGTTCAGGGATATCTGCCTAAAAAATCCAGTAAATGAAGAAAGATGAATGATCCAGGGCAACTTCGGATTTTCTCAAAAAGAATTTAATCAGCACAAAAAACACAACGTTTCATCCTTCCAAGAGGACTGGTCAGTCACTTGATAAAGTCCTCTTGGAAGGATGAAACATTGTGTTTTTTGTGCTGATTAAATTCTTTTTGAGAAAATCCAAAGTTGCCCTGGATCATTCATCTTTCTTACATCTTGGTAAAACATTTTATAAATAAATAAATAAATAATGTAGGGGGAGATGCTGCAAGGAGGAAGTTGATTTATTTAATCCATTAAAAAAAAAATGTGCTCAAAATGACTTATTTTGTTGTTATAAATACATGATCATCTATTGTGTCCTTGTGCATAGGTTTTTATGGAGAATATGTGGTGTCTATCTGTGTAGTCACCTACATTCATGACAACAAAAATAACCAAAGATGAAAATGGGTTTGTTTATTCAGTAATACAGTATATATGACTTAGTTGCAATTGAAGAATGCTACCATTTATTTTGTCTCAAACATTACATTTTGAAGGATGAAATAAAATGCTATGAAAATTGCTAGTTGTTAGACCTTTGAACTGTGGATATCTAGCAGAGGGATTTTTGAACACCTTATATTGATTTTTAATGGGGAAATACAAGTGGTGTGCAACTAGACCTCACACAGTATTTTTGGTGTCAGTTTCCCTGGGAGCATAGTTGCTTCTGAGGTTCACAGTGCCATGTGTCTGATATCCAAATGTCATCCACTTATCTCAAAATAGGAGGGAGAGACAAATATAAATGTAAGATAAAATATACGATGTTCCATTTGAATGATGCTGTAAATGTGATTACATCTGACGTACTCCATTGTATCTCATAATTGCCATCTCGTTTTGTGAGTTCTGGAATATGTTGCGTATGCTGACTGTGCTTTTAAAAGAGACAAAGGAGATATCATATATTTGGTGTTCAGAGATGTAAACCAATTACTGGTGGTGCACTTTTGGAGTAGAGTGACCTGCTGAAACTATCTTAAAGTACTTGATTGAAGCCCTGGCAAAAAAAAATTGATAGGCTCTAAACTAATTAAGGGTTGCATTTTATCCTCAGCAATGTATGCTTGTGTGCTTGTGTTGGGGTTAAATGCACTTTTGTCTAACAATAAGGATTACCCGTATAAGTATGCTGTGCTCTATGGACTCTACTTCTAGCTATTGCATTTATGCCTATACATTTAATTTAGTTTAGTTATTTTTCTTGCACTTAAAAATGTATAAGATGAACATCTAAACATAAACAATGGCATCTAACTTTAACTGAACAATCACCAGTTATTTATTATATAGCATGTATGAGCAGCAAACAGTTAATGACATGAGGCCTCCACAGTGTCTGTTCAATTGCAAGTTGCTTAACTAAATGACACAGGATGATTTACTGTCCATAATGCATGCTGAAATACAATAATCAAATGAGGTTTGGACACTGAGAAACTTTGTAAGTTATCTAATTATAATGTGTTAGCCATTTGCTGTTCAGTAAATTGCTGTAAATTACAGTCTGGATTTTGTTCAGTCCTGTCACTGTAACTGAATAATAATCAAGACATGGCACACCACCCAACCAATGTTAATAAAATACTTGAGTTGATCATGACAGGCATGTGGAAAAATTACAGATTTCATATTTAGCTTCAAATAATTTCGTCAAATAATTCTGGCTCAGATGAGCATGACAAATATTGATAGAAGGTTTGATTAGGATTTTTGGGTAATGATCGTATCAACATCCTTCTGTGCAATTTATGACCGTTTAAGATACGTTATTTTTTGTCAGTAGGTGAAAAGCTCCTTGTGTAATGAGTAAAGGAAATGAATACTGCCTATATGTTGTGAGTTAAATTAGTACATAGCACTTCACATCTTGCATATGACAAGATACATTGACCCATACAATATGTAACTATTGTATGTGAACTATTGCAATGTTGGAACTATTGACAATGTACTACCAATGTCCATGAAGACTGTGATGGCACATAGAGTAGATATCTTTAAGGAAATGTCAGATATATTTGTAGAAAGTTAAGCTCTACGGGCATACAGTATGCTGAACAAATTAAACACTTGAAGATTGTTGACCCACAGAGAATTCTGATAGTTATTACTGCATCAGGAAGAAATATTTCCCCCTTATATAACATATTTGGGAAATATGTTTTGTTTCATTCTTCTGGAACAATGTAATAATAAATATATAGTAAGATAAGTATGTCCCCCTAATAAATGTAAGACAGTAAAACAGTTGGAGCTCAATGAACCAATGTCTTGTTTTCAACCTAATTTACTAAATTACTATGTTACTTTCGTGAGGAGAGCAGAATCATGCAGTGCATATCATGCTGATCTAATGATGAAATGACTAATAAATACACTGAAACATTAACAAAACTGATTTAAAAGCAACAATCCCCTGCAATGTATAGGTGTAATCCTTTTTAATTTCTTACTTTCCTCATTAGATTGTTAAACGTTATTTTACCATAGATCCCGGTTAGAAGGACCTTCTAAAATTGAGCAAAAACAAATATCAAAAGTACTGAATCTGGCAATTATTTTCCTCTGTCCTTGGTATCCAAGTACTTCAAAAAACAGTCCCACTCCCATGTACATGAAGAAAGAAAAGCATCCCTGGGATTGAAAGTAGTCTGATCTATTGACATAAATATAATGGCTCTCCACAGCAAGGACTTTCTTTCCTTTTTTCTGATGATATGTTACATAGTTACATAGTTACATAGTAGATGAGGTTGAAAAAAGACGTACGTCCATCAAGTTCAACCTATGCTAAATTTAGACAACAGATACTTTATCCTATATCTATACTTACTTATTGATCCAGAGGAAGACAAACAAAAAACCCCATTAAGGGGAAAAATTAATTCCTTCCTGACTCCACGAATTGGCAATCGGATGAATCCCTGGATCAACATCCTTCCCATGTATACATATTTGGTATATCCCTGTATACCTTTCCCATCTAAAAAGATGTCCAACCTTTTTTTGAACAAATCTATTGTATCTGCCATCACAGTCTCCATGGGTAATGAATTCCACATTTTAACTGCCATTACTGTAAAGAACCCTTTCCTTTGTTGCTGGTGAAATTTACTTTCCTCCGTTGGATGAATAGTTGTTTTGAAAGCTCCTTGTATTGTCCCCGAATATATTTGTATATAGGTATCATATCCCCTATTAGACGCCTCTTTTCTAATGTAAATAAATCTAATTTAGCTAGCCTCTCCTCTTAAGTTAGATTGTCCATCCCCTTTATTAATTTGGTGGCTCTTCTCTGCACTCTCTCTAGTTACAGAATGACTTTTTTTTAGGATTGGTGCCCAAAATTGTACTCCATATTCAAGGTGTGGTCTTACTAGAGCTTTGTAAAGGGGCATAATTATGTTTACTTCCCTTCCATCCATTGCCCGTTTGATGCAAGATAAGATCTTGTTTGCCTTTGCAGCTACTGCATGAAATTGGGCACTATTGCTAAGCCTGCAGTCTACAAGCACTCCTAAATCCTTCTCCATCAAGGATTTCCCCAATATATCTCCATTTAATTTGTAAGTCGCCTCTTTAATCTTGCATCCCAAGTGCATAACCTTACATTTATCTGTATTAAACCTCATTTGCCATTTACCCGCCCATGTTTTGTATGTTGGTTCGCTTACTGTGGTTGGTTGGTGGTATATTAATAAAAAATATCATACCATGGGGAAATGGTTTTGAGAAAGACACTAGAAAATGCATTTGAAATATTTAGCACCCAGTTTCATAAAAGGTGAGCAACTGGTACAAAAAAGAAGGCTTGTTCAAAGTAGAACACAAGGGATTTCATACATAAAATTCTTCTGTTCCAAACTCAGGCTTATTTCCACAGATCTGCACATACTGAAGTTTAGTGTTTGTATTTCTGTGTTGTTGCTAAAAAGGTTATAAAACATATTTTTAAATTATTAATGTTATTGCTTGACGGTAAATTACTAAACAGTTATAGGACATACCACTATATAAGAGAGCAATGCAGGTTATGTTTCTAGCAAGCTAAAAAATAAAAGCTCACTTTCTTTGACCAAATCTGTAAAGAAGAACTGTGCATTGATGTAATTTTTTGCTGCTTTATGGTCTGTAAAACAAACTTCGTTGTTAAAATTAATACTAAAGCTTTACCAATTTAAACAGGTATAAATTAAATAATTATTGTCACCTAAGGTTCCTGCACCAAAAACCTTTCCACCACAAAAAGAAGGTATAGACCTAAATACATCAATCATTGGTAAGCCAAAAATGCGGTATTATCATTCCCAACATTGCACCATTAGAAATAACAACATTTTAACCATGTCTGATAAAAAATATTGGGACTGGTGTCACATGACTAAATACCACAGTTCTAGTCATGTTAGTGCCATACATTACATCAAGTCCCAATATTTATCGGAACTGCGAAAACATCAATAAACACAGCATTTTGTTAAACCTACTTCAGGCAGGTGTTGGCCCCAACACACACACACACACACACACACACACACTCCCAAGGTCAACTAGTCATTGAGTAGCTGAACACTAAAGACTACAAAGGGATTAATATTAAACTACATTACCTACATTGGCTATACCAGCAGAGCGCAAACTAGGGGGCGCGCACCTCGGGGGCAGAAGATTTTTCGGGGGGGGGTGCAGGCGGTTGCAGAGGCCCCACGCTCTTTCCCACGGCATTTCAATTAAATGCCGCTGGATCACGTGAGGCATCTGCAACGCTATATTTACCGAGATTCAGGCGCTCTGTGACGCACCGCCATGACCACGCAGTTTCAAATGACGCCACGGGGTCAGTTGACGTGATGTCACTCGCATCTAATGACACCGTGGGTCACATGACGGGACGTCAAATGACCCTGCAGCGTAATTTGACGCAGGTCTAAGGTAGGGAGGGGTGTCACGAGCATCCAGACAGGGAAGACGGGGGGCTCAGCAGCAAAAATTTGCTCTCCCCTGGGCTACACCAATGGCTAATAATGCATTGCTATAATATGCAATGCTTTACTAAACTCTATGGCAAACAATGGATTAACCCCTACCAACACCCCACAGGGGCCATACCACCCTCCTCTTGGATAGTACTCCATCACCTACTCCTCTGCCCCACCCCCTAACAATCCTACCCCCCCCCCTCTAGACTAATGGCAAATAACCATATTAGCCAAATGTGGCTAAGAGGGTTTTTGGCCTTTCAAAACACTGCAAAAAAGCATATACAATAAATAAATACAATACAAATAATAAACAAATACATTTAACACATAAACCCATTGATTGTCACTGTGACATCCAAGGCCTTCTAAATGGGTGTGGGAACAAGATAGCCACACTGGTAATAAATGGGGACCCGTAATAAAAATGGGTTTATTTACCTAACCCTTGATGAAGGCTATGCTCATCGGGGGTGAAGCCCCCAAAACCAATCCCATAAAAGGCTGATGCCCAACTATTTAAAAAGCCATAATCCATGGTCCAATGGCCACCAAAAAAAGGCATAAAAAATAATTCAAGACCCAATGGCCTAAACAAAACCCAAAAAACAAATCCCCCCAAAAAATAAAAATTCAAAATCTGCTGGCATATAGAAAAAACAAAACACAACCATAAAAAATAATCCAAGGCCCAATGGCCTATAGTATTTGAAATACATGTGATTCTCAACTTGACCCGTAGCCCTCAATCCTCTGTTGTTTGAGGAATATTCTTGGGTGAGTATTTCTTGTATTTTTCTTTTCTTCTTTTTCACTTAAAAGTCAACTTCTTTCTTCATCTGTATTCTTCACCACCGGATGTAGCCACAGATCGTCTTTTACTACAAATATTCTATTAAGCCTTAGATTATTTTTTATAGTTGGGTTTATGATTTTTATAGAAACAAAACAAAAGAAGTGCTAACTTCCATAGTGTGATCCAGTTTACGTAAAGATTATATTATAGATGCACTCACATTGTACAAAATATTTAAGCTTATCTACCAATATCAGGTAAAAAGAGTTAACCCATCAGGTGCATCAGAAAATGGCATAGCAGCCGCTGCGTATGTATAATTGCTGTCATGAGGTAAGTAAGAACACAGTGTCAAATTGTATATGTACTCTCTCTTTGCAACTGGCCCAGCCTTGGGCACCAAATGTATTGCTCTGGTACAACTCACTGTTATGCAGACTGTGTCTCCAAATGAACCGTGTTGCATCGCCAACCCTCCCGCAACTGCACCATCGCGGAGGGCGGTCACATGACCGGCGGTGATGTCATCCAAGAACGCTGCAGCCGCCCGGCGTGCTATCCGGCAATGAAGTACAGGAAATCTCTCCAACAGGAGACAGGAGAGGAGCACAGCCGTAAAGCAAAAGAGGACAGCTAAGGTGGTGACTAAAAAAGTTTATTGAACAATAGAATGGTGCTGATGGATCCTCTAACGTTTCAGCCCTCAGGGCTTTGTCAAAGAGTGACAAAGGCCTGAGGGCTGAAACGTTAGAGGATCCATCAGCAGCATAACTGTTGTTCAATAAACTTTTTTAGTCACCACCTTAGCTGTCCTCTTTTGCTTTACGGCTGTGCTCCGCTCCTGTCTCCTGTTGGAGAGATGTCCTTATATACCAATATGGAGGAGAAATAAGAAGGCATCTGTGAGCAGTGTGGATAAAAGTCTGAACTGCAGATTCGGATCCGGCACTGCCTCCTCCTCTGCCACATAACGTTATCATGCAATATCAGCTGTTCCCTACATGTTTTGGCGCTCTTGGCAAGTTTCTCATGCGTATGCAACATGGAAAACGATAGGGATTTATAAAGGAGTACAGTCATCGTGGTAACCAGAAACATTATGATCTACATTTGTATGTGGTAAATTGTGTGTTCTCATAGTGAACTTAGTACTTAATTGTTTCCGGTGACCCTGTCACCAGTCATGTTTCATTAGCCCTTATGCCAGGACCAGCCTTACCTTTGGCGTCACAGCGTCATGACACCATGACAATGCAATGCTGCAGAAATAAGGCTGCTCCGTACAATGTAAGACCCCCCTTTGCATGCACAGATGCACACATGCAACTAACTCCCTGTGCTACCTCCCCGAGCTATCCCTTTACATACACATGCACACATATGCGTACACACCCTCTCCCCCCTCCCTCGTCCCTACCTTGGAGTGTGGTCATGCATCAGATCGGGGACTCCCCAACTCCCATCTCCCGCTCTTCCCTCTCCTGTCAGGTGTAATTTGGATCCTGGCCCTGACAGGAAGAGGGAGCATTGGAACCCCTCAAAGGGCTTGGGTCCAAAGCGTCCAAAGCAGTCGCCTTGCCCTAAGGCCAGCCCTGCGTGATGCAATGCAGGAACATTATTAACTCAAATTAGTCGGAAGAGTGATTAATAAAGTATATAACACCCAACCAAAATGTGAATATATAGGTGATGATAAAAGTATAGAATTAAATTGGTGTGCTCTTGTATATTGCAATCACAAAAAGTTATTCCGTGTTTTATTTCAACAGAGGTATGGATGTATCTATGGTTCCCAGTGCCAGATTAAGACTCTCTGGGGCCCCTAGGCACCGACTTTTGGGACCAATCTTTGAGGTGGCCCTTCTCATGCAGCATCGCAGTGTCATGTGATATTGTGTTGTCATGTGATATCAGGTAGTCATGACAACACAACGCTGCAGGAGGAGGGACACTCCTGAGAAGGTAAGAAACACCCATCTCTCTTACACAAACACACATACACAATGTAGAATGAGGCACAAAGGGAAATTAATGAGTAATAGAAGAAGTGGAGAGAAAAGCCCCTAGTGTGTACACTCGGCCCCTACTGTAATGATACAAATAATATTTAACTTTTGATATAGCAAAAAGTAAAATCAAGACCCCGGTGAAATAAGAAATGATGCTGCAAACTTAAAATTATAATGTGAACTGTAGGTAGAGAGGCCACTGAATGAGTGATATTCCTTGTTAATCACTGGACACGGATATACTGTACCACAGTGTGTATACAGACTTCATATGAAATCTAATACTGCTTGTATTATCCCTAGATAACTAATATCCTGCAGGTTTATTCTGCTAAATAGATTGACAATACAATTGTTGCCAATCAGCCTGCCTCCCAATCAATACAATTTGGGACTGCATACTGTATTTCCTTTTTAAATATCTGCAGTTCTCAGACTCTTAGTGCAATACTATGGAGTATATTCAGATAGCCTATAGGTGCTATCTGCAGGGCCTCTGTGACATTGATAATTAATAATCTAAGGCTGCAATTATAGTGGTGGCGTGCATGCGACGCCAAATAAATTAATGTTGTCCAATGAGCACGCACATAGTGTGCGCGAGTAATGCGTCAAAGCGTGCGATTTTTGAAAAGACATTTGAATGTGTTCTTGCTGCGTGATGGCCGCGTCACGGCGTGTTACGTGAGCAGTTCAGCCAATGGGGGTGAACTTCTCATGTGACATCACGGCCATGCCTCGCCACACCTCTGCCACACCTCCCGATGCCTCCAGCCTGCAGTGCAGGTTTCTCGTGTGTGCAACGCGCGTGTGACACCGTGCGCTTGCACACACGCCGGCAGTATAATCTCGGCCTAAAGATTCTGAGAACTGCCTGTTCTGACTTCTGACTGATATTAATTGTAACCAGTACGGTAGGTTGCTAGGTTGGCAATACAATTACTGTATGCCCATTCAGTCTGCCTGATTGAGAATTCAATTAATGACTCCTGTGTCTTACTAAATACTGGATACAAAGTTTCCTGCTCAGCTGTTTGTATTTATGCCTCTAGTAGAGCTTGAACACTTCATGGTGAAGGCAAGAGATTGCCTCTTGTTGCAATGCCTAGCTCTCATACACCAGTAGGAGAGTTTGTGCAGAGCTGAGCTGTGCTGTGCTTCCCTGGCCAGCTAGTAGCACTGCCAGAGTTCCAATCGTGTGACATACCTCACTTATTCCCTCCCTTTCTCTATTGGTCAGAGTTACTTGGGAAAATTAGGCACCAATAGAAAGTGTTCAGCAGTTGCTAATGCAGTGGATCATAATCTATGGGATTTTAACAGTACAGCCTATGGGCCCCCCTAACCCTGGTGACCCATAGGAACATGCCTAGGGTACCTAATAGGTAATCCTGCACTGATGGTCGTCTTCTTAATGCACCACTTCTCTTTTGAAAGAAACAAATGGCACATACATAGTGTGATACCGTTTACTACAATCTAAACACATTAACAGAGGGGGGAAAGGAAATGCATTCACCCTTTCCTAATTTAAATGAGCATTGAGTGTTTTAAGGCACACTCTTGCCCACTCCAGACATGTCCTGGTAAGCCATCAGCTCCAGATCAGCGTGCATGCTGTTTCACCGCTTGCTTCTTGCTTCTTGCTTCCGCAATGCAATTCTGGAATGCCAGAACTGTTACTGGTTCTGCTATTAGGATGGTGGCCTCCGAGTGACAGTTCCCAACATGTTTCACCTGGTATTTTGATTCCCTGAGAACCCCCGTGGAAGCCAAAACATCAGGTGAAACACATTGAGGTCACCATCCTAACAGCAGCACCAGTAGCCATTCTAGAATTCCACGATTGCAATGCGGAAGCATAAGTCACTTAACATGATGTAAACTTAAGGTCATGTTAAGACTACAGGTGTTACTTGAAAGCACAATAACATAATGTTAAGCAATATCTTCTCTTGTATGGAGCATGGTGTTAACAATGATGGACATGAGTGAAAAAGAGATGCTAAATATTTGCAAATTATGCATTATTATAATATTGCATATCTATCAAAGTCTATTACGGTTAACAGAGGAACTTAAAGTTATGATATTTAAGTTAGACCTACACGTGAGGCTTATCCTATCCTGACTGAAATAAGGCTTTTGCAGTGTCTGCATGGGTGAAAGGCCATAATTAGGCCTAATTTAAATGACATAACAATATTTTTCCCAGCATTATTTCCCTCTCTTCTTTCTCTCCACTACAGCCAAAGCCATATTTCGGGTTTGGGTAGGAGAACACCAAGACTGCCATAACATCACATTATTGGAAGAAAACACAATGGCATTCTACAATGATGTGACATTAAGCCTATGCTAATGCGATGTAATACCAACAATGTTTTGTAGGATACTATGTTAATTCAGGGAACATAGTGCCTGCCCTTGTTTTAAGTAACAGACAATTATCAGCCCTGATTTAACAGAGCTTTGTGGATCTAACCTTGAGTAAGTTAACTTGCAGCTGCACAGCTCTCTTGCCAAATATGAGAGAACAAACTGCTTGTGATTCGGGACACCTATTGGTAACTCCAGACACATCCCCCTGGCTACATAACCAACTTCCTGTTAGTTGGCGTTCTCACGTGTGTATAAGCCTGTTCGATTCTGGGTCATTGACCTCTCCTACACTTTGACCATCACTTTTGTCTTGTGGTTTGCTTCTTGCTTTACCAGTTGTGAACTTGGCTACTCTAAGGGGCCTATGCACTAAAGGTTCATAAAAAAATCACCGGGCCATTTAAATCACCGTTTTTCTGAGCGTTGCTATCACATATTCAGAAAGCATTGATTACAGTACCTGTCATAGCACAATTCACAAAACGGGCGATTAGCCGGTGATCTACTGAACGACCCTCTGAAAAAGCCTTACCTGGCGAATTGTATCTGCTGCAGAGAGAGCTGCTCTGAGAGAGCCATCTCTCCCTGTGCAAATCTTGCCCGAAATGTATGTGTATAAATTTTAATTTTGTTAATAGTTTAGCTGAGCAGGGGGTCTCCTGAGCTGAACCGCATTGGTTTCAGCCTTGGGGATATCCTACTTCCCGAGATACAGGCCCTGTTATGGGGTGCCGGTATCTCCTATGCATTTTATTCCCATGGTCACGTGACGCGGACATTTACATTCATAGGATATACCGGCACCCCATAACAGGGCCTGAAGCTCGGGAAGTAGGGGGTTTCTGCGGCTATCCACTATGTAATGAAGTTTACTGTGAATGCATTTTTATTGTATAGGATTCATGCCATGGGTCTCTGGTGCTAATATTAATGGATATCAGTTCCAGAGATTCCTGGCATAATCCTATTCAGGAAAAATGTATTTTTTTCTAAGTCCCATCTCGCCGCTTCTCTGCAGGTTTCCAACACCTATACGCCAACCATTTTCTGGCGTGAGGATTTTGTGATAAAATCACCATTCTAGAGCGGCGATAGGCGTTCGTAGCCTAATCACTGCTACTAGAATTACGCGAGTTTATGAACATGCTGAAAAGCGGTGATAAGTGGCTTATCACTGCTGCCTCTGAGATTTTATCACCCACTTAAATAAAATTAAAGCATGGATTGTTCCTTTAAATGCTGCTTGACCTTACGAACTGTAACTGAATAGCAGTAGGTCTTTTGGGCGATAAGTAACTGAATAGCAGTAGGTCTTTTGGGTGATAAGTGCTTGATAAGTGGCTTATGAACGCTTACTGCATAGGCCCAAAGACTCTGGTTAGTCTGCTCTTTGATACTGCTTGGCTACGACCCAGTGTACTGGTACAACCCTGCTGCTCCCTTCTACTCTGTACTAGTACATTCTATACCTTGCACCCATGGCTACCTGAACAACCCAGTGTCTGCCTGGATATTGGGATTCACTGCTTCTAAAAACACTCTTTTACAACCTATGTCCCCACATTATCTCTGGTACAAAAGTAGGAAGATTAAAGATAAGAGCAAATGTGTTTATTCCATTTAACCTTTTGTAAAAACTGAACTTTTTTTACACATATTTTATGTTTTTGATCTGATTTCCCTTCTCATGCCATCAAAAATACCTTTTCCTATTTATACATACATGAAGGTAAATTTTTGGGGGAAGTGTATACTTTTTAATGTCATAATTGTGCAAATCAAATTTGAATGGTAGGTTTTTTGAATGAAAGCAAATTAATTCAATGTACGTGACAAAGTGTTGCTAAAGCACCCGTGTAACACTGTAATGGTCTAGGATAAGAACAATAATAAAAATAAACATTTATTATAAATATAAATGTATACTAAACTTCTAATAGAATTAATGGCTCACCAAACTTAGAATGTCTTAAGGGATAAAAGGAGAAAGGATGAAAGCACATTTATAACTGGAACAATGCCCAAACGTAATCAGTAAGATCAAAGGAAACTCACAATATGTTTAATTGCCACAGTTGTTTTACCTTTGCAAGCACAGTCACAAGATAAAGACGTTATTACATTTGTTTTCTTATAAAAGCAAGTAATCACTTTTATTCACATAAAACAATAATCCTTGTGTGGCTTTTATTCGAAAAAAGGACAATGCGATGTACATGTTTATATTTTACAAAGGGACGATTTTAACAGTAATAAGATTCCAGACGAATTGTGTTCTTTCTATTGTCTACACAGCTTTACAAATCACATAATATCTCATCCACTTCTATTTTTTTTTCTCATGCTTACTCCATGCAAAACCTGCCAAAATGATTTCTATCTAACTGATATTGTGAACAACACATTCCTGTCAGTTACGGTTTTCGACAACAAAATTACACTTGCTGGTTTTGTGGGACGCGTTAACCTTCTGATCTTTCGTTCAAGACGCATTCTCACACTACAGTGGCTTGTTGCTTCTGGTTAAAATGGAACTCCCACTGTAACCTAGGGCAGGCTGCAAACTGTCCAAATTATTGATTTTCACATATACATGTAAGGCAGTTGTTCTATTTATTTATACGTAGTTAATTTATAAAATTGAGTTTAAAAAGGACAATTAAAATGAGAGAGGAAAAAATTATGGACAGCGTACAGCTGTTCCAGGGCTCTGGAACTGAAAATAAAGAGATGCCTTTTTTTCTTCCAATATCCTAATTGGGCATCTATGATCTTATTAAAAAAAAAGACTAATGATTCATTGCTTAGTAAAATGAGATTAGCCAGGTCTTTCCTTTTGGATTAGTGTAGTATTGTTAGGGTGAATTCTCTAATGACTATTTCCTGGGAAAATACGCTAAATCTTTTGTATGTATGTATATATATATATATATATATATATATATATATATATACACTACCGACACACTTTATTAAAGTGTGGCCGGTACCGCAAGCCGGGAGATTTCCCGGCTTGCTAGTGGCCGCCCCTCGGCGTGCCGCGCGTCATAGACGCGCGGTCACGCGTCTTCGGGAGCCTGCGCCCCCTGCACGCGCGTCCAGGGCTCCCCGAGGGAGCCCTGGTGTCCCGCGATCGCGGGACGGCGGCAGGGGATTCCGGGGGACCCGGCGGACCCGGCAGCGGTAGGGAGAGCGCCCCGATCGGAGGGCGCTCTTCCGCTGCTTCGGCGCGCGCCCGTCACCCTCGGGCGCGCGCCAGGCTACTGCTGCGGCCAAGAACGGGCAAATGCTCTAATAAACTTGGCCGCAGCAGTATATATATATATATATATATATATATATATATATATAGTTGTGTAGATGACGCCCCTTAGAGATTTCTCTCCAATGTTTGTGTTTTTTTAGCATCCTGTAAGTGTATTTCCTAGGGACCCTTCTTTTTAATAAATATACCCATTTTTTATACAGTTACGTGCTATGGAGCTTGCGCTTCTTTGTGTTTTGTTTTTCTATATGTGTATATATATATATACAGTGTTCGACAAACCTATACATTTGCTCGCCCCGGGCGAGTGGATTTACCCCCGGGCGAGTAAATATTGGCCCAAGCAGCACACATTTGGTACTAGGTGGCGAGTAGATTTTTTTGTGTGGCGAGTAGATTTTTTGGTGATTTGTCAACCACTGTATATATATATATATTTATATATATTTTTATATATATATATATATATATATATATATATATATATATATATATATAAAAGAATCACTTACCATACACAAAATTTTGCAAGAAACCTGTCTGTGTGTTAATGGATTATGGGAGGCTGAAAAAGTTCCCATTCCCTTTTAAACAAAACTACAGTACTGTACTGGCAATTGTGGATATTTGTTTAAGCTTTGAATTTAATGACCTTACACTAACGTTCAGTTATTCAGTCCCTTCTCATGATATGTTATATATATATAAATTATCATTTTCTTTTACGTTGATATTGTTATCTTGGTTACATTTTTGCTTTTATTATTTGAGGAGCTATAGATTTATATTTATGTAATTTTCCAAAGTACACAGAGGTTTTTGTTTTTTGCTATTTGTAACCATGGAAAAAATATACTGTTACACAGCCTTTTTTGAATAGTCAGATACATTGGTATATTTAGCCAAGGAACAAGGAAGCAAGAACCCAGAAGCAATCATATACTGTAGTTTATTTTTTATTCCTTACTAACACTAACAGAAAGCTACACAAATAGAAGAAAAAACTCAAATGTTATCCAGCTTCATCTAAGAAACTGATAGAAATACCAACAGTGCCATCTACCAGGTGACCTTCCCTTAGCTTGTTTGGATTCAAATTAGATATACATTTCTTGATTGAATATACCTCCCAGACTTTCAGCCATTAATTTGCGCATTTCTGTCTTCCTATTGCCAACAACCATACTGGGTGGACTGTTATTTTGATGGTCCTTCTGACATTCTTTCAACACTTTCTTAACTTGTAAACCCAATACATCTGCTCTGGAATTTTGTCTAGAGGTAATTTCGAGGTGCTGCATGTGGCAGCAATGTGGCTATTACATTAAAGGTTAAAGCCAGCCATTGCTCCTATCGGTCACGGTACTTTGTGCTTTATAGTAGTTGTTTCCCCCATGCATATATAATGCAATGAATTCGAATGAATCCTTTGTTTGCTGAGTAGGATATATCCTGGCCCACACCTAACATCACCATATACCCTGGATTACTCAAAAGCCTTGCACTATCTACTGAATGTTGGTGGAGAACACTGAAAACCAGCACACCAACCACCGCTCACTCTAATGGCAAACATCACAAATTTACAACTTGAAAACAACTACTCAAATGCCTAGATTTTGAAAAGACTTTTGATACCGTTGATCATGTTATCTTGCTAAACAAACTCCAGTGCTCTGGAATAGGGAAGCATGCTTTAAACTGGTTACATTCCTACCTATCAGGTACATCCCAACATGTGTCTATCTCAGGCTGTAACTCCTCTAACTCCTCCTTGGATATCACTATGGTGTCCTGCAAGGCTGTGTACTGGGGCCCCTACTCTTCTCGGCGTTCATCAATGATCTTCCTACAGCTTGTAAGGGAGCTTCAATACATATGTATGCAGGTGACACAATCTTATATGCACACAGCCCTAGCCTCTCCACTTTGAACACATACTTCAATCTGACTTTTTGAGACTTGAAAATTGGATTTAGCAAAACAAACTGTTTTTAAACACCTTGTTTAGAGTTATTGCACCCTGTTAAGTTGTATGTTGTGCACAGCATTATTATTATATAAATTCTTTACAGAACTGCTTCAACTCAGTGACTTTGACTCGTCTCCAGAGACCATTGTTCCAGAAGTCTTGTGGATCATCTATGTGCTCTTGGGCAAACTTCAGATGGGAAGCAATGTTCTTTTAGAGAGCAGTGTTTCCTCCTTGCTATCCTTCCATGAACACCATTCTTGTTCAGTCTTTTTCTTTATAATTTATACATCATATGGTTTAAATAGACATGGACTTGGTTAATATGAACCCTATAGGATATTTAAGAAAAGACTGGTTTTGATTCAAGAATCTATTATGGAAAAACTAAGTGAAGGAGCAACACGGAGACCCTGTGAAGGAATCCCTGCAATTCAGATAAGACTTTCTATATTACTCCCTAAATACTGTTGCATATGTTTTGTGCTGGGAACCAGGTTAGTTGGCCAATGCCATTAGAAAGGGCCACAACAAAGTCTAGTTAGTTTCCCTAACGGGAATAAGATTTTAGTTTATTATTTAGTGTTTTGCCTTAAAGGGGCAGTAGCCCCAATGTTTTGGTTGCTCTTAGGTGGCAAAAAAAACACCATAGTTAAGCTTTATACAATGTTTATGCGTCTGTTTGACCTCACCTACAGGTCGCTCCGTCAGAGCCTCTTTTTCTGCCTTTGTAAGATTATTGTGAAAAACCTAGTATCTTTCTTAGTAAGTAATGTAGTTCCAAATATCTATTAATCAGCTGGGAAAAAAACTTCCAGATGATATTCATTGGCATGACTGGGGTAGAAATTAGGTTTTGGTCTTCGTATGCAGAAAAGATTGTGTGTCTTTCCAAATTATCCTCCACCTCTTGTTTTTGATTAGAATTCTGCAAGGTTTTTGTTTCTGTCTCTTTACTCAGGTAAAACCTCTTAATTGTTAGCTTGCTCATAAATTTGTTAGCATCTATGAATAAATTGAAGCTGTTTTATCCTAAAGTAGGAGCAAAAGTAAATCCCTTTGTAATACAGTAACCCTACTCTGTGTAGTGGTTAGAATTTTTTTTACTCAGATTAAAAATGTTGTTCACTGCCAGTTCATTCTCTTTGTTTTCCCTCTTCCTTCCCCCCATTTCCACCTGAATCTTTTTTTCCTTAATCCTTTTTTATTTTTAGTTCTTATTCCCCCCCCTCCTATCCCATCCCTCCCCCACCCCCCTGTCCCCCCATTTTATCATTGAGTCTTCTCAGGTTATGTAGATATAGGTAGATCGTTTTTAGTATGTGTATTATTTGGCCATTCAATTCACTGTAACTTGTTTTTACTATTTCTATAACCATAACCCAGCTTAGATACTTGTCTGTGATGAGATGGTTACTATGTTTTTACTGTGAGTAAAAACTTGTCATATTGTGTGCTTATACTTTTATATTTTGTCTATATAAAGCTATATAATCTCTTATTTGAAGCCTGATGTATTATTTCATATTTGTTTTACACTACCTGATGTTTGGAAGTTGTGTTTATATATTTGGAGTGTTGTGCTATATGTACATATTGATGAATTGTATTAGATGCATTAGCTTTCTCTATTCCCATCAACCAAATTACAGTGATTAAAAAAGTATAAGATATCATTTTAAATGTATTATATATCTAAGGGTATACATTTTAACTCGGTGTAAACTATTTGCACTGACAATTTATAGTTATACAGTGCATTGTGCAGGCATCATGCCTTATTTTACAGTTGGCTGTTTGTTTAGAATAAAGATTGCTCTATACGGTAGCTGCTTAGTCAATTTGAGATTGTAGAGGAAGATTTATGATAGTATCATCTTTCGTTCAATTAGAGGAGATTTGAAAGCATTTAAGAGTAGTCTGGGGATACTCCTGAGGAAGCCGTGAAGCAATAAAACGCATAGGGCGTATTCACTAATCTTCTTCGATAAGTGCATTATAGCACCATAAGTGCCCTTTTAGTGCGATCTTGCATGTGTACAGTAGCTATTAGCAAATCTCCAATAATAGGGCAATATCGCACTAAAACCGCTTTCTATAGTACTGTATCACTTTGACTATAGCAAGTAGTTAGCAGGCAGCAGGGTAGCAGGGAGGAGCGTCTCAGTGAGTAAAGACACTGACTGGCACTGAGTTAGAACCAGGGGAACCTGGTTCAGTGTCGCTCCTTGTGACCTTGGGCAAGTCACTTTATCTCCCTGTGCCTCAGGCACCAAAAAATAGATTGTAAGCTCCATGGGCAGGGACCCGTGCCTGCAAAATGTCTCTCTAAAGCACTACATAAAAAGCACTATACAAGAACATGCTTTAAAAAAAAGTAGTGCGATAAGCCAAAAAATGCCCCAAATTAATTTTTTTGCCAGAAACTGCAATTCACTAAACTCCAATATGCATATACGTTAGTACTATAAAAAATTGCAATCGTTTCTCGCCAGCTAAAGGGTTGCACAAAAGGAATTGCAATATACATAACAAGGAGTTTAGTTTATTTTTACTGCATAGGATTGACACTGCGGGTCCCTGGAACTCCAGGGGGTCCCCGGGGGCCTCAAAGCTGTCCAGCATATTTATTTCAGCTCTGGCAACCCCTTGATATGCAGTAAATATAAAATTACAGCCAGTTTCATTACCTTCACAGCTACTGTAACTGCTAAGGTAATGAAGGGAGTAAATAGCAGGCACTGCTTTGTTGTTGTAACAGGGGGTAGGTGAAGCATGTAGTTGCCCAGTGTGGGTGTTTAGGCCTTACAGGAGGGTGGCAGTAGAAGTTAACCCCTTCATTACCTTAGCGATTACAACCACAAAGGTAATGTAGGGGTTAATCCCGCGCACTACCCTCCCACAAGGCCTAAACACCATCCTGGGGCACACATGGTCACCAACCAATCGGATTGGTGTATATACCATATGATGCCTTTCCTTGTGTCGTCATGAAAAAGGGAGGTAAGATAGTCAATAAGCTATCATGCCTCCCTCTGTTTTTGATGACTTCACACCACTCCAAAAAAGTAAAGGCATCACATGGTATATACACCAATCCGATTGGTTGGTGACCATTTCAAGGCGGTCATTTCAATTTTTTACTGAAGTGACACCATCTTAAAAGGAGGGAAGCATATACTACCTGATTGGCTGGCTTCCCGCATTTTTTGATGTCATATCTTTAAAAAAAGGGAACCTGTCACATGGTACACAGCCTGATTGTTCCAGGTCTGCAGATAGACACTGGCTCTGAATTTTTTTTAAAGGAGCCGAGTATATCTTCTTGTTGAAGAAAGCAGCATCTTTAAGACTGCACTGTGTTGTGATCTTTGGACAACCACTGCTGTGCGGACACCGACCCCATACAGAGACTTCTGATGAAGCACATAGCAGTGCGAAATACGTAGCTGTCACCTCACACCACAACTGTTCTGGTCCAGTGTCCCAGGTAGCCTGTGCAGACATGCATGAGCTCACCACGTCGGTGTTTCCATCGCTGAAGCAACAGGGTAGTTTGGACAAGTTGCACCCAGAGCACAAGACCTGTTCCAGCGCGCGGGATGTGGAGTTGAACTGCGTCTCACTATCTGGGATGTCTGCCCTGCCCAGCGAGGAGTGTGCTGTGACTCTTTTACTACTTGTTCACCATTCATTATTTAATTTTATGTGTCTAATTGCTTTTTTACTTTTGTCTGATACAATTTTTACTTATCTCCGGTGCTCTCTGTGTTCCTTTCTATGTCTTCGGAGGTTGCCGTCTGGTAAAAACCTTGAGGAGCTTGGGTGGCTCTTACACAGTAGCAGCAAGGAGTTCAAGTTATTTATTACCAACCACTTACATTTGGGAAGCACGAGCCCGGATTCATTTCTTCTCATGTTTTAAAAAAACATACATATTGTGAGTGCTAATTTTTAAGTGCTTATACTACATAAAGAAAAATGTATACCGTCTGCACTATTGGCCTCTTTTCTCCACTTTCCCCTGGAATGGTCCCTCTTCGACCAGGCTACTACTATTAGGCCAGGTCCCTGCTGGTTACTGCAGTGCCCGCTGTGGCAGACGATGCCGGGACAAGAGCCGCCCCTAAATGGGGCTGGGCCGCCGCGCTGCACAGTGTTTTTACAGCCTGCAAGAAAATTGTGAGGGGAACTAGCGACGGAGCACCCCCAGTGGTTCAGCCAATGAGGGCGAACCTGTCGGGTGATGTCACAGCCACACCCCCGTCACTCCCCCATCACACACCACCCCAGTCTTTCCCCCTGCAGCTCTCTGCAGACCGGGGAATTCGGCTGCACGCGCCGTCAGCCTCACAGCTAATTTGCCACAGTTTTGGAGTTGCATATAATACTGGGGAATATGCGAGTACTACAGTACTCCAACCACCAGTCCATACTGTACTATTATTTTCTGGGCCAGGATTATTAAGTATGTGCACAATGCTTTCTACCATCCACAGACTGCTGTCTACTACATCAAGTATTTAGGCTGCAAAACTGGGGCAAAACAAGTGCACCACATTAATCAAATTAAGAACTCTCCATGGGTTACTTATTCCTAAAGATGCATTTCCTTTAAACTTAAGTGCAACAACTAACTTTTTAACTTCTATAATATTTGCGTCCTTAAAATTACCTGCCTTATACTGCATACAGTATCTGAAGTTAACATAATACTATAACTTTGAGTTAATTAAAGCTACATTCTTTTATGGACAATGTGCTTACAAAAACATTTTCATGCATACTCAAGAGTGTATTTAAAACAAAATAAAAAAAATCACTGTAAAAATAACTGTCAAGGGAAAACTCAATAGAAATGAAGAAAATGAGATTACGCAGGAAGGTGCAATTTCCTTTTTCCTTTAGACCTTTTATGTTCTTATCTTGTTCTTATATTTTAATTGCACATCCAGTCACATTTATGTCTCATTAATATTTGATATCCGGGTATTATATCACATAACCATAAATCAACTTATACTGTTAGCAGAATTTGCACAATTAGACCTAACATAGTTAGAATACTCTCATTTTGATTCTGGAAATGATGCACTCGTAAATATTTTAATAATAGTAAATACATTATAATACTAATTCTAGAAACATTGAAAAGCAATCTCATTTTAACATCAGCTACTAAATCAGGTTGCTAACAATGGCAATGCTATTTATTTTAAAAAAAAACATTTAGATTATATCAACATGGACAATAATGTATATTTTATGCTAAAACAAAGTTCTTTAAACCACATGCAGGCCCATATTTACTAAGAAGTGGAATCCTTAGAACACTTGGAGCAAAAAAGGGTTTTATGAAGCAGCACTGCTAACAAATCATGGACCATAATGTTTTCTGTATTTCTGGTCAAGGGCAAACATTTCCTTTGGGTCAGGGGGCGGGGGACTAATTTTTTAATTGGAAAGAAGACAAATTAAAGCTACTGTAAGGTGTTGGAAATGTGGACATTTGACGTGTCAACACATTTCGAATTCACTTAACGTGGCAATTATTTTTGATACTCTGTTTTGGAGTATTACATTATCGTATCATCTTACTCCAAGTGCTTCCTCTCCCATTATATATACATGTGAAACTAAAGTCAGCTATGCTGCAGTAAGTAAAGGGGTTATTTATTAAAATGAAATAGTGCTGATCCAGCAACTTATTAGGGCTTATTCTGTAATTATATTGGCTTATTCTGTAAACTCCGTTAGCGCTGAAACGTGCGATCTGCAAGGAAAGCCCCATTGACTTAAATGGGGCTTTCCATGCAGATAGAATGGTTCAGCGCTAACAGAGCTTACAGAATAAGCCCCATAAACTCCCATTTAAGTCAATTGGTGTTTCTGAGAGAAAGTGCCAAAACTGCATTATTGCATTCGAAAGGTGGTTCCTCCTACTCATTTTATTTTTGACCCCGCATTTTTTTTACAGGGTGGGAACCAGGAGTCCCCCTGAGCAAAACACCACTATTCCAGCTCTGGGGACCCACTGATACCTGAGATACTTACAGGTGAACTTAACGGTTTTAAATCTTTTTCAGGGGAACAAAATGGCTGCTACATCTTGGGCTAACAGAGACTAAGTAATACCAGTAACTTCACCAGTACTTAACGCGGGAACCGAAGCAGAAATAGTGGGTTCCGCACTGGAGGATCCGCTGATTCCACACCTATAAAAAAATGGATGTTAGTTACGGTGGGTTTATCCTTTAACCCTTTGACTGCCAGAGTGGCTGCAGGACCAGAGTGCCACGGCCACCCTCCAGTGCGCACAATGACGTGACCGGATCGGTCCATTACTTATGACTGATCAGAAGGGGAGGAATCATACCACTCTGATCCTCATCCATGTAGCTTATGTCCTGCGCTGCATTGGGGAGATGTTCCCCAGTTCTGCGCTGCATTGAGGAGAAGTTCCCCAGTTCTGCGCTGCATTGGGAGAAGTTCGAACTTCCAAAGCAAAACAAGCATTTTTTTTTTACATGGCTACTTAGTATATCATGGGGCCTTCTGAGTGGCAGGAAGCAAAAGGTGCTCTCCATCACTGGCAAAGCAAAACTACTCTATAGCATAAAACACCTCCTTAATAGCATGTATTTTTTAAGGGTATACACCACAAGCTGTTTAGACATGGGTAATGTGTTTCATTCCAAAATATTTCTAGCCAGGAATCTACACCCCTATAGCATAAGAAATACCCCCACAATAGTGTATATTTTTTGAAAAACATACCCAATGTAGTGCAGATATGGGTATTTTGTCTTTCTCCACTAGAATATATTGCTAGTAATTCTCTCTACAATACCAAGGGTAGTTATTACCTACAGGGCCTTTGCAATATAATTTTTAAACCATGATTTCTGTCAGTGTTCTGATGCATCCTAGCAGACTATGCCACAAACTCAAAAGTTGAATTTTAAATTGGCGTTGGTCTCAAGTGCATATTTGGTGATTAGACCTCCCCAATCTAATTAGTATATGTAGCCCCTTTTCCCCATAACTAAAGGAACTGCCAGTACTGCGTTAGCTGTTTGACTACCAGAAGGCTTGAACCTCCGCCACTGGGAGCCTGGGGTGATCTCTTGTTCGCCTTGGTTCAACGCCTCCACCTGTGAGGGATCCCAACATAGCGGGATAAGCCCCTCACAGGAACCAATGCCAAGAGTAATCACACATACGCAGGTATATAATAATGGGTTTTACTGAACATAGAATACAGCAACCTATACCACACAATATAATGCACACAATACCATACACAGGAGGAGTGTCCCCGAAGTACATAGGGTGCTTGGCATCAATATCTCCTATATTCTTCCCCAATGTCAGGGCCCACCCAAAAGTGCAGGGAGTAGCGCTACCCCTGTGGACTTTTGGAGCATTTTTTCCTCCCCCGGCACTCCCGTACCCAGTTACGCCGAATAACACAAGGGATGCGTCTGATCCAGCAACGTTGGTATGTCCACAAAGGCATCCGCCTCTGCGTGGGGTGAAGGAACTGCACCTTTAACGCTATGCTATATACTGTAGTAAATGTACAGTACTAGCTGCTACCATGTACTTTAGTGAATTTCCTTTCATTATCATAGACAATAAACTGCATTCTGTATGTAGTTCTTCTGGGGGTATCCACATTTCAGTTACACTATTTTAATTATATATATTTAATCCTTTGACTCTATATAAATGAGTCCGTAAATGTCTCTACATTTGTAGTGCCATCAAAATAATTATGACATTATAATGCACCAAAAACAAAAGAGGCTAACTCATTATTTTTGCTTCTAGTGCTATTACACAATTCCAATATACTGATGTAGTTCATGACATTAATACCCCACATAATGCAATTTATCCTATTATTACTCAGAATATCACCAATTTCCATAGTATTTGACAGCAGTGTTTCACAGTGCAGAATATCACAAAATGTTGCTAGCTACATCTCTACTGGACAATATTATAGTGCCACTATGATTTGTTTCAAAATATTTGTATACAATCTAAGTCTATGAGGGCTTCCATAAAATTCTACAGATGCAAATGTAGCACACGACTTACATTATCAAAGAAACAAAATAACTGGAGGAAAAGAGCCTACTGGATTATGTATTTCTTAAATCAGGTGCTGAGCTAGCACCAATGTTGCAGTAGGAGCCTCTGATAAATGAGATATTATTTATGAAAAACCAATGGGTGATACAGTCCCTATAGTCACTCAATTTCTGTTTAATTTCAGATGCTGCTACAGTATTTAGGAAACAATTGCCTTTACCTTAAGAGAGCTGCACTTGAAATGGGACAGTCTGAGCCACATGTGCTTGATTGACAAAATGGAGACAATAGTTTCTAATTATGTATTTACAGGAGCAATCATAGAAATAAATGGCACACCACTGTTAATAAAGACATCCAAGTATAGTTCTGCTTCTGGTGCTTACCTCCCAATGGTCCCGGCGTCTCAAAGCTGGACCTCATAATAGGCAAAAAAATGGAGGAAAGGAGGAGCACACAGGAGACTTGTTTTGAGATTTGAAAAACTTCAATACAGTGTTCACAGCATCAAAGCTTTAGTACAGATAATGTTTCAGGACTAATGTGTCCCTTCCTCAGACCCAACACCCTGGGAGAGGGAGTGGCTCAGTGAGTAACGACACTGACTGGCACTGAGAGCTTGTGCTTGATTGACAAAATGGAGACAATAGTTTCTAATTATGTATTTACAGGAGCAATCATAGAAATAAATGGCACACCACTGTTAATAAAGACATGCAAGTATAGTTCTGCTTCTGGTGCTTACCTCCCAATGGTCCCGGCATCTCAAAGCTATACCTCATAATAGGCACAAAAATGGAGGAAAGGAGGAGCACACAGGAGACTTGTTTTGAGATTTGAAAAACTTCAATACAGTATTCACAGCATCAGAGCTTTAGTACAGATAACGTTTCAGGACTAATGTGTCCCTTCCTCAGACCCAACACCCTGGGAGAGGGAGTGGCTCAGTGAGTAACGACACTGACTGGCACTGAGAGCTTGAAGCAGGTGAGCCTGGTTCAATTCCCGGTGTCGGCTTCAGGCACCAAAAATGTAGATTGTAAGCTCCAAGGGGCAGGGTGCCTGCAAAAATGTCTCTGTAAAGTGCTACGTACAACTAGCAGCGCTATATAAGAACATGCTTAAAAAAAAAAAAGTAAGAACATATCACCCAATAGGCAAACGGCAGCTCACGCATGCCCCTGTCAGCACGTCCTGAACAGCAATACTGACTGAAGCTGTGTGCAAGCGGGGAGACTGTTACAAATGCATTATTTACATCAGTTATGCATCGATAAGTGGAAAAAAGGTAGTGCTTCACTTTAAGTACATTTTCGCTTTACATACATGCTCTGAACCCATTGCGTACGTTAATGCAGGGCATGTCTGTAATCACTTACTAGTCCTTGACAAATGACTGCACAGCCTTTAACAAGTCACAATGAAAAGTTCACTTAATATAGAAAACCGAACATCCCATCCGTACTATGTATTCCTGACACCATTTTTTGTTAGGGAGAATTAATTATTAGGATAGCAGCAAAAAGTGACAAGTAATCTTGTCCATAATATAAACAAAAAAGCTAGGAGATAAAGAAAAGTTTCCTATGGGGAAGTTTGTGTATGTCATATTTAACAACTTTCCTTGAAAATGTTTCTCAAATTATATTACATGATAGTTAACATTGCACCGTTTTGGCAGCGTTTGAGTTATACAAATATGCATAAAGTTATTTTTCAAGAGCCTGGCAATTTTATTGTTTGATATAAACTTTTATGGGCTGCTTTTAATCAAGAATAATAAAGTATATTTTTGTGACACACATAATTATTCATCATTATTTCTCACCTCACCTTTAAAGGTCACATATTGATCAACAGTGCATTTGATCTGGTGCCCAAGTAATATAATCATATGTTATTTATAATTTCTAACCTGTCAGACACAATTGGTCTTGCTGGCCTGCTCCTGCCTAAAATTAATGGTATATTTGTTTATTTGACAGAAATCTGGTCATAGTGTTGTAACATTTTGGTTTGAATTGATCTCTTCTGTCATATCTCATTAGGTCTCACCTTGCCACATAACAGAGTATGTACAGATGTAGCTAATGTTGTTGCCATCCATGGCACATTGCAGGAGGACATACAGTACTGTACACAACGTGCCAGTGGGAAAAGTGCCCATAGTTTTGAATCAACCACTCACAAGAAGGGGCGGTAACTACCACACTATTTCATCCCGCAATAGCACACCAAATATGGCAATAATGTTGGCTCCATCAGTTATAACACCAACAGAATACCCCCGCCATCCCAAAGTGTAGTATATTATACATAGTAAGGAGTGAAACATAATTTGAAAGGTCAGATACGGAAATACTGTGTCCTCAAAAAAAAGTAACAGCAAGACGTGTCATAAGCAGGAGAGCAGAACTCCAGGAAACATTGGGCAAAGCAAATTATTCCCACATAAAAGTTTCAGCCAAATGTGATTGAACTGGTGACTTTGTGGGAAAAGCAGCATATTGCCATATTTATTATTATACAAAGATTTGGAGAAACCTGTTCTTACCCTTTATTTATTTATTTATTAAACATTATACTGTTTTTAACAAGTTTTAACAACCAGTTTTTTCCCCAGATTTTTTCCAACTAAACGAAAAATCACCAGAAAATGAAAATACATATAATGCAATATATTGTTTTTAAATAAATTCTAAAAAGTGAATAACTTGCATCAAAGTTACAAAGATGATGGGTTCTAGTTCCCATCTTGTTTCTCAACTCTATAGCCGATAATCATTATGACGTGAATGTACTTCCCTGTGCTAAAACTCTTTTTAGTCCCTTCCAAATGAATGTAGCTGATCTCTTCTCCTGCAGTGGGAAGCAGCCTTATTCTATATTAAATATTAGCCAGCGATCCTTCTTCAATATACTGTACTGGGAACATGTCATCTCTATGTACAGTATTAAAAGCTTCTCCAACATGAGAAAGCAACTTCACTGCATAACACTATAAATAGGAGGGGGAGAGGAGGAGAGGGGGAATTATAGTCAGTTTCTAAATAACTTGCCTTAGGCTGCGCTTATAGTGCCTGCGACAGCGACGCAATGTCGTTCCTAAACAAAACAATTGACTCAGTCGCGAGCACTTATAGTAAGCGCGATGGAGCGACGGAGCAACCAAAAATTTTGAAGACGGTGAAATTTGATTGTTCAGAGACTGTCGTCGCATGGTTCTGTCTCTGAACCAATCAATGACCCTGTCACTAGCGAAGTCGCTGAAAGTTAAATTATAACTTTCGCTAGTTACGATGGGTGACGTCATCGGTCGCGTCGCCTTTGCTGGCACTATAAGCGCGGCCTTACAGATGACATTTTCTTGACTTCTGTCTTCTTCCTTTCTAGCCTCTATACATTTAATGTAAACTCAGTTCCTCTTTTAAGGCACGTTTTAAGCTCAGCAGGTTGAAAGTGGAAGATAGCCTCACAACGTATTGAATAGGAGCCTTCCATTAACTGTAAAGAAATATATTTTCATAATGCTTATTTTGCCATGAATAGTATAGTAAGTAATAATACTACTTGTGGTGCATTTGCATATCTCAGATATGTCTGCTTCCCTGTCTTTTTCCATTATCGCTTTGCAAACAGTGTGTCCCCTGCAGCCAGGGATTCTGGGTAATAACATGCAAATGAGCACAATGTGTCACTCTTTACTGCTCATCCATACCCCTTTGAGCTAATACCTGCCGCATTACACAGCTTTTTAGCACAGCCCAGGTTTAAGAAGTGCATAGCCAGTAAATCTACTCATAGACATCTATTTCAACCTTGTGTGTCTCATCAGTGTGAGGTTGGATCCTGGGTTTGCAGTGTGAAGCTGGTACGTGGGTATAGCAAGACATTAAAAATGCTATGGTGGGTACAGAAAGTGACAAAAACCCTCCACTGTACGGTGTACAGTAAATACAAATACCACTTGTGGTGCATTTACATGGGATAATAAAAATGGTTATTTCTAAAGTGTCTTCCTATGGTAGGCCAGGATGCCAGAGACAATGTAAAAATCCCCAGCTGTAGACAGACAGGCACTGTATGGACTGTAATAGATAATCAGTCATTTGAAGTAATAACTAGAAAGTTATTTTTACTTGGGTAACCATATAAATTTATTGAAAGGTTTGAGTTTGATTTTAAACTTTATTTAATTAACTTGCCCAACACATCTTTAGCATCTAATTTCAAAGTTTAAAATCTATAGAAAGAAAGGCTTTGTAATAAAAAAATATGACAAAAGTAATGTAGAAATTATACCTTTAATGGCTAACTTTACAAAGAATTCAAGCATTCAGGATCACTTGGGTTCCTTCTTCATAAATATTACAATATAAACTATGCTGAATGATATATTTCATTTATACAGGTTACAATACATCAATCATCTGGAAATTCTTATGTATAATAATGTCAGGCAAATGGTTAGTGCCACATACAAATGCAGCAAGATGTAATTCCTCCACTGCCGCAGCATGAAAAGCAAAATGATGCAACTCCGGAGAAAGTACAACCCACAGCTGCAGGGTATCCATGCTTTTTCGGATCAGACCCCCTGCATCGTTAATTCCTCACTGCCGAGGGAAGCTAGTCTGTAAGTATGGCTACATCTGTAGAAATGTAAGAGGGAACTAAAGGGAATTTGACCTGTACAGTATATAGTTAGAGTAGATGCGTGAAGCTTTTGAGCATGGTGTGTGGGACTGAGTGGTGAGGGAAGGGAGAAAGAGAAACAGAGAAAGAGAGAATGATAAAAAAATTTTGCAAAAGAGAGAGAAATTGAGAGAAGGAGAGACAAAAAGAGAGAAAGATCAAAAATAACAAAAAATTAGAGCAAGAAATAGAGTTTGTGTTATATTTTTATTTTATTTTTTTCATTCAGAGTGGTGGTAGCCTCTAAAAGAGTGATAATTAGAGATGGGCGACACCCTCATCCGAGGCTTCATTAAGGTGCACACCCTTGGGCCCCCTTTTGGCATCCAGGTCTGTATGGCTGGCAATTACTGTAGCAACGTGTCCAAGACAGAAGTGGAATCAGATATGTGCGCCACTTCCCAGATTTTAACACACCCTGTTGCATTCAGGCCAGGCATATGTCACAAGAGAGAGTAAATTTTGGCACGTGGCCAACGGCCATCACGCGGCTTGGAGGTCTGGTCAGTAGTGAAATTTTTTTGCACAAAATTGAAAATTTTATTAATATACTTTTTGTCTTGGGCACCGCAGGTCTGAATCTCAAATCTCCAAATGTAGCACCCTTTCTTTCCTCCTCAGGGTGGTTTGAATGTTATGGGTGTTATGGTGCTACCTGTTAGGCTTACAAGAGGCCTAAGCCTCCGCGCTTGGGGAACCTGGGATGGCTGGTGCAGCATCTCCACTCGTGAGGATCCCTGCATTAGCGGGATAGCCCCTCACGGGAACCGGTATACCTATTTGGTATACCTCCAATAACCACAAATCACAAAAAGTATGTACTACCTATTTACTATGGTCACATAGTCTCAGCTATACAGTATACACACATCACAGTAAACGTCTCCCCAAAAGTACGGAGGGTGCCCTAGGCACCTAAAACCCAATGGTCCATCCGAACAGTGCTACCCTCCCGGTGTGGTGTTGGTGCATGTGGCTACCTTCCTTGGTACTCGGGTACACCAGGGTATGCTCAGACAGGACACATCTGTGATCCCATGATGCAGGACCTCCGACACAATCCCCTTCTCACCTCATGTTCGGTAGTACCACTGGGCCGATTCCGCCAGGCCTGGGGAATCCTCCGTTGCGGCTCCGTCTGCTCTGTTGGATCGTCCGTACAGTAATGGGGCAAGTCCCTTACTATAAACCGGCCCTACAATACTCCACTACAGTGTAGGGGAAACTAGCTGGGCCTACGTAGAATGGGTCTGGCCTAGTCCAGGGGTTGACTAGCTCTCTGGACACTACCTCTCCCTTCGCCGGCTCCATCAGGACTGAGCACACTGCCACCAGTCCACGGAGGAAATCCTGAATGACAGGAACTCCTCTTCCTGCAACGCCAACCTCAGAATGTCCGCTGCCTTACACTTCCATCTGAAATATTAGCACATTCATCATCACCCCACACCATCACTGTGCTTCAGCCACGACTTAAATCAATCTTTAACAACATTTGCAACATCCTCATCAGAATTATCCTCATTCATAACAAGGGATATTTGAATGAATGAATCAGCATCAATTCCATCCCCCTGCTCCTCAACTCCCTGTGACTTTCCCTCTTCCTCACCTGACTGTTTTAGCAGCTCTTCAGAGTCTTGAGCTATCAATGCGAGAGCTTGGTCTGCATTCATTAATGTTTTTGAATGTGTGAAGTGTGTGCCTTTTGCAGATGATTTAATGGTGAGATTGGCAGCAGTAACAGGCAGAGAAGCCTCTGACATTGGTGGCTGTGGTAGTGTTGGGCCTGGCTTCTCGCTAGAACTCAGCACAATAAAGAGTTGACCGGACCGCTCACCTTGGGCAGTCGTAAGTAGCTTATAATATAGTGGTAGGATGCAATGTGCATGGGGGAAAATAGGGGACATATAGATATACAAAGTTAATCCAAGAGAGACCAGAAAAAGGCCCCAAAAAGCTCCACTCAATGCAGATGTAACCAAAGAGAAATATATGAGACTGTATAAGTCCGTGAAATATAATATATCTATTATGGCAGTGGTATGACCATCTGCTCAGCTATACTCTAAAACTGGTCCTATAAGGGCAACAAAATAATACAATTTTATTACATCCACAAAATAACACAGTGAAAGTTTATTTACAGTGAATAGGTTTACAATCCCCATAGTGGTGTAACCACGGGGTAGCGCACTGGGATAACCACGGGGTAGCAAACATATGTATAAACGTTTATTGTGCGAAGGATATATATAAGTATCCCAGTGTAATCTACTCAGATATCCTGATAGGGTGTAGATGATCCAGGTAATTATATGGTATTAGGATTATGGTCTGGTATGCCAATAGTAGGTAACCTGACAGTGTGAGACATGAGGTGTATTAAATATGAGACAGGATGTCACCTGACGCAAATATACAGGACCATTCCCCTGTAGGTATAGGTAAGTATAAGCGTACAGTGCGACTCTGTGGTGTCCAGGATAATATTTAGCACATGTAGGCTAGCTGATATTCCATTATCTCACACCTACAGGCTTACTTCCCCTTGTTTATTTGTGTTCATGTGTGGTGATGCATACTCATGTTTAGGGCCTGTCCTGTTTCACATATGTAGCCCTGGTATGAAATGGGGCTATAGTTCTATCCTCCTCCTGTTATAATCCCTGGTAAGGGCAGGTTGCCAGGAGTTATCATGGGTTTCCCCCACTTCAAGCACTTGCCCTGAGTGGTGGAGGTAGGTCACCTGACCCTGTGTCAAAGCAAGAGACACAGGGGTGGTGCCTGCTGATATCATAAAAGAGCAGTGCACTTCCTATTTAGTGACTTGTTCAGTTAGAGTGAGTTGGTTAGAGGTGTGAGTAATTAGAGTTGGAGGAGAAGAGTGATCAGCTCCTGAGTAGAGCTGATCTAACCATAGTGTAGTGAGGTGATCCAGTACCTCTCACCCTGCTTAGGGGATGAGGGAAGAGTTAGCCCCAATCTGGATGCTCTTGATTCAGAGTGGAGGCAGGGAAGGACCATCACAAAGGAGGACAGTCGGTGGATGGTACCTGAGCTGTACTGTCGGCTGCTGCTGCTGCACTGCTGTGAATAAAGACTGCTGCTTGTAAAGAGAACACTGTGTGAGACTGGAATCTCTCATCCCTGTGTGGGAACACTCTCTGGTAAGGATTCCACCCCGCATTCCTGGGGCTTACTAAAGATGGAGGCGCTGCACCATTGAATCAGAACGAAGGCATACACCCCAGTACCCTGTTCCTGTATCCCCCATGTCATCGTGGGAGACTCAAGCCCTCCTGTTGCCAGCAGGTATGCACCACATAAAGACACATAGCCAGACCCCAGTACACCTTAGGGGGGCCGATCTGCGATTATCCCAGGGAAAGGGGGCTACACATACATACTATTCTTTGTTGGGGTATTTTTTGCACATGATAAGATAGATGACATAACATGAATTACAGGAAACGGTGTCCAGATTTTGGAATCTTGATGTGTTTGTAGTATGAATGTCCTGTCTGTACTTTATATGACACTGTATGTGTGCAGGTTTCACGTCTTTTATGTTGCCAGGGAATGTGCCACTGCCTCTGTATAGACACAATTAACTCTACACAATGAGTTGTTATCCATGTAGGTTGGGTGGTTGGTTGTAGGAGAGTAAGGGAGGTACTGGAAATTTTTATTTCAGCCATCTTTCGGGAAGAGAGAGAGAGACCTATTTAGTACACATTGATGTTGAGGAACAGCAAATTATAAAGAATCCAACCCAAGCCGTAACCAGTAGTAATCTTCACAGGTGAAAGTAGCAACCAGTTACAGATTTTTATTAACTGCTGCGGCTAGCACTAAACCTCCTCACCTCCAATCTGAGCAGGCTGTTTCTGATATTATCTAAACTGTGGACCTACACTGCCTTCTTATATGTACAGAAAAGAACATTTATGCAATAACCTTTTTATAAATAACACAAATGCTGATGTTTGGAAACCCTACTAAAATGTCATACATATTTATTTTTGCAAATAAATACTAAATCTAAATATTCATTTTTGACCATTCAGTCGGGTTTTTCGATTATGTGGTTACTATGTGATTAGAACATTAGAAATATAAATTTTCCAACACTGTACACTATGATAACATCAAAATCAGTTAGAGTAAAGGTTGCATTTATTATATTGTTTTAACGCCATGTCATTTATATGCAAATACGTCCTACCCATGTTCTTTATTGAACAAACTTATGGGACAAGTGCTTCAATTGCAGCTGTATTCCTTGACTTCACAGATGCAAGTGAAGATAAATAAACTGTGATTTTTTCCTTTGTCTCAATGCAGAACAGAACATTATAGGACAGTGCCAGCTGTAATCTGGCATTTTGGGAACATTGTTATATGGAGGAGGTGGGAAATCAATAGGAAGGAGTCATGTCATAATGTATGCAACAATATGGACAGGGTTTTCATTTGTACTTGTAACACTGCTTATTATGCCTCCTTCATAAATATTTATTTGTTTAAAAATATTTAGCTCTTCAGTAATTAGGACTGAGTCATTTAAAGATTTTATTTTTTTATTTCTCAAACATAGATATTCTGCTATCCTGACTAGTGCAATATCATATTCATTAGCTTCTTTATTAAAACCTACATACATGACTCACGCAGTCCTTGTTCATTAGCCTAGAAGATTGTGGTATTTAATGCCATCTTTATTTTTATAGTAGAGATTGAATTTTTAGTGGCTAGTAGAATTACTGCCCACTTGCATAAAAATAATATTGACAATAATGCAAAACCACAGAGGCAGCATTAAGACATGCAGAAAGTGTAGCTATAAAAATAAAGACTTAGGAGCAGGGTTATTAGAAGGAAGCAGTGTCAGTTATTTTGATTGGATGTGATGATGTCAATTAAGAAAGCCTATGTCACTAAGTTTGTTATTTGGCACAGACTGTCTGTGTGGATGTTTTAAATGCGTAGTATAACATTAGCTATTATTGTGTGAAGATATGAGACAATATGCAGTGGTCTTAGTATCTCTCTCAGTGTATTACTAGTGTTTGTGTATATTACAGTAGTTAGTATGTAGGATAGAGAGGTTATATATCGGTGCTTATGAAAGCGTGGCTTGAGAGAGCTCAGAATACAAGATTACATCTACATTATGACGAATACCCTCTTCTAAATCACTAAGATTTTAGAAGCATATTGTATGTCCATGTAGTTTTCAAACCTTTCCCTGGGACACCCCAGCTCAGCCATGTTTATGGATAACCAACTAATCACACATTCACAGATCAGATACAGTAACTGCATGTGTTCTTGGTTATTGATTACTCCCAAAAATCTTGTCAGGCAGGGATGTCCTGTGGAGCATTTTGAAAACAGGGTTTTATCAAATACCTATAGCCATGGCTGGTTCAGGCTATCCATCTGCCCTCTCTGGCACATAAGTCCTGGTAGGTGCAGGCTGTGCCAGGAGGCAGGCAGGCAGCCCCCCCCCCCCCATGCAGCTTCCTTGTGTGGCAGGAGTGGGGTGTGAAAGGGTCTGTGTACTGCCCAATCCGGGTGCAGACCTTGGACCCTCCCCTTCTGCACTAAGGAAGAGGCATACATAAATTATAGTAGTTCTGTTCCTGTTCTAGTTGAATGCACTCCAAGTTCCTGAGAGGTGTACAGCTCTAAGCCAATACTGGGAGTGTACGCTGTGTCTCACCCTGCGGGGTGGTACTGCATGGTCGGTTCCCCTAGGGGAATGTGAAAAGGACTAGAGGATCATCTATACAGAGACCATCCATAAGCTAGGACTACCAATGTATTCGCTGTATGTGCTGATTGCCGTGGATGCTAATAAAGTCCTCTTTTCAATATACTCTGGCCTGAGGATGCAGTTACTTGGGAAGAGAGTGAATCAGTTCTATCATGGGAACTGCCTCCAGCAACCCTGGTGTCCGTGGTAGATGAGGGCACAGCACCCGAGACAAGAACATGAAGCAGCACTTAAATCCTGTCCTGTTCCCCACAACATTGTGAAAGCTCAGAATCTCCTGGAGCCAACAGGCACCATGCACCACACCACCGGTAGCAAGGGCCAAATCTCCCAGGGGGGGAGTGGTAGCAGTAAGAATCTGGGCTATATGTCTTTCCTCCTACTGGTGTAAGTCCTGCTAAGGGCAGGCTGCCAGTAGTTATCATGGGTTTCCCCCGCTTCAAGCCCTGCCCTGATTGGTGGAGGTAGGCACCCTGACTCTGTGTCTAAGGCAAGAGACATAGGGGAGGGGCCTGCCAAGTCATAAAGGGCAGTGCACATCCAATTTAGTCAGTCTAGCAGAGTCCTATGTTCAGAGTGGAGTGATGTATTACATTTGGAGGAGGAGCTCAGTCAGGACCTGAGTAGAGCTTATAGAACTGTGGTGGATCAGTTCCCCTCGCCCTGCCTAGGGGGTGAGGGAAGAGCTAGTCCCACCCTGAGTGTCTGTACCTTGGGGTGGTGGCAGGGAACAGTGAGAGTCCCAGACAGCCCATCCTGAAGGAAACAGTCTGTAGGAGGAGAGGATCTATTATACCTGAGTACTGCTGCCGCTGTATGCTGTGTGCTGCTGTGTGGACAATAAAGTGCTGCTTGTTTTACCAAAGACTGATACTGAAATATCTCGCTCCATTGAGGGGGCTTCTCTGGAAGGATTTCACCCTACCATGATAGGGCTTGCCAGAGATAGAGGCGCTGTATCACCACTAAAAGATGAAGGCAAGAACCCCAGAAGCCTGTCCCTGTTGTCCCCCATACCATCGCGGGAGACTCAGGCCCTCCTGTTGCCAGCAGGTATGCACCACCCAGACATATGTAATCCACCATAAGTACACCCCAGGGGTCCAATCTGCGACCGGGGGGGGGGGTGGTGGGGGGAGGTGGTAGATGGGTTACATTTGGAGGCGAGCTGCTGAGATCTAGAAATAGGACAGGTTTACAGCAAAGCAGAGCTGGAAGTGTTAGGTACATCTTCCATGCAAGTGCTATAGAAAGTAGGGCGCAATTGCACATCAGGGGTAGTCAGGGGAGCGTGGACTCTCGCACAGTACGCCTTGGGTGCCCTAAGAGGGTGTTGTAAGAAGGGTATCTGGCTATAGCTGTCCTAGTCCCTTGAGGCAGATAGTGTATGGCAACTGGGGGGGTTAGCCTGTTAACTAGCCACGGGGAGCATGGCCCAGGGTCTGCACTATGTGTGGCCAAAAGTAGGAGACGCCCGTACTTAGGGAGATGCCCAGTACACTAGCCAGCACCCACATAAAACACACAACAGGGTACTTGCAGGATCCGTCAGCGAGTGCGGTGTACCAAGAAAGAGTTCAGCCTAGCCTGGGGTATGCGATACATCATATCAGTGGGAGAGAGCATTCAGAGAGTATCAGTGAGAACAGTCAGTGTCTAGGAACGAGTTACACACTAGACACTGAGAATTGCGACAGTATACATTTGGAGGGCTCACTAAAGATGGCGGCCGCCAATACATGTGCTCTGCGGAGCATGAAGGAGTTAAAGATGGCGACAGCAGCGTCATTCACGGCCCAGCAGCTAGCAGCCGTCCGAAAATGGTGACTCCCGCCAAGCCTGGATCGTGCACGTGCCACGTGCAAGCAAGCTGCAAGAGAAATGTGGCGAGAGATGTGCAGGGGTTTGGCGCCATACCCAGATCCCCTGCAGAAGGAGCAGAGCGGCGCGAAAGCCGAAAGCCCACCCACCTGTGCAGTGACTGGCCGATAGAAAAAGCTACGTCACGCTGAGCGAGAGAGTGCCCCTCCTCTTGTTTCCACCAGAGGGAGGAGGCACTGCAAGAGCCAATCAGAGTCGTCCTCTCCAGCAGAAGGAGGGACAGGAAGTGAGAGCAAGGAACTTCACTTTTGCCTAACCATTGAAGAGCAAGGAGCTAACAAACTGAACTGTTCCACCCCTGCATCAAAGATGTCTGAGCTAAGCATGACAACCTTCCAGTTTCCAGGAGGCTTCCTGGTGGTGGAGATTGACAGCCGAGAGTAACTCCGGTGCCTGTGCGTACACTGCAGGACACCCAGACCGGCCCCAAGCACATGGCACGGCCCTCAATGTGGCACGTTCTACCTAAGCCTACAGACCCATGGCCTATGTTAAAGACGCCACGAAGTGCCTCGCCAGGAACCCTAACAGAGGTGACGGAGGCGTCAGAAGAGGCAGCCCTAGTTCCCTGTATCACCGCTGAGGTGGGAACCAAGGCCCAGCCAACTACAGAGCCGAGAGATGTGCCGGCGGAGAAGAGCGCGACCGCAGTGGAGGTACCAGAGCGGGCCATTTCGTACCCATACCCACTGGCGGTGCGCAAAAGACCCAGGTGACTCCCTAGCGGAGGAACCGGCAAAGGCGTCTTCAGTGGCAATGCGCCTACCGGCGAACCACCCCAGCTGTAATAAAGATGGCGGTCCACTTACCAGAGAGGGGGAGCAGACGAGTCCGGACACCCACCGACGGCGAGCGCTGGTGTGGCCTGAGGCCCGTAGAAGTCCCATGGCCGTGGTGACTCCCAGTGCCGCGGAGACGGGATCCGAGACGGCTCCGGAGGAACCAAAGATCACCAGCCGGCAGCGGAGCGGTAAGAAGACACCTCCACCCCCTTACTCCCGCCAGGCAAAGACGGAACCTGCAGAGGGCAAGATAGAGAGGCTTGCGGCCTACCTGCCCATCCGCGGACTGGATGATCCACCACCGCCCCTTCCGGTCCTCGACGCACTTCTGGTGCGAGACCACGAAGTGGATGGAGATTCTGCGGGCACCAGTGATGACGTCACTTCCATGTCCGACTGGAAAAGAGGCCCGGGAGCGTTGTTCTCCCCGCGGAGAGCAGCCATTGCAGCTGCACTTGCCACACCGAAGGCCCAAGGCGTTTACAGAGGAGCACGAAGCGCGCAAGAGAGGGCAAGTCGAAAGATGCCCACTGGTCGCGGAATTGCCCGACTGATAGACACTTTAACGGACATTGCCAATGCCCAAGTCCCAACCCCTAGTGCCATTGCCCCGGCCACTGCCCCTGCCCCGTCACGAATTGAGACACCGGGCCCTAGCGGGGATAAGCTAACTAAGAATCCCAAATACTCTACAGATTGGAGGGATTGGGAGCTCAGTGACGAAGGGTCTGATGGGGAGATACCGTATGATTGTGTGATTCATATACCTAATCCTGTGCCTTTTTCTCCTGTACCTAAAGGTAGGGCCTACTTCATTAGCAGGGCCTGTGAGTACGGTGGTCCATAAGATGAACCCCACCATTTACACCGATGATACCAGAAGTAGACGCAGGGGCTCGCACTCTATTGTGGTGGCCACGTCAGGTGTGTCCTCACAAGTGGAATCAGATGCAGGTACCAGTGAAGGGTCAGGGTTTGAGCACCGAGATAAGTGATGGGCACCTCTGTTCACCGGGTACCACACAGGAATGGACCGCACACGGTTCTTACTCATTAAGAATAATATAGTTGATCATTGGTGGGCTATAGGTGCCTTTTCTCCCCAGGAGGTGGCCGATAAATTAGAGAATCGTTACAGGGAGATTGAGCAGAAGAACATCCTTCCCAAAGGCCCCGCCATTTTGTATGATGATGTTGCCCCAGAGGAGCCTGAGTTTTGGGTACTGCCAAGCAGGGCAGGTGACCGGAAACTAACCAAACTAAGCAGAGCAGACAGAGCCATAGTGGCCAGGTATAGACAGTCCCATGGCTATGAGTACCACTATGTGCCTGAGCCTATAATGCAGAAGATAGAGCAGCAGAGAGATACCTGGCTCTGGGAGGCAGTTATGGAGTACTTACGAACTAGGTTCGGTAAGGCGGGTTATCACAACGAAGAGAAAATCTCTGATGTTAATCGGGCATTGATCATTGGGTGAAGCATCTACATGCATAGTTTAGTGTATCGGCCGGAGTATGGGTCGGTACAGCCGTACTATGTAAAGGTTACTGATCACAATGGCCGGGAAGTTCGTAAGCCTGACCCGCATCATTATTATTAGTAGGTTCTCCATGTTGGGAGTGACCGTGTATATGTTATTCGCCATCCGGGTGGAATGGTCTGATGTATGAACACTAACCATTAAATGTGTTTGTTTTCCAGATTGTTCACCTGCAGGATGGTGCTGCTAAATTTAGGTCCAAGTGGGGACCATTGGATTCAACCTGAGGGAGAGTGTAGCCCTGGTTAGAATTTGGGTTATATGTCTTTCCTCCTACTGGTGTAAGTCCTGCTAAGGGCAGGCTGCCAGTTGTTATCATGGGTTTCCCCCGCTTCAAGCCCTGCCCTGATTGGTGGAGGTAGGCACCCTGACTCTGTGTCTAAGGCAAGGGACATAGGGGAGGGGCCTGCCAAAGTCATTAATGGCAGTGCACATCCAATTTAGTCAGTCTAGCAGAGTCCTATGTTCAGAGTGGAGTGATGTATTACATTTGGAGGAGGAGCTCAGGCAGGACCTGAGTAGAGCTTATAGAACTGTGGTGGACCAGTGCCCCTCGCCCTGCCTAGGGGGTAAGGGAAGAGCTAGCCCCACTCTGAGTGTCTGTACCTTGGGGTGGTGGCAGGGAACAGTGAGAGTCCTAGACAGCCCATCCTGAAGCTAACAGTCTGGAGGAGGAGAGGGTCTACAGTACCTGAGTACTGCTGCCGCTGTATGCTGTGTGCTGCTGTGTGGACAATAAAGTGCTGCTTGTTTTACTAAAGACTGAGACTGAAATCTCTCGCTCCATTGAGGGGGCTTCTCTGGAAGGATTTCACCCTACCCTGATAGGGCTTGCCAGAGATCGAGGCGCTGTATCACACTAAAAGATGAAGGTAAGAACCCCAGAAGCCTGTCCCTGTTATCCCCCATACCGTCACAGGAGACTCAGGCCCTCCTGTTGCAAGCAGGTATGCACCACCCAGACATATGTAATCCACCCTGGGTACACCCTAGGGGTCCGATCTGCGACCGGGGGGGGGGGGGGTAGATGGGTTACATTTATTACATTTTTTCTTTTCTTCCATCGCATTTACCATATTCCATTCCTACACTGTTCCCAGGGTACAGTAAGAACATGTGCTCTTACTGAAAAAAAAAAACGCGGAACATGATGGTTAATTCAGTGATTCTGGTTAGCTGATCTTTTGATTACAATTTGGTCTAGAATATTTAATTATCTGTTATTGCCAACCTCAGCTACTCGAGGCGATGACGATAGGCGTCACAAAATGTGTCGAGTGGGGGATTCAGTGGTTCCCCCTCTACTATCAAACATTATTTTAATGAAGCTAAGAAATGAATTTGAAAATGTTGCACTGTAGCTGTGATAAGGTCGTATGGCATGGTGTGAATAAATGTGAATTCATTAGCAGAATGTATGATTTACAGCTAAATCATATAGTTTAACCCTAGTGAGTGATTTCATATGTATCCTGGTTTGCATTTTGAAAATCTAAGTATTTATGATTAACTATTTCACTCCATAAAAAAATAAATATATACTTACAGTGCGTTCTCCAAATAATATAAGTCAGATTCAGCTTTGTGAAAAGCTTTCAATGAAAGAGAAAGAATTCCCAACACAAGTGTTGCAAAGAAGAAAAACATGGATGGAGATAGAGATATTTCATGACAGAATTTGTATGCTAAGTATATGTAGTATGTTCTTGCTAACAATTTTACCCAAGTCATTATATTGTCATTTTCTGGAGAATGTTCTCAAAATAAGCTGTGAAGAAGCAGTATAAAATGTAAGTTGCTGTCAGCAGGGTTGTTTGTCATTGTTCTGCAGACAGAAAGCACATTGTCACAATAAACAGCATTTATTTGTTTCAGATTTGTGACTTAGGGCTGGGAGAGGAGGTGTCATTGGAAGTAATTGTAGAACACAAATAATAATAGTAGCTTTCAAATCATAGATCAAAGAAAATACTAGGAGCTGGCAGTGATGAAGGGAAGAAAATGGATGTTGCCAGCACAACCCAATTTACTGGTTTTTTATAAAATGTTATTGTTACGGTACAGGGTTGAGCAGACTTCTTGGGATCTCAAAAACCATGCAGAACACATAGGTTAATGAACAAAGGTTTATTTGGCTGAAGCCAACAGTGAACAACACAAGCAAAACAGAGCAATAACTCACCAAAACAGAGAATACGGGTGATTCCTAGCCCTGATCAGCGTCAGCTTCAATACTTTGCCATTTGGATACATTGAGAACCGGTTGCTGACCAATACTCCACTGAATCAATCAGGATTGAGGGCAGTATCTAGAACGTACCAATCAGGAGAGGGGGTGAAGACAGTGCCTTCGGACCGCCCTAGGGGGCGGGAATTGGGAGCATGGGAAATTCAAACTTACCAATTGAAACCGGGCCAAAGTGGCTAGGACCCAAACCTGAATTCAGATACCTCCTGCAGGACTAGACACCTCCCTGCCAGGGAGAGAACAATGCTCAAGCCTTGGAGTGTGTACTCTCTCAGCACCAGGTGGGGATATCCTTCCCCAGCCTCCCATTATCCCTTAAACCTGAACCAGACCTCATACAATGGCTAGTCCTCTGACTTATTGTATATTATCCACTTGCTACTAGCCCTGGCATACAATGAGCCAACAACACATCTTACCTTATTTTACCTTGCATACCTAATACACATATATATGACACACCATGAAAAGTTTTGCGCATTGTTCCTTTTTGCTCTTATACAATGAAACACACAGATACATTTAAAACGGCATAAACACTACAACCGGAGAAACATAATTCCTGTTAGGTATTACCAGGGTTGGTGGCCATTTCCTTAACCCTGGGTCGCTATTTTGACTGCCACCCTACCCCTGCCATCACAGTTATTAAAGGTTTTCTTTCACTCTTTTTTACAACATTAAAGCAGGGGAGAATCATACATGCCATTCTTTGAATTAACACCTTTAGTTAAGCAAAATGAATAAGGGAAATGCCCCTAATCATTGAGTTCTTAAAAATGTTAATAAACAACAAGCTACGTTTATATTTTGGATAGAATAGCACTATTTACCATATCATTATATCCAAGTTATTTTCATTGTTTATTGCTAACATTCAGCATAGATAAAGAACAAACATTTAGATCAGTAAATGTGAAGGGGAAATGGAAGTGGGTTTAGGTGCAGCATATTAGCTGATTTTTCTAGCACCTATGCTTGTTAAAATAAGCTGTGATAATGCAGTACACAGCTGGAGCAATGCAATACATTGCCCTGTTGTGGCATTGCTTTAGAAAAACTTTACAGGCAGTGAAGGGGTTAAGAAAGAATGTAAAACATGTATTTCATATTACCAAAATTGATTTATAAAACCGTGTCTTAAAAAGCATAAGCTACAACTGTAAGAAAGTGTCACTTATTACCACTTTCACGATTGGTGGTGTAAAAACAGTGGGTGATACAGACATAGCAACACGTAATGTGCTGCGTTGCGGTGCAGTCCGAAGGTGACAATGATTGCGGACCCAAAAACAGTAAGTGACCCGACAGGATTAGCTCTGCGGGAATCCATGTTTCTAAATGGGACCCCCACAGCATTAATCCTTCCAACCATGAGCCAGTCTGGAAGAACTGCACAGAGGGACAGAAGCAGTCCCTCTCCATGTCATGTGAAGATCTCTCCATGTCTGAAGAAGTTCTGAGCGAATGAAACGCGTGTCGGGTAGCGATGATGTCACAGTTGATATGTCACAAGCGTGACTGAGCTGCAGGTAAACAGCTAAGGCAGCATTGGGGAATCTGATAATGGGGAGCTTTATCTCTCAGATAGATAAAATAAGATGTTGACCCCAGGAAGTAGCCATTAGTCATAGACAGCACAGGCAGCTACATCTCTGAGCAAACGCTATATTTATTATTAATTATACCTCCGCTACACTGTACAGGTGCATATCACAACACTTATTTGGATGTCTGTTTGTCCTACACACAGGGGGGGCTATGCACTAAGCTCAATGGGTTTGCATTCTGATGTTCAAAAAAAGCACGTCCGTTAAAAAGTGAGGCCGGGGACGCGATTCACTTAGGCCTTGAGCCCATTTTTTAACATACGTGCTCAAAACACCCACAGCGTAGGTGTTGCTTTTTTCCCCCCTGCTAGCGTTCTTAAACTTCACGTACGCTAGCTGCTAGAAAAAAAAGCCGCATGTAACATTTGCATGGAGATTTGCCATCTCCATGCAAGGATGTTACAGGCGATCATACACAAAATAAATACATTTGAATAATAGTGTACATGAGCAGGGGGTCTCCGAAGCTGAACAGCATTGGTTTCAGGTCCGAGGACCCCCTACTTCAGGAGACACAGACCCCATTATGGGGTGCCGGTATCCCCTGCAGAATTTCAATGTCCCGGTCACGTGACGCGGATGCTTGAAAATGATAATCTGATAATGGGGAGCTTTATCTCTCAGATAGATAAAATAAGATGTTAACCCCAGGAAGTAGCCACTAGTCATAGACAGCACAGGCAGCTACATCTCTGTAACGCTCAGCCTGCCCACAAGCCAGACGAGACCCCGGGACTGAGGTGGAAAGGGTAAAACCACACACCTAGCAGCAAACGGGGGCACGGCCGGAGTGTGGTAGTAGCGTAGGTGGTCCGGGTAACAAGAATGTAAATGATACCGTACTTGACAGCTCCGGCGTAGAAGGGTTAAGTTCGTATGCCAAGGGTCATGGGTTAGAGAGGGCAGCGTAATCGATTGTCCGTAAGCCTGGGTCGTGGAGTGGAGAGAGCAGCGTAGTAGTTTGTCCATGTGCCGTGTCCAAGGGTGGTAGAAGTCTGCAGCGTTGAAGTCCAAAGCAAGGTCCAAAGGGTTCCAGAGAGCAGCGTAGTAGAGTTCAAAGCAAGGTTAAATCCAGGTAGGTCAGCAAAGATTCCAGGAACAGGAGCAGCACTGAAAAGACATGAGAGGCCAGGCAACAGCAGACAGCACCAAGGTACAGAAGCTATTCAGAGCAAAGAGGACATTGAGAAGAGGGATTATATAGGGGGCTGGGACCAATCAGAGAAAGGGGAGTGACGGAGGAGCAGCCCGAAGAGGAACCTAATAGTAGAGCAGAGTGAGGAAGTTTGAAACCAATGGGAGTGAGGGGAGGAACAGAGGGACGGACAAGGGAAGGGACAGAAAGGGAAGAAGGACCTGAGAGGCAAGACAGATGGGGAAGGGGCGTGTCGGGCATGTGCGTGACGTCCGAGGAGGCGGAGCATGGGGAAGGTGCACCGGAGGATCCAGGATCAGAGTGAAGAAGGGGAGGAGCAGAGGGACGGACAGGGAAAGGGTCAGGTAAGAAGGGAGAAGCGGGGAGGCGGAGCTGACGGGACCTGAGCAGCGACACGCAAGGAGCGTGTGGCACGTCAGCAGAGGCAGAGTCAGGTGCCTGGCGCCAACCAATGGTGGCTTGGGTGCGCACGCGCCCGTAGGGCTGATGCGTGTGGGCAGGAGGTGCAGGGAAAGCAGCCAGGAGCGGGGAATGCCGCCGGGGAGCCTGAATGGCCTAAGAAAAAGGTAAGGATGCGCTGGACGAGGGTATACCCGCAGCGCGGATCCTTACAGTACCCCCCCCCCCTGGAGGGTCAGACTCCGGACAAACCAACCATGGTTTGAGGGGAAATTTTGGGTGGAAACGTCTGAGTAGGGAAGGAGCATAAACATCCGAATGTGAAACCCATGAACGATCCTGATGTCCATATCTCTTCCAGTGGACCAAAAATTGGAGTTTGCCCCTGGAGATGTGAGAATCAATGATAGATTGAATTTCAAAGTCCTGTTGTCCAGGTACAATGGGAGGAGGAGGTCGAAGGGAGGGGTGAGCGAACCGTTTGCCTTGAATAAAAGGTTTCAAAAGGGAAACGTGGAAGACGGGTGAAATCTTCATAGTTGGAGGCAGTTGGAGTTGATAGGCCAAAGGGTTAATCTGTTTCAGAATAGAAAAAGGGCCCAGGAAGACAATTTAGGGGTTGGTGCCTTCAATTTGATATTTTTTGAAGAAAGCCAGACCTTCTCTCCAGGGATGAACCCTGGAGAGCCCTCCTGACAGAGCCTATCTGCTTGTTTCTTCTGCCTTAACACGGATTTTTGAAGCACTGCTTGAATCCTTTTCCATGACTCCTGTAAGGAAGATACCCTCTCATCTGCTGCCGGAACTCCGGACCTGGAAGGATGCATGGGAAGACGAGTAGGGTGAAATCCGTAGTTAATAAAAAACGGTGATTCTTGGGTAGACTCGTTCTTAAGAGAGTTGATCGCGAATTCAGCCCCAGGGAGTAACTCAGCCCAATTCCTTCAGTCTGCCCATTTGTTTGTGGATGGTAGCCTGAGGAGAAAAGAAGGGAAATGCCCAACCTCTGGGAAAATGCACGCCAGAATTTAGAAACAAATTGCGTACCCTGATCTGAAACAATGGACCACGGGACACCATAAATACGGAAGATTTCCTTTACAAAAATGTCGGCCAAAGTACTGGAATTGGGGAGACCCTTGAGGGGAAAAAAGTGAGCTTGCTTAGAGAATCTGTCTACAATTACGAGAATGGTAGTCATGCCATTAGATGGGGGAAGATCCACGATGAAGTCGATAGAAATGTGACTCCACGGACGATCCGGTACCGGGAGGGGTAAAAGAAGACTGTAGGTTTTTGACGGACAGATTTATTTTGTGCACGGACTGGGCATGAAGAGGTGAAAGCTCTGATATCCTTCGACATGTTGGGCCACCAGAAGGTTCGTCGAATTAAATCATTGGTCTTCTTAAAGCCGGGATGGCCAGCAGATCTGGAGGAATTGCCCCATTCCAGAATTTTGAGATGAAAAAGTGGAGCCGCGTAAAGACGACCATCAGGAACTTCCAACCCTTCGGGAACCTGAGTCTGGGATTCCAGAATCTTGTCTAGAATGTCAAAAGAAGCGGCAGCAATAAACTACTGGGGGGGTAGAATATTCTCCGGGATATCTTGAGACTTCTCCTCAGTGATAAACTGGCGGGAAGTAATATATTCAATGTTTGTAAATGTCTCTTTTTACAGGTTTCTTCAATGGATGTGTTTTTTGATTTTTTGCGGGAGGCACATTGACTGATAATATATTATCTGTACCACTTTAGGGTACAGATTAATACATTATTATGACAATATTTGGGGGGCATTTGTGGCTTGGTATTGCAATTGTTTTTTTTTTAATTTCAATTTCTTATGTGGATGTGATTGTTTGTTTTTTTCCTGCTTAATGGTAATAAAATGTTTGCGATTGGTGTTCGTTTGTAGTTAATGTTGTATTATGTTTGCTAATGTGTTTTACGGTTATTTCAGATATTGTTTGAATTTATTTCTTTGTCTTAATGTTTACATTCATTAATTTTGTAGCAATTCATTGGTTTGATTGGTTAGTGTTACTATTCATTTTGAGTTGGTTTAGGAATTAATTGGTTTCATTGGTTAATAGTTTAATTAATTCATTGTTGACGTTGTTACTGCTTGTATTCATTGGATTAGCTGGCTACTGTTTTTATTTAGGTATGCTAATGCAGTGTTTAATAATGGGCAAATAATCCATATCTGGATAATAGTTATTTTCAACATTATTGTACTGTATGTGTTAAGGGGTGTATTTAGTTAGAAATAATGTTTAATATTTTTGTAGGCACAACATTGATACCGCTTGCCCGCGGGTACCCTGGGACGGCTGCGGGGTCATCGGGGGACACCCATGCGACCCCCGGCCTCCCTCGGGGACCCCCGCGGGGTCAGCCGGGGACGCCCGCCGGCCTGTTGTGTGGGTGTTGCGCATGCAAAAATGTAAAGCAAGAAATTTTTAAAAGTCCAGCTTTTTTTGCGTCTACCTTGAGCTGACGTGTTCTGTTGAACGCAACTTTCGCGTTACCTAATGTTGCGTTGCTTAGTGCATCCCGCTTAAGGGCAGAATTTAACGCAAACAGGGTAACGAACGAGCAAAGTTGGACTTAGAAAAATTTCCTGAAAAAAGTCAGTTTTAGAGCTCAAAGTGCCTGTTTGCGTGGCTTAGTGCATTGTGTTCAGCGCAACATCACGTTCTAAGAGCACTTTGCGCTCTAAAAATGACTTAAAGGAGCTTAGTGCATGACCCCCAGTGTGTTTAACTTGTATATTTGAAGTTATTAGAAGCACTTTGCACAATTGTAGTAGAGACTGGCACACACAGCGTTTTACCCTGCCTATCCCCCTATCAACCCCTACACACTGTTACAGTTGGTGCTCCATAAGTTTTAACAATTATGGTTTCTATCTGCCTATGAATTAATAAATGTTATGTTTTACATATATCAGTGGGGGGCTGAGTGCATCCTATAGGGAATCTTTTTTTTCTTTTTCTTGTAATAGTCTCTCCATGTCACCCCAGAGGAGCACTGAATGTAAGTGAGGCAGTGAGAAGCAGTCTTCGGCCTGTGTCTAGCTCCTTGATTATATAGTCAAGTAAATATAGTCCTATAGTATCCCCCTACATGACATAGATATAAATATTTGGACATCTACATAATCAAGAGGAAGAACTGGTACAGGGACTGCTGCTGACTTCTTCACTCCTTGAAGTCTGGTACTTCTGTATGTATCAAAATGGTGCAATTTGCTCCAAAACACGTGGAAAATATTTGTATCTGTGTAAATTTGCGAGATGCAGATGTGCTTCTTAAATTTAACGCCTATCCATGCCACCTAAACCTGCTGGATTTGTTTGTCACAAAGATCGAGTTAAACTGCACCTGTTATAGGAGCAACTTTTGATACATCACAATATAATACTGCATTGACTCTCTCCCAAACACCTATAACTACTACACAAAACCCTTAATACTTAAAGTAGAACAATAATGGAGAAAAGCACCTTAATGCTTTGGGTAATTTGCACCAACTTTGGAGCTATATTCTCGAATATATATATATATATATATATATATATATATATATATATATATATATATATATTCAAAAACGAATAGACGATACCGTTCTGTGGCTAACGAAATGCTTTTATTTGTGCTAGCTTTTGAGATACACTGATCTCTTCTTCCGGCGGTGTTACAATGAATAAAGCAAGCAAGGTTTTTACTTAAAAACAGTGTAGGAAAGGCAGCGAGGTGTCGATGGTGAATGGGAGATTGTGCCTGGAGCGGTGCCCTCCCCAACCCCCCCGCCCTACATTTCACTCCCCCCACCCCCCCCCCCCCCTTACCCCCCCTCCTTTTTTATTTTTTTATTTTATTACTATTCATTATCATTACGGTTAGTATCTTAATGTGTTCAATGCCCATTATTCTCAATGATGAGGTAGTTTGTTTGTGCTCTATACAGTGGCTAATCAAAACCGTGTCATCTGACCTGTTCTTGATCCTACTCTTGTGCTCAATGTACCTCGTCTTGAGCATCCTATTGGTTTTGCCGACGTACATTAGTCCACATGGACATTTAATTATGTACACGACATGAGTAGTAGTACAGGTGATTCTGTTGCATATCTTATATTTTTTGCCACTCCTTGGATGAATAAATTCATTGCCTATAGTCAAGCTATTACAGATTGAGCAGCTACAACACCTAAAACAACCCGGCCTAGGTTCACTCAAAAAATGGGGTATAACATAATGCTCACTTCTGTCTGCTTTAATTAAAATATCCCTAAGATTGGCTTGTCTCTGTTCTTTTTGCAGGGCCACGCAGGGATGCTCCTACCTCAAAGGGCACTGCTTCGTGTGGCCAGGCATATAACACAGAAAACACATTATGTCTGCCATTTTTCCTTTGAGGCATATTCTTCACCTTGACCTCTGGAGGTGCTATTTCCTCAATTCTTCACATATTTCACTGTGTATCCTGTAAGCACAACTGGTCACACACACAGTAAGACAGACTTTACTTCCAGAATTTGTTTTTACACTTCAGTTGGGTGGCCTTTTTAAATAACAATATTTATTTTCAAACCCACAGTTTCTGCTGCTCAGTGCCTTTTGGACTGCCTGCATTCCCCACCAATTGTGAAGCTCACATCATGTTGCAGTCTCTTTTAGTTCCAGATTAAGACAGGACACGTAGTATTTCTCTATATGAGGTTTATTTACAGGGTTAAATAATACACTAACAGGCTCACCGTCCCTTTAAGTCAAAACAAATCATAAAATAAATGCCTACTTCTCTTAGGAGACTAACTATACATGCAGCTTCAGCACTTACTAACTGGATGGACAGCTAAGCTGGTTACCACCTCAAAACATATACTATTATAGCTAAACATATAGAGTCTCTGCACGCAGCAATCAAGTGTTTCTGTTATTCCAAAGTTTTGGAGCAGATTCCCCGCTTCAGCACGGTCTTGCATCCTTTGTTATTAGGGGAGCTCAGCTCCACGAGAGCTCAGAGAATCTCTGCTCTGTAAGTCCAATGTTAAGGACAGGACATCCCTGCTTCAGCACAGTCTTGCATCTTTCCTCTTCCAGGGATTACGACCCAGGCTGTCCCAGCAGACTCCGTGACCACCGTCCAGCAGGCCTAAGGGGACTGTGCCAGCTTCCACATCTGGGGAGAACTCTTCTCTGGCCCCCTTCTCTGGGAACAGCAGTCTCTCTCAGCATGGCAGCTCCCTGTGTCTGCTTTAAAACACTTCCTTGGTCATTCAGCAGTTCATCCTGATTATCTGCAGCTGAACTAGCTACACTAGGGGAAATTAACTCTTGGTACGCTGGAAAGTTCCATAAGTGTAAAGTACTAAATGGTAAACCCCGCTTCAGCTAAATGTTAAGTAAATATATGGGGGTAAGGTGCTGATGGGTGACGTAATAAGTAAACAACATAGAGAAAAGAACCCACTTAAAGCACTCAATGACCCCTATGAAGTGTAATGATAATATTAAAAATAATCTTTAATGCTAAACTAATTAAAATAATGGGTGTTAAAATACATCAAATGACACACATATATCTTAATCCTAAAATTAGTATATATGACACTCCAGGTTAATGTAATAGAGGGACAGTTTGAGGTGAATTATATCAAACGTGTCCAGAGAACTGATACACCTGTTTAGGTATATCAATATATATATATATATATATATCAATATATATATCAGCCCTTTCAGAAAGTCGCCCTCTGGTGATGAAACGCGTCAGGGTCTCTGATTGCGCAATTACGTCATCACGACGCTGCGCACGCGCACGAGGCCGCACCAAGCGCGAGATTCATACTGCGGCCATTCAAGGTGGAGAGGCGATTTCTGGGACCTCCTGGACTGATTTCCAGTCGGCAAATTACACCTCTGGCCTCCGGTGAGCTACGACTTCTTCACGCAGCCCTGAGGGAGCTTATACTTGCGGACCATTGCAGCACAGAGACCGGATGGTGGTGATTTTATCACAAATTGCTTTATTGACATTTTACTCTTGTGAGTGCGTTTCTTCCCTTCCCCTCCTTCCCTTCCCTTTTAATATTAAATACACAGTTTTATGCAATGGGGCGTGCGCTCTCTCTTTTTTCTCATATATATATATATATATATATATATATATATATATATATATATATATATATATATATGAAAAAAGAGAAAAGATAAGAATCCCAAGAAATGCACTCCAGCAAAATAAATAGTAATTACATTTATTAAATGGAAAAAACACATATGGATTACAGAAATGATTAAAACGGTCCCCACGGAACCCAAAGAAACATTAATTCTGGCACAAAAATATGTAATAGTGCATTCTATCATTAATAATGAGACCAGATAATGTAAGTATAACCTGCTCTTTAAACCTTAGACCGGCCGGTCAAAATAAAGGTTTAATAAGTAAAGCAGGCCAGCACAACATGCGGCCCTCTCTGTGCGGCCCGCGATGCGTCCGGCCGGGCGCCAGTTTAATAGATAAATTAATTTATTAATTAATAACGTGGGACGGAGGGGAAGACACAGCCAGCTGAGCTCTTCTGCGGCCGCTCCCCCCCCCCCTGCTCCCAACGTGGATATGTCCAGGGGGTAATGTGAGGTGCAGTCAGGGGGTGAGGTGAGGTGCATTGAGGTGAGGTGAAGGGGGGTTGATGTGCAGGGGAGGTGATGTGTAGGAGGGGTGATGTGAGGTGCAGGGGGTGAGGTGCAGGGGTGATTGGAGGTGTAGGGGGGTCTTTGGAGGTGCAGGAGGGGTCATTGGAGGTGCAGGGTGTTATTGGAGGTGCAGGCTGAGATTGGAGGTGCAGGGGGTCATTGGAGGTGCAGGGGGGTCATTGGAGGTGCAGGGGGGTGATTGGAGGTGCAGGGGTGGTCATTGGAAGTGCAGGGGGCCATTGGAGGTGTGGGGGGTCATTGGAGGTGAAGGGGGTTGTCATTGGAGGTGAAGGGGGGTTATTGGAGGTGCAGGGGGGGTCATTGGAGGGGTAGGGGAGGGTGATTGGAGGTGCGGGGGGTGATGTGAGGTGCAAGGGGGGAGAGTGATGTGAGGTGCAGAGGGGGAGAGTGATGTGAGGTGCAGGGGGGGAGAGTGATGTGAGGTGCAGGGGGGGAGAGTGATGTGAGGTGCAGGGGGGGAGAGTGATGTGAGGTGCAGGGGGAGAGTGATGTGAGGTGCAGGGGGGGAGAGTGATGTGAGGTGCAGGGGGGGAGAGTGATGTGAGGTGCGGGGGGTGATTTGAGGTGCAAAGAGGGAGAGTGATGTGAGGTGCAAGGGGGGAGAGTGATGTGAGGTGCAGGGGGGAGAGTGGTGTGAGGTGCAGGGGGGGAGATTGATGTGAGGTGCAGGGGGGGAGAGTGATGTGAGGTGCAGGGGGGGAGAGTGATGTGAGGTGCAGGGGGGGAGAAGGATGTGAGGTGCATGGGGGAGAAGGATGTGAGGTGCAGGTGGGATGGGATGTGTGTGGTATACAGGGTACTGTGTGTTTGATGTGGAGAGGGAGTATTATGTGTGTGGGTGAGGGGGAGAGATGGGGGTATGAGAGATAGATGGGGAGTATCGCAAAGGTTGATAGTGAGGGGTTCTGGGGGAGATATATGAGGATGATGATGATGAGAGGTGCTGGAGGAGAGATGATGATGATGATGATGATTTTACCCGTGCGGCCCAAATTTTTTTTCCTTGGAGCAGTTCGGCCCTTCTAGCTTTACGAGTTGTGCAGGCCTGAAGTAAAGGGACACTAAAATGATCTGCCAATGTAATACCACCAAACAACCACCAACAGAGTATATAAGACAAGTCAAACAATCATCCTATGTCGATACAATAGTCACCAGATAGTAATAGGTGTATAAGTCCTGTGAAGGAGGTGGTGTGGCAGCAAGATTGCAGAGATAAGTGTCCACTGTGTCTCTTTCTCTCTCCGCCCCCTTTTCTGTCTTTCTCTCTTTTCCCCTTGTTATAGCTATATTATATACTATGGCTATAGTAATAAAACAATTCTTATAGTACAATATATTATAGCTATATGAATAGTTAGTTTTGGCCATGATTGGAGGTGCAGGGGGTGATTGGAGGTGAAGGGGAGGTGATTGGAGGTGCAGGGGAGGGTCATTGGAGGTGCAGGGGGGTGATTGGAGGTGCAGGGGGGGGATTGGAGGTGCAGGGAGGTGATTGGAGGTGCAGGGGGTCATTGGAGGTGCAGGGGGTCATTGGGGGTGCGGGGGGTCATTGGAGGTGAAGGGGGGGTCATTGGGGATGCAGGGGGGTTATTGGAGGTGAAGGGGGGTCATTGGAGGTGAAGGGGGGTCATTGGAGGTGCAGAGGGGGGGTCATTGGAGGTGCAAGGGGGAGATTGATGTGAGGGTCAGGGGGGAGAGTGATGTGAGGTGCAGGGGGGGAGAGTGATATGAGGTGCAGGGGGGAGAGTGATGTGAGGTGCAGGGGGGAGAGTGATGTGAAGTGCAGGGGGGCAGAGTGATGTGAGGTGCAGAGGGGGAGAAGGATGTGAGGTGTAGGGGGGAGAAGGATGTGAGGTGCAGGGGAGGAGAAGGATGTGAGGTGCAGGGGAGGAGAAGGATGTGAGGTGCAGGGGGAGAAGGATGTGAGGTGCAGGGGGGGAGAAGCATGTGATGTGCACAGGGGGAGAAGGATGTGAGGTGCACGGGGGGAGAAGGATGTGAGGTGCACAGGGGGAGAAGGATGTGAGGTGCAGGGGGGTGGGATGTGTGTGGTGTGCAGGGGGGTATTGTGTGTTTGATGTGGAGAGGGAGTATTATGTGTGTGGGTGAGGGGGAGAGATGGAGGTATGAGAGATAGATGGGGAGTATCGCAAAGGTTGATAGTGAGGGGTTCTGGGGGAGATATATGAGGATGATGATGATGAGAGGTGCTGGAGGGGAGATGAGGATGATGATGATGATGATGATGATGATGATGATGATGATGATGATGATGATGATGATGATGATGATGATGATGATGATGATGATGATGATGATGATGATGATGATGATGATGATGATGATGATTTCGACGATGACGACGACGACGACGACGACGACGACGACGACGATGATGATGTTGATTTTACCTTTGCGGCCCAAATTTTTTTTCCTTGGAGCACTTTGGCCCTTCTCGCTTTACGAGTTGTGCAGGCCTGAAGTAAAGGGACACTAAAATGATCTGCCAATGTAATACCACCAAACAACCACCAACAGAGTATATAACACAAGTCAAACAATCATCCTATGTCTATACAATAGTCACCAGATAGTAATAGGTGTATAAGTCCTGTGAAGGAGGTGGTGTGGCAGCAAGATTGCAGAGATAAGTGTCCACTGTGTCTCTTTCTCTCTCCGCCCCCTTTTCTGTCTTTCTCTCTTTTCCCCTTGTTATAGCTATATTATATACTATGGCTATAGTAATAAAAAAATTCTTATAGTACAATATATTATAGCTATATGAATAGTTAGTTTTAGCCATGATTAGAGGTGCAGGGGTGATTGGAGGTGCAGGGGAGGGTCATTGGAGGTTTCAGGGGGGTGATTGGAGGTGCAGGGGGTGATTGGAGGTGCAGGGGGTCATTGGAGTTGCGGGGGGTCATTGGAGGTGTGGGGGGTCATTGGAGGTGAGGGGGGGTCATTGGAGGTGAAGGGGGGTCATTGGAGGTAAAGGGGGGGTCATTGGAGGTGCAGAGGGGGGGTCATTGGAGGTGCGGGGGGGTGATGTGAGGTGCAAGGGGGAGAGTGATGTGAGGTTCAGGGGGGAGAGTGATGTGAGGTGCAGGGGGGGATAGTGATATGAGGTGCAGGGGGGGAGAGTGATGTGAGGTGCAGGGGGGTAGAGTGATGTGCGGTGCGGGGGGTGATTGGAGGTGCAAGGGGGGAGAGTGATGTGAGGTGCAAGGGGGGAGAGTGATGTGAGGTGCAGGGGGGGAGAGTGGTGTCAGGTGCAGGGGGGAGATTGATGTGAGGTGCAGGGGGGAGATTGATGTGAGGTGCAAGGGGGGAGAGTGATGTGAGGTGCAAGGGGGGAGAGTGATGTGAGGTGCAGGGGGGGAGAGTGATGTGAGGTGCAGGGGGGAGAGTGATGTGAGGTGCAGGGGGAGAGTGATGTGAGGTGCAGGGGGGAGAGTGATGTGAAGTGCAGGGGGGGAGAGTGATGTGAGGTGCAGGGGGGGAGAAGGATGTGAGGTGCACAGGGGGAGAAGGATGTGAGGTGCAGGGGGGAGAAGGATGTGAGGTGCAGGGGGGGAGAAGGATGTGAGGTGCACGGGGGGAGAAGGATGTGAGGTGCACGGGGGGAGAAGGATGTGAGGTGCACAGGGGGAGAAGGATGTGAGGTGCAGGGGGGTGGGATGTGTGTGGTGTGCAGGGGGGTATTGTGTGTTTGATGTGGAGAGGGAGTATTATGTGTGTGGGTGAGGGGGAGAGATGGGGGTATGAGAGATAGATGGGGAGTATCGCAAACGTTGATAGTGAGGGGTTTTGGGGGAGATATATGAGGATGATGATGATGTGAGGTGCTGGAGGGGAGATGATGATGATGATGATGATGATGATGATGATGATGATGATGATGATGATGATGATGATGATGATGATGATGATGATGATGATTTCGACGATGACGACGACGACGACGACGACGACGACGACGACGACGTTGATTTTACCTTTGCCTGTGCAGCCCAAATTTTTTTTCCTTGGAGCACTTCGGCCCTTCTCGCTTTACGAGTTGTGCAGGCCTGAAGTAAAGGGACACTAAAATGATCTGCCAATGTAATACCACCAAACAACCACCAACAGAGTATATAACACAAGTCAAACAATCATCCTATGTCTATACAATAGTCACCAGATAGTAATAGGTGTATAAGTCCTGTGAAGGAGGTGGTGTGGCAGCAAGATTGCAGAGATAAGTGTCCACTGTGTCTCTTTCTCTCTCTCTGCCCTCTTTTCTGTCTTTCTCTCTTTTCCCCTTGTTATAGCTATATTATATACTATGGCTATAGTAATAAAAAAATTCTTATAGTACAATATATTATTGCTATATGAATAGTTAGTTTTGGCCATTTACATTACACACATAATTACTATTACGTTTTGTATATACACAAATGTGGCACAATTAGTACTGGAAGTACAGTATATATTTTTGTATGTGCAAGTTAGGTACATTTTTGCACCCAGAATCAGGCACTTGATGTAGAATGAGCTTAACTGACTTTCTGAATTGAAGGGATTAGTGAAACAGCTGCCATAACATGTTCTCTAGACGGACATTGTTTTGACATTTTCTCTTTAAGTGTCAACAAAATGCAATAATTAGCTAAGAAAGGAGGCAGGTACAGTGATTTATTGTAACCGAAATACATCCAATCTAGATATTTCTAAAGTATGAAATGTATAATTCAAACATGAGTATTAACAATGTAACATTTAGCATTTAAAAAGTACATTTGACAGTTGCACTGCACACAGCAAAATGCCACTTTGTTTTGTTCTGCTCTAGTGCTTCATGACTGTCACAGCTTGTCATAGAAGTATATACTTCCAGACATAACCCCACATGACAGGGTTTAATCACTCACACTTCAACACAACTTCTCCTGGGTGTTTCGTTCACCTCCAAAGAATATAAATCTAAAAAAATATTAGCTATATATTTTAAATATATAAACAAACAATTGATTTCTTTATACTGACCTTCAACAACACACTGATGCACAAGCTCAATAGATGGGGTGAACAATAGTAACGTGTTTCTGTTTGCACCTACTGTACTTGTGCAGACCGAGAAGAGAGAAAGTCCTCAGGCTAGTGGTAAGTACAGCTGCAGCGGCCATTATTCAAACAAATCACGACACCAATTTCTTTTTCTCTACTGTACTCCACGCAGCATGAACGCGGCCAATCCCCCCAGGCACCCGCGCTTATCACGATTGCTTTGTTGAATTTCATGGATTCTGTTTCTTTGGGTGCAAAATGAATGAATTGCAATGTGTACAGTTCTGTACTACTGTGTCAATTTAAGGTGTTTAAAAAAATGAACTCTAAAATGCCATTTTCTGCACTCGCTGCACTCGTGCCTTCAGACATCCCACGTCATGACATCGGTATTCCCATGTACACAATGCGGGAAGTGTTTGAATAACGGCCGCTGCAGCTGTATAAAGTTCTGAAATACAGCAGCTGCTGCAAAAATATGGTGAAAAAGTGATGATGACGACGACGACGATGATGATGATGATACAAATGTTAAAAGGAAAGCAAAGGGCTAAGGGCTGCCGGTTGGCAGGGGGTAAGGAGGGCATTGATAAAGCAAAAGGTTTGTGGACAAGTAAACTTGCCAGTCATATACAATTTGGTCTACAAATGTCACAATCGTTCAGGAAGTCTTTGGCAGGTTATGCACTATCGCTCTTCAGCTAAAATGAATGTTCAAAAAGTTTGAAAATGCTATGTTCTAGTATGTTCTATGGCCTGATTTCCTGCTTCATTTTCAAGAAAGGCTTCAGGAGAATTTTATGAAATGTACAAAATCCTAATGCAAAATCACAAGTAAAGTCTATTTTTAAGCAACGCTTTCTATGAACCATTCCATAACATATATGAGGAGCAGTGGATGTGACAGTGGAGACTACTGTACGTGACAGTTTCTACCTGCTGTGCATCCTACATGCTAGATATGAATTTATACAGGGAAAAGGGAGACCAAAAAGCGCACCAGCACAAACGGAGCAGGAAGAAACCAGGACAAAAAAATTATTAAAAGGGCACTTTAATGTGGCAAAAGACCCATCCAATGCATTGCGAACGTCATTCGAAATGCATTGGACGGGTCTTTTGCCACATTAAAGTGCCCTTTTAATAATTTTTTTGTCCTGGTTTCTTCCTGCTCCGTTTGTGCTGGTGCGCTTTTTGGTCTCCCTTTTCCCTGTATTGCATTGAGTAGCTGCACAGCCTGCCTGCCTGCTCTACCAGGATGTGAGTATTTGCATATTTTTCAGGGGAACCTGCCAATGAGACTGATGGTGAGTGGGTTGCACCACAAACCACCTGTCTTCAGGAGGATAGTACCCATTATATGACACAATAGGTACTATATCAATTGTTAGTACCCTGGTGCAGTGGTCTGGCTTATTATCATTTTGAGATATACCTGCATTTGAGCGCTTCAGCTATTTTCCATATAGATATGAATTTATACCTGCAGTCTACAGATATTGCCATTGAGCTGAGGTGTATTTCAGTAGCCGGATAGGTTATCTGCATCCTAGATTATTTAACTGTGAATACAATGTGCCTCTTTCCCACAGTCTAGCACCAAGTAGCTTGCAAACTTTAAAATCATATCATTAATAACCTATCTGAACATGCAATACAAGCCAAATATGCTGGAAAAAATGTTAAGTCGAACCATTTCTGAATTGAATAGAGTTTTCTAGTTGCTCATCAAACATTTAAGGTCACAAAAAGACTGTTGAAATGTTTAATGGGATCATGACCATATACAGTAACTGCGTTGGTAAAGATCACGACCGTCCTCCCTTATCACCTCTTCCGCAACCTCTAACGGCTGTTTTCTCTGCGAAGCACAGGTATTGCTGGAGCTTAACCCAACTGGAGGCCTGGATCTCCTGGCCCATTTTATAATTGGGATATTTATAACCGCTGCTCCAGGGCCTCCATATCCCAATAATATATTCACCAGATGGGGACACTAATCCCCCTTTCTCAGCAAATTGGCGTCTCAGCCATGCCCCTCTATCTTGTAAGGCCTGCTCCCTGATCTTTTTCAAAGGGCTTCTAACTCGGTGACATCTCCCACGAGCCCGGTATCTAACCTACCTCTGAGAGAGACAGGTACTCACACAGGGGTGTATCTTGCATTGGCACCCAATGTTCTCTCCCCTTGGGGGAGAGTCAGTAATACCATTCCCCTGGTTCTACTAGAGAGCCAGGGAAGAGTAAGGACTGCTTCAGGTGCCCTTGGCCTGGAGTGGATGTCCAGGGACCATCCAGAGCTTGGAAGCCTGTATTATACTGTGCTGAAGCAGATGTCTGTTTCTATTACTGTGTATACAGAGGAGCAATAAACCGGTTCCAGTTAACTATACCCCGGCCTAGTATGCAATCTACCTGGGGGGAGTGGGGTAAATCCTTCTACAGGAGCCTGTCAAGACATTCCCAATATCACCGGCGGCAGCTCAGCATCCTGTAAACCTGCAGGTAACCATCACTGCGCACCATGTAATGAAAGAATCTCCCATGTGGTGGGGGAAACACTGTTACATAAACATTTTATCTTTGGTGTTAACCAAAACAGATTCTAGTAATGCCTCTGACCTGTGATGTCAACTTTACTAAGCAACATGAGTGTCATAATCTAGAGATGAGGTTTGCAAAAGGGCTTAGAATAAAGTGGTTTTAGTCACTTGTTACGCACCATAACTTACTTTGTGTAAATGGTCTGTAGCCACTACCAGTTTCACATTGCAAAGTCAGAAGCCAACTTCACAGTAATACTGTAGGTTTGCTAGCCATGCACCTACATTTAACCCAGGCTTTGCTGTGAAAGCAGTATAAAACAGCAGGCACACGCTTATGGGGATTCATATTAAAATGAATAAGTGAAACACTGTGCTCATGTGCATGTCATTACCCAAAATTCCCGTCAGCAGGGGAACCATTGTATGCTGAGTGACTATGGAGAAAGGCAGGTTTGTGGACCCCTTCTGAGACATGTGAATGTGCGTATACAGTAAGTGTTTCTTTTTATCTTTATAAAAACTTAAATTGACAACCCTTTTTATTCCTGTGATAAATGTTATCAAACTGTCTAAAGCTACAGTATGAATCCAACTTCTGTTAATGTGAAGTTTTACAAGTCAATAAAGAGTAGTAACATGATACTATTGATGAGCTGATGTAAACGTATAACATAGAAATTGCATACATAAACATGAGCAACTTTGCTAACAAATGCCTACCCACAATGTCCTCTGGTCAAAACATGTCCTCACACTTTTTGTGTCTTTATATTGTACTATAGGCCCCTGTCAAAGGCCCTGTGAGCCCCCCATCTTTCTCACTCTCCTCTCTATTTATTACTCACTCCATTCTCTCCCTCTCACACTCTCCCTCTCTGCTGAACTGCATTGATTTCAGCCTCGGGCACCCCCTACTTCCCAAGATTAGGAACAAAATTTGGTTTGCGTGCCAGATGGAAAAATTAACAAGCTTTGTTAATGACACTGGCGTCAATTTCCTAAAAGTCTGGACGCTTTGGTTGGCCCAGACAGACATCCCAGGGGTTTAGATAAACACAATCTGGCAGTGATAGTCACAAATGCATTCTCGTTCGATTAGTGAGGAAGATGGAAAGTTAGATAATACATGGAGAAGACCGGATAAGATCCGGATTCGGACCAAGGGAGGTACAACTGACCAATATCCCAAAATAGGGAGGTCAGCGAGAAACCGGACACCAGGCAGAGGGGTGGACCTACACCCTCCCTCCCCCCCCACATCTCTTTTATTTTATTTTATTTAATTTCTCAGTTGGTTTGCTATATGGTTTTGGAACAGATGTTAACATTGACACTTTATCGGTGTTGACAAGACACATTGAATGTACAGTATGACCTGTCATTGTTTGACCTACTGTAAAACAAAACCAATAAAAATTGAAGTTACATAAAAAAGCTGCCCCTCTTCATGCAGCCCGAGGTCCACAATCTGCCAAAAAGTTGTAAATCTGTTAACACTTGTAAATAAATCCAATTGATCCAATAGGAAGACAGGAAAAAAAACAAATATAGTGTAGCAACTTCTACCAATGTTGAGATATGGGTATGTATTTTGTGCCCAAGTTCCATTGGATTTATTTACAATTTATTTATTTACAAGGACCATTGGATTTTATTTACAATTTATTTATTTACAAGGACCATTGGATTTATTTCTGTGAGAAACATTGGAGTGAAATCTTTCAAATTATTACACGTCCCTGGCTTGACTTCCTTTGCCACAGACAAAACATAATCATTGAAGAAGGTACTTAGATTACAACTTAAACTTAACTTTTGTGCCAGTACATTTTTGGTATCTACTGTAGTCATTTAATTTGAAATTATAATCAAAGTATTTACTTGCATTGGGACTTGAGACTGCATTTTTATTTAGTACTGACTTGATATATAAAGATATAACTACATTATAAAATAGGTAATTAGTAATATTTATATGCTGTATTACAACTATATTTGTATTGATATAGCATTTTGTCAATTTAAATGTTGAACTAATTTGTATAATATTGTAAATTACTTGATCTAAAAATGTCCTTGTCTTTTTTAACCTATGATACTTACAAGTTGGTTTCAACCCACAATATACTTTAGGACCTTGGCTTTTTTGGCTTAAGGCTCACTTGACAAAGTATTATTTACATTTAAAACAGTGTGAAACAAAAAAGTCCACAAGCGGATGGATAGGCACAGAAAAAAAAGGTGAGATACTGTACATTCACATTTGATTTCTCCCTCCCTTCTTTCCATGTGCCTGAACACTTTTTTGTTTTATTGTATTTTGAAGCTTGAGAAAGGCTTTAAGTTGGCTCTGGCTGAAGGACTGTAGTTTTTTTTTTGTATTGGACCACTATCTATTACTGTATTTGTACAGTATATTATATCTGAATTTTTTTGTCATATTGCTGTGCACTTACCATTGTACATTTGTACACTCTGAGATACTTTTTCAGTGTGTTTATAGATAAAAATTATCTCAGAGTGTACAAAAGTACAATGGTAAGTGCACAGCAATATGACAAAAAATGCAGATATAATATACAAATACAGTAATAGATAGTGCTCCATTACCTGTGGGAAGTCATTTCCTTTTAGTTTTTTCGTGGGTTGGCGGGGGGACGCGGGGTTGTTATCTTAATTTTCTTCAATTTTTCAAATACTGTTATATTTGGTTATACAGTGTACACTAGAACAGGGGTGTACAACTGGGTGGCGTGAGATTTTCGGGGGGGGCACAATGTTTACAGAGGCCCAGCGCTATCCCACAAAGAATTTAAATTAAATGCCGGGGGAGTACGCAAGGCCTCTGTAAATTCCCTGAACATGTCTCTGGCGACGCATTGCCATGGCAACGCAACGCCAAATTATGCCGCGGGGTCACATGATGTCGCATTGCATTGCAATGTCACATGACGTTGTGACGTCAAAAACCCCAGAGACAAGGTAAAGGGGGTTGGGGGGCGCAGAGGGAAAAGTTGGCTCACCCCTGCACTAGAATCACCACATATCCTCTTTTTCATGTAGGTTTAAGATTTGTTAGCACCATCTTTTTCAAATTCTTTACACATTTAAAATGGTTTGTTTACTGTTGATGTATAAGGATTTATATGGCTGAACTATAAAGTCAAATAATAAGTCCTGCCTAAATAACTTGTAATCTAACTTCTAAGAACTGCCACATAGTGTTTTTGAAGGAAACATATATTTGGTACCAATCTTAAACACCTTCTACTTCTACGATAGTTCAGCTTATGATTAGACATTTTCCTTACATTTCACCGGTCAAGATATTTTGCATTACTACACAATTATCAGAACTTTAATGAAATCAGCTAGAGAAACCTATTAATAGAGAACCCATTTACTTATATCCCCCCAATAGTCACTTATAGTCCACGTGTAGAGATACCTGTGAACACACCTGATATACATAGGACATATTTTCATTTAAGCATGCAAAATATATTAAAATCCTTAAAACTAGCTATTTCCCAGACATCTCACCCTCTCTTTCTCTCTCCCACAAAAAGGAATTGCTTCTGAACTCTGACGATCCAGTACAATTCTCATTTTTTTAAAAAGCAATTTTTTCTTGATTCACACATTCCTATAAAAGTTTTGTATATATCTAATTATGATGTGTGTGCTAATGATGTGTTAATACAATGGTAGCTTACTCAATAAGACTTTATACAATCACAAGTACTTCACTTATTTTTTATGAAGGAATTGTCAAATAAAGATTATTATACAGTACTCATTCTGAAAACTACAACCACAGGTTATCTTTGAGTAATATTTGCTAAATGATAACTATAATTTGAGAAGCTATCCTCTTATTATAGGTTCCATTTTTCTGGATGATACCCTTCAATCTGATTTCATCCATTACACTTCAAAGAGACAACTCTTCCAGCTGTATCAAATTAAATTGATTGGCTCGCCTCCATCACCCAGGTTGAAGTCCTTGTTCTTTTGGATTTGTCAGTAACATTTGACATGGTCCATCATTTGTTACTATTTGCAAACAGATCTTCCTTGGGAATGATTTTTATCTTAAATATTTTGTTCCTCTGCACATATAATTTAGAATAACTTTTCCATAAGTATTCATTTGTGTGTGTAGGTTTCCTTGCTATTTACTGAATGTGTCACTTCTGGATGTTTGTGTCTTTTTCTGTGCAGTATATCTGATGTATATTGTGTTCTAAATATACCCTTTCAGAATATCTGTACTTTTTATAATTATATATATATATATATATATATTATATATATATATATATTCCAGTCCATGGGACAACTATTACATATATATATATATATATATATATATATATATATATATATATATATATATATATATATATATATATATATATATATATATATATACAGGTACCTGCATTATGGGTATGCCTTCATGTGGCATGCAGGCTAACAAATGCTTTGGCCAAAGGGTTTAACAAAATACCCTTTTTCATGAGATTATTATTTTATTCTAGCCTAATTGGTAGGATGGTAGGAGCGCAGGAATCGTTCTATCTATATCTATCTATCTATCTATCTATCTATCTATCTATCTATCTATCTATCTATCACTATCGTCAGGTATGTACTGTGATGTCACTACTTAACATGTGACTAATTGCACTTGTGTCTAGATCAGGCTATTTCATTGGTGCTAGCCAGTGTCAGTATGTTGGATTGGCTATTAAGCAATGTGGGCTGTATCTGGGATTGCAATTTGGATTTTCTTGATTGTTGTCAGGTGTTTTTAGTATGTGTTAAGGGGTATATATGGGTGCTTGTGTCAGTCTGAGGTGCACTGCCCTGAGGAAGGTCCCGTTTGGAGGACCGAAACGTTGGCGGCCCTGTGTCACGTAATACACTTTTATGATATCAACATTGCAGTGTGCTGTCTTCTTTTGGCTATCAGGATACCCTGGTCACCATATGTCTATCTATATCTATCTATCTATCTATCTATCTATCTATCTATCTATCTATCTATCTATCTATCTATCTATCTATCTATCTATCTATCGTTCTATCCATATCTATCCATATCTATCCATATCTATCCATATCTATCCATATCTATCGACATACGTTACCGTTCCAAGGTCTGGTAAAGCAAGAGACAGCACTCAATTGTAGAAAACTTCACAAAGTGTATTGGTGAAAATAGTGGTACATCAAGAAACCCAACGTTTCGGTCCTCCAAAATGGGACCTTCCTCTGGGGGATAGGAAGGTCCCATTTTGGAGGACCGAAACATTGGGTTTCTTGATGTACCACTATTTTTACCAATACACTTTGTGACGTTTTCTACAATTGAGTGCTGTCTCTTGCTTTACCAGAACTTGGAACGGTAACGTATGTCTATATTATCCATATAGGGCAAGCACCAACAGCTATCAGCACCTAAGGAGTGCCAACTGTTCTATTTGAACATCCATATCTATCCATACATATATACATATATATACATACATATATACATACATATATATATATACATATAAACATACATATATACATACATATATACAGTGGTTGACAAATCACCAAAAAATCTACTCGCCGAACAAAAATATCTACTCGCCACATAGTACCAAACGTGTGCTGCTTGGGCCAATAGGAGCTCGCCACGATGTTAAATCCACGCGCCCGGGGCGTGCAAATGTATAGGTTTGTCGAACACTGCATATATACATACATATATACATACATATATACATACATACATATACATACATACATATATACATACATATTGTGACAGAAACCAGGGGATGGTAATAAATTCCATATATAGGGCTCCCAGGATACTGAACAGTTTCTATCCTGTTTAGGCTGGAAAGTGCAGCCTCAGAATGCATGCACTCCATCCCACAGTTTGGCAAGTGCTGGAACGGAGGGGTGAGGGATCCAGACCAGAGTTTGTCTGCTGCCTGATTTCTGTCACCTGTCCTGCTAGATGGAAATCAGGTATGTAAGGCTGGTTTCCTGGTTCCTCTTCCCTCTCCCCAAGAGCCTGGAGGCAGGAAGGCTGCTGGAAGCAGAGAGGGGAAACGCCTCTCACCAAACAGGTTAAATCATTCTGTTCCTATGGTCTAAAACGGCAAAGCTCCTTATTTTTGTTGTTGGAACTGGATAAGCCAGTCCAACCCCAGTCAGGGAAAACCTTAGTTAAGTTATTGCTCAGACGAGCAGGGTTTTTGTTTGCTTATGTATTATTTTGAATTCCGTGTGGCAGTCTCAGTGCCTGGGACTGAATAAACCAGGCAATAGCCTGTTTAAAGGAACAGCACGTTACGCCTCGTCATTTAAGCTACCCTAAAAGACCATGTTCTAACAGTCCCGGACAGACGGCGGAGCCCCGGAGTAGGCCGTTTGTAACATATGGTGGAGAATGCGGGCAACACTAAAAGGTCTGCGGGTAAAAGAACTTTAAAAAAAAAAAAAAATAGCTTTTTTTTTTCTCTTTTTTTTCCCCCCGAACAAGATGGATGATGTGGTGAGTGCGTTGGTACGCAATGTCGCTGCCCAGAAAGAGACGAATGAAACCCAGCAACAGGCAAGTGCAGCCCTGCTAAGAGCGAATGCAAACCAGCAACAGACGAATGCAGCCTTTCAAGAGGCGAATGCAACCCAGCAAGAGACAAACCGCTTGCTGAGAGAGGAGCAACAACGGTTCGCCCAGGGCTTACAGCAGGAACTCGAGATCCTGAGAGAGACTATCATTAAGACTCCACTGGCAGACGCAGCCCCAGGCCCGAAAATGACCAGGGCAAGCCACTACCTTCAGAAGATGGGGCCCTCGGATGATGTTGAAACCTATCTTCTCACTTTTGAATGCACGGCACAGAGAGAGGGTTGGCCAGAAGCTGAGTGAGCCAGTCTAATCGCACCCTTCTTAAGCGGCGAACCCCAGAAGGCTTACTTTGATCTAGAGCCAGCCGAAGCTAACGTCTATGCAAAATTGAAGTTTGAGATCCTCGCCCGCCTCGGTGTAACCACAGCTGTTCGCGCCCAAAGGTTCCACGCATGGTCCTTAACGTTGGATAAAGCCACCCGAAGCCAGATATATGACCTCATCCACCTCGTTCGGAAGTGGCTACAACCCGAGATCAACTCAGCAAGCCACATCGTGGAACGGTTGGTCATGGACCAGTTCTTGAGGAAACTTCCCTCTGCCCTTCGCCGTTGGGTCAGTCAGAGTGACCCCCACAATGCAGATGAGCTGGTGGCCCTCGTAGAAAGGTACAATGAGGCAGAAGAGCACCCGCAACCCATAGTCATGGAGCATCCCCACTACCCAAGGTTCCAGGACTCTTCCAGAGAGGGTAAAAGGGTACCAGGGTTAAGGGGGGCTGAAGAGCGACGACCGCCTTCACACAGCACCAGCAACAGTGGCTCGCATACTAAGGGCAACATCCAACATGGGGAGCCGAAAAAGGGCTCTAAGTGGGACACAGACTATGTACCTAAATGTGTAAATTGTTATGAGAGGGGTCACACTGCGAAAGTTTGCCCACTAAATGCTGAACCAATGCAATGCAACAGTGTTGAACCTTATTCGTTGTAGTCCCAATTTATGGTACCAGCCCAGAGGACCCCTTGAATAACCATCTCTGGGCATTTGTAAAGGTAAATGGTAAGAGGGTTCGGACACTTCTTGACTCTGGGAGTATGGTTACACTAGTGTCCGAATACCTGTTGCCCATTGGGAAAAAACAGGTAAACAGTTCACAAAGAGTGGCAATTTGTTGTATACATGGGAATATCATGAATATTCCACTGTTGATGTTCTTATTGAAACAGAGTTTGGTTCTTTAGATTTCAAAGTGTGTATAGTACCCAAACTGGCATATGATGTGTTAATAGGGACCGACTTTCCCCATTTTCTAAAAATGTGGTCCTCCTCTCAGAATAGCGCCCAGAGTTCAATAGCGGACCATAAAGAAGTAACAGAAGAAACAAATCCTTTCCCTTTTTCAGAAATTAAGGTTGACGAGGGCCCATATAAAAAAGGGAAAGAGGAAGAGTGCTGTAAAATTCCCTTTCCCATGGCTACCTTGGTAGGTAATACCCCAAATCAAGATGTTGAACAGGCGCTTACTACCCCAGAACAGGGTATGACCTTTGCTGACCTAGAGGTCAGTCCTGGGAGTTTTAAGAAGGCCCAGTGGGAAGACCCCACATTAGCTGAAGCAAGGGGGAATATACAGGACCAGAATAGTACCCCCGGCCAACCAGATAGGTCACTTGCCTACCCCTACTTCGAGGTAGAAAATTAACTAGTATATCAGGTTGATAGGAGGAAATCCATTATAACGAAACAATTGTTGGTACCACGGACATTCCGTAATGTAGTATTAAACCTCGCACATAGTCACCCATTGGGGGGACACCTAGGGGGGGAAAAGACAAAAGAAAAGATTCTCCGCAGCTTCTATTGGCCTGGGGTTCTGGCAGAAATTACAAATTATTGCTCCTCATTCCCAGAATGTCAGATCACCGCCCCGTTCAAAGCGTATCGTAGCCCATTGGTACCCCTTCCCATAATAGATGTACAATTTGACCGGATTGCAATGGATCTAGTAGGACCCTAATAAAGTCTGCTAGGGACATCAGCATATATTGGTAATATCAGATTATGCCACCCGATATCTGGAGGCAGTTCCCTACGTAGCACCTCTGCTAAAAACATAGCAAAAGAGTTAATAGTTCTGTTTACCCGGGTCGGAATTCCTAAAGAGATCTTAACTGACCAGGGAACACCATTTATGTCCCAAGATATAAAAAAGAGTTATGTAAACTCCTAAAAATCAAGCATCTCAGAACCTCAGTCTATCATCCACAAACAGATGGTTTAGTGGAACGGTTCAATAAAACCATAAAGAGCATGTTACGCCAGGCGGTCGATAAGGATGGGAAAAACTGGGATTGTTTGTTACCATACCTGTTATTTGCCATTAGGGAGGTTCCCCAATCATCCACAGGCTTCTCCCCGTTTGAACTATTGTATGGCCGACACCCAAGGGGCTTACTAGATATAGCCAAAGAGACTTGGGTACACGAGGTTACCCCATACAGAAGTGTAATAGAACATGTTGCCAGATGCAGGACCGTATAGCTGCAGTCCTACCTATAGTGAGGGAACACATGGAAAAAGCTCAAGAGGCACGGAGGAATATGTATATTAATGGTGCTAGGGTCAAAAAAATTTATCCAGGCGACAGGGTGCTAGTTCTGGTTCCCACCGTAGAGAGTAAATTCCTTGCTAAGTGGCATGGGCCTTATGAGGTCTTGGAAAGAGTGGGAGAAGTAAATTACAAGGTGAGACAGCCAGGTAGGAGGAAACCTGAGCAAATCTACCATGTAAACCTACTTAAGCCCTGGAAAGATAGAGAGGTCTTGTTAACCCTAGTACCCCCAGGTCCGTCAGAGAATCGAGAAACTGACCCAGAGGTTAGCAAAGCTGAAACCCTGTCCGTTCATCAGAAACGAGAGGTCCAGAACCTAGTGAGAAGAAACAAAGAAGTCTTCTCTACAAAGCCAGGTAGAACTAGGGTAATTGAACATGACCTAGTCTCTGAACCGGGGGTCAGAGTTAACCTTAAACCATACCGAATCCCAGAGGCCAAAAGGGAGGCTATATGTTTAGAGGTTAAAAAAAATGCTAAAACTAGGTGTAATTGAAGAATCCCAAAGTGGGTGGAACAGCCCTATAGTTTTAGTCCCAAAACCAGACGGTACAACAAGGTTTTGCAATGACTACCGTAAACTAAACGCTGTGTCAAAATTTGATACTTATCCTATGCCCAGGGTTGATGAACTGGTAGAGAGACTGGGCAAAGCCTGATATCTCATGACCCTAGACCTAACAAAAGGGTACTGGCAGGTTCCCCTCACAGAAACGGCAAAAGAAAAGACAGCCTTCTCAACCCCAGACGGCCTCTTTCAGTATAGTGTGCTGCCTTTTGGCTTGCATGGAGCTCCCGCCACATTCCAAAGAATGATGGATAAAATTTTAAAGCCACATGCTCGGTATGCCACCGCCTACCTAGATGATGTGGTAATCCATAGTGAAAATTGGCAATCCCACCTTCCAAAGGTCCAAGCTGTGCTTGACGCAGTTCTGTCTGCTGGACTAACTACTAACCCCGCTAAATGCACTATTGGTCTGGAGGAGGCCAAGAATCTGGGGTATTCTATTGGCAGAGGTTTACTCAAACCCCAAACACTCAAAGTGGAGGTGATACACAATTGGCCAAGGCCAGTTACAAAAAAACAAGTAAGGAACTTTTTGGGATTAATTGGCTACTATAGAAGGTTTATTCCCAATTTTGCAACTAAGGCAACCCCACTAACCGACCTCACAAAAGCAAGAGGGCCGCTAATGGTAAAGTGGTCCCCCGAAACCGAACAGGCCTTTAGAAGCCTGAAAGAAGCCCTCTGTGCCCAACCAGTGTTGGTCACACCTGACTTCTCTAAAGAGTTTTTAGTCCAAACCGACGCATCTGAGGTAGGGCTGGGCGCTGTACTCTCCCAGGAGTCTCAAGGTGAGGAGCACCCCATCCTTTATTTAAGTAGAAAACTAAATCCCCATGAGAAAAATTACTCCATAGTCGAGAAGGAGTGTCTCGCAATAAAGTGGACTGTAGAGACGCTCAAATACTATCTGCTGGGGAGAAAATTCCGGTTGGTCACAGATCATGCACCCCTCACCTGGATGTGTCAAAACAGAGTGCTAGAGTGACCAGGTGGTTCCTGAGCCTACAACCCTTTAAACCCTTTAAATTTTCTGTGGAGCACAGGTCAGGGCACAAACATGGCAATGCTGATGGGTTGTCAAGGATATCCCCCCTCACCCCCCCCCCCCCACCCCTCTGGCAGGAGGTACAGGGTGTACAGTGAAAAGGGAGTTGTTATAACGGTTTTTAGAGCTTTGACAGGTTTATACCAGCTCAAAGTGTGTGGTTGCTCATACAATATATATATATGAGATTTAACTGCACTTCTAAATTACAGGCATAACGGATCAGAGTTCATTATACAACATTGGTGTCCAGTGCAAAAAACATGAAGTAACATGCTAAAGGTTACAAGATAACAGTCTGATTCTTTATTGATGTTAAGCATCAAATCATACTGTAAATCCTTACAAATGTTGGCCTTTCTACTACAGTATCTGCTTCATTTTCACATTTCTATTTTTGCATTGTTATTGAAATTTACATAGACAACTTTCTTCCGATTGTTTTGGTTAAAATGTTAGCATGATCTTTAGGAAAATATTCTCCTCCAGAAAGTATATTGGAAACCCACTAAGGTCATTTACTCAAGATTAAACAATTTTAGTGGGAAGAAAATTAAGTCTCCGATTTGAAAATCATGCACAGGTCACTGTTTGGATTAGTAGCAGATTATAAGGTATGTAATTAATTGCTATACAAGACAATTTGTACCCTTAAAATGTATTTAGAGCACTGCAACCATAATAATCTGTCTTTTAGATTTGAGATTGCATATTTACTCATTATAATAGGCAATTTCACTGACTGTTCATTACCATCATTATGCATTCATATCTCCAATTATTAGCCACTTAGATTTTTCACTCATATTTGTTAGCATATGTAAAACTTATGAGCATACTAACTCTGAAACAATACAGTATATTTATAACTACAGATGCAGCAAGACGTATTGTCATTGGTACCATGACAAGGCGCAAGATTCCAACTACGGACACACCTTGTGTACAGCGGTCTGGCCGCAGGAAGCCAACGGAAACACATCCTGCCGTTTGGTGGGTTTTATTTATTTAAATTGCAAGGAAGTATGTGTCTGGCAGATGGGACAGTGAATATCTTTGTCCATGGCTGCGGCGTGGATATTGAGCGGCACAAGTAATTAACCGTACAAATAAATACCATTACAAAAAGTTGTGTGTAAAACAATTGTCTGTTATATGGTTAACTATTAGATCATACTGGACACCTAACAAGCTCCTATTGAACCCCCAAAATAACCACAACATATACATAAGCATATAAGTGTCACAGAGGAGTGCTACTGAGCATGGCAATATATATTTAAAACCAGAGACAGAACATAAAACACAGACAGAGCTCAGTTTTAGCACATCCAGTGAAACTCATACACGGTACAGTGCCTAAATATATATGAAATACAATACTAACTAAAAAACTCTCTATCAGTGCTTGATCCAAGTGATAAACTAATTGGTGTGATTACATCAATTTCGTGACTTAAGTGTGATTACATATGCAGCCAAGGGGCAATAAACAATAGATTGTTCCAATCCACTAACATACAAATACAAAGAATGGCCCCGGCGCAAAGTGTGGTGATGATGATTACAGTACCATATCAAAAGACAGTCCTGGTTGAAAAGTCAGTCCTGATAGTAGAATGTTTCATCAACAATATGAGGTGGAATTTCTTCTAGGCGTAGTTCCCATACACTGTCTGCAATTACAGATAAAGAAAAAACACCATTGCGCAGTATACAGACTCAATTGCCCCAACCTGGAGAGGAATATCCCTTCTTACAGGGTACTTTCTTATTCATTCAAGGGAGAGGATCTGTTGTTCAGCTCTTTTCCTCCACCTTGATCTCCACTGACCCCTCGTGGTTCCTAAGGTGGCTCTCTTCAACTCGGTCTGCGTCGTCCCAGGAGCAGCATACACCGCAACAGCCGTGGTTGGAGAGAATTGAAAAACAGCCTCCGTATGGAATGCCGGCTATCGGCATTAACCATTTAAATGTGGGAGGGGGTGAGCTTCAATTAAGTAGGAGGTTGCCACCCTCCAATCAGCCAAGACTAGCTGAAACACAATTGTAGAATATACTGGACACCTAACAAGCTCCTATTGAACCCCCAAAATAACCACAACATATATATAAGCATATGAGTGTCACAGAGGTGTGCTACTGAGCATGGCAATATATATTTAAAACCAGAGACAGAACATAAAACACAGACAGAGCTCAGTTTTAGCACATCCAGTGAAACTCATACACGGTACAGTGCCTAAATATATATGTATAAATATCTATTAAGTAAAATGGTCTTTTAGTTTGACATTTTTGGCCAAGGGGCTTACAACAATTTTGGCCAAAAATGTCAAACTAAAAGACCATTTTACTTAATAGATATTTATACATATATATTTAGGCACTGTACCATGTATGAGTTTCACTGGATGTGCTAAAACTGAGCTCTGTCTGTGTTTTATGTTCTGTCTCTGGTTTTAACTATTAGATCATGCAACTTTTCCTAAAGGAAATTAAAATTCTGTTACACCGCAGCAACCTTTGTGCATAATAAAATGTACTACAATGTTGCAAATGTACATGTGCGTAGGTATCTGCACAGGGTCAGAGACTGGACTAAATGGATGAAATAAATGGCTTTGTGTTAGAGAGGATGGACCGTATTGTGAGGTGGATAGATGTTTTCTATTCACTTATGAATAGACTGTTGCACGAGCGATCGTTACATCTGGAGGAAGCCTCTTCTCCTCATATGCTGCTATTGATGCTGGGAAGCCTGTACATACTGTCCTCCTCATTCAGCAACAATTAAATTGTATGCCCATACTACTGAAACTGTTCTGCAAGAATGTGGCTTCCCGAAGCAGTTAGTTGTGCCTGTTTTCCATAGCACACCTCCAGTAACTGAACCATAGAGGCAGAAACATATCTGTATCCCTGTCACTGGGGATCCAGTACTTGACATCTCTCTTTCCATAATACTCAGGGAAAGATATGCTACATGCTGCAGGGGACAACTACATTGATTTGCCCAGAAATGTGAACTTTTATGGCTTGCATGGTAAGAAGAGTTTAATGAACAATTTGAGGAATTATATTTTAGATGCATGTTGGAAACAGTATAAATATAGTACTGCCAAATTCTTGAATGTAAAATACACAATTAATGGACTATAACGACATTTGAGGACTGTGGGCTTGAGTAATCAGTGACTGAAACCGATGCACATATGACAATTTTAATAGTTTATTATATAATTATGTTGGGAGTGACGGGTGTTAATCAGTAGTGTTCAAGTGGAGTAGTTTGAGCGTCCTCTTTTTTAAGTAATGTTGTTCATTTCATGCAATGCTATATTGAGGCCATTATTTTCGTTATGGTTTTGTAGACTTTCAATGTCAATATCTTATTCATGTACTATAGAAACCACATCCAGTGCACAGAACATCAGTATTGGATAAGTAAGGTAACAACTGCTTTTTTTGCATCCCTTTGTGTTGTAGCTCCTGCACTCATTATATGAAACACATACAATACACATTCTATTCCGTAGGCATAGAGTGCACAGGCACAGTAACTGAATGGAACGCATAGTATTTATTATCTATTTAGATATAGCTCAACCCCTTAAAACGCTGTGCTTGAGGTCCAAAGAATCACATCGCACTATAAGAGGATCGCGTAAGAAATAATGCACAATTGTATGCATTGTAAAATAAAGTATTTAAGATACCAATAATTGTGTTGTAAAGTATTCATAAATACGAAAATTGGGAGCCACGCTTGCATCGCGTTATAAGTGGATTCGTGTTGTAACGGATCGCGTAATAACGGGGCTGAGCTGTACTAAGTATGCGCACAAATTCCATTGAACACATATGCGTTTCACAACACAATATACAAAAAGCGCACATGCGCAGTATTATGTTCTGACACAGCAACACAGTGTTTAATGAATGCATCTATTTCTTGATTAGCTTACAGGTAACTGTACAAGAGACAGCCAGGGGATGTTGGTTGAAAAATATTGTTTTTCCAAAGTCTTTGTTATTTCTGTTTTTCGTATAAAGCAATAAATATTTTCATAAATCTTACACCGATGTACAGGACAATACATGTTTCTCTAATTTAATAAATATAACATAATTTATAAAGACTGTATTATCTAAAGTTTCCGATAATTGAAAGAGTATGTGGGAATAAGGGGTGGGTTACATTACACAGTACAGTACAAAACGTGCATATCAATAGCCTCAATAAACAGAGCATTGAATTTAGCTTAAAGACACACTAGCACCACCTATGGTTACTGCAAATTACTAAGACAACCACACAACACAATTTGGCAGCCACAGCCCAGCCACGGTCAAGGGGCCACAATGAAGTGCCAAGGAATTGCACTTGGGTTTGGTCATTGGAACAGTAGTCTTGCTACCTCTGTAGCAAAGTGGCACAGAGTTTCTTCAACCAAGCAAAATATATATTGGCCTGTAAGAGATGTGTGCAGAGGTATGCAACTGGAGACTGTTTTAGGGGGTGAAATTATATCTTGGCTTTATTGAGCCTGTTCCTTTATCCAGGCAAAACATACAAAAACAACAAAATAACAAACCCCTATCCCTTTGTAAGGGCTAACTTACTTCCTCAGACCCTATCTGCAGGACTGGAGGGGTATTCCCATTACCAGCCTATCACACCAAAGCCTCAGAAGGTACCTTAAGCAGGTTGCCCTCCATCTCAGTCTCTGGCAGGTTCCTGGGTCCTCTGTGTCTAGGAAATATAGGTCTCTGGGTGCTCAAGACAGTGTCTGTATGCAGGCTTTTCTGCTCTCTTTCTGTTAGCCCAAATATGAGCTAAGGAATCTCTCTCCTGTATCTCACATAAGGCTTTTCACAGAGCTCTGATTAGTCCAGGTGGAGACTAGTTAATTGCGTGGCTGCAATTAACTATCTCTCTGCTGGATTCTCAGAGCTTAGAGGCTGCTTTATTTAAACAGGGATAAGTCCCTGTTACATGGCCAATATTACAAAATGGTGCTATTCCATAACACACCTTTCAGTCGCAGAAGACATCTTACAGCCCATTTAAATGAATGTGCCATAGGATTTATTCCCGCATCAGGTGGTGTCTTATGGAACAGCAGCACATAGTAAATATGGGACAACGACTTATTAAATAGAGAAGCGTCCATAATAGTGGGACTAGTGTGATGTTTCTAATTGCCTTTGGCAAGAACCAAACATTGATAAATAAAAGTGACATTGTATTTTTTTTTATCTAAGCCTGGTGCTCTGTTCTCTTCACATCTCTAAACATTTGTCACCATTAGAATTTTAATGTAAGAACAAACGTGAAAATGCTTTCCCATGGTAATCTGATGACATAGATTTCTACAAATAACTTTAAAATTCAACTTTATGATGAACCCCTCAACCACCACTCATATACTGCATTTCAATCAAATGTTATCTTTAGAAAGAAAATACATCTGCATTTGAAAATATATATCTGGGAACTTTATGAACGTATGCTTGATTTTTCTACTAATACATATTTATTTAGTAACTGAGCTTAATAAAGTTCACATTTATTCGTTTCGATTTCTTGACTAAAAGCAGACACACTTTTAGAATATGTCAGCCTAAGGTTAATCAGCTCATATGGTGGACAGTATCCATGCATAACATTACTCATCTAAACATGAGATTGAACAGGTTTTTTCAAATCATCCACCACATTGTGCATTGACACGTATAGTACTCCTTGTTTCACTTTCCTAGTTTAGTACTATTGATAATGATTTTACAAATACTTTGCATGGGCTGACGCCTGCTGCATGTTACTGCCAGCCAGCCTGGAACCAGAATTGAGACTAGGTAACTTGCCTTACCTACTCACTAAACCAGCGGTGCGCAAACTGGGGGGGGGCGGGACATTTGAATTGGGGGGGCACGGGTGGTTGCAGAGGTCCCGCGCTCTTTCCCCAGGCATTTAATTTAAATGCTGGAGGATCGTGTGAGGCCTCTGCAACTAACTTACCGTGATTCTGAAGAGCTGCAGGGATGCATTGCCATGGTGCCATGCGGAGTGACGTCACACGTCCATCTGCATGGCAACTGGGTCACATGACATCATGTCACGTGACCTCCATGGCGTTATTTGACACCGCTGAACAAGGTGAGGGTGGCGCGAGAGCAAGGGGGAGCAGGCATGGGGGCGCAACTGAAAATGTTTGCACTCCCCTGCACTAAACTATTTCTGGAGCATATTCCTTCTAGCCATGAAGTGCCACAACACATTGTATAAAAGTCTCTGATTAAATTATGCTCGATCCCCAAAGTTTGTTGGTGGGTAGATAGGTCTAGGATTTCAAGAATCCAGATTTGCTCATCTCTATTAAATATTGCATATCAGTTAATTTATTTAACTTTTATATATTATTGTAGGGATTCACTTTGTCATAAGTCATATCTAACACTAGGTTTAGGCATGTCTTAAATTACGCAATGTATTTCCAAGCACTCATCTTAACAGAGTTAATGAATAGAGCATACATTATCTAGTTTAACTGCTCATTTGCATCTCATTTTTACAATTGAATGGTTTACTTAACCAAATGCTTATGATAAAAATTAAAACTGGGTTAAAGTTACCATGTAGACTTTAGTGTATACAGCGTTACAATTAACATAATGTCAACGTAGGTTAACATCACATTAAATAGCCAAAGGGAGCTTTGAACATAAAAGTACAATTATGAATGTTTCCACCTAAGACAATAAAAAGCCAAGAAAATCACCAATTTTTGTTTTTTGTTTTTTTTTTGTGAAGAAGAAATGTAAAGTGTACTGCACCGACACACTTTATTCGAGCAAATACCCAGTATGTACCTGGCAGATACCTGGAATGCGCCGCTCCTCACCTCTGACAAGCCCCGTTGCGTTTGCCTTCCCAGCCTGGGTTCATGCCTGGCTGATGGGCGGCTGATCTGTTAAATGATAATGATTAGGATTTAATAGGCTGCAATGCTTTGCGTGTCTACCAGATGGCATAAATTCATGAATTGTAATGCAGTATATATATATATATATATACTGTGCAGTATTGCAGCCAGCGGGAATAAAATGCTTCAATCCCTGCCTGGAAAATAACCCAATGCACTCGGGCAGAAAACAGTCACAAACCTCAATACACCCGGGTATACCCGAATTCGTGGGACTAGCCGAGCTCGAATAAAGTGTGTTGCCATTGTATCTGCTAAGATTCCAGGTTTTGGAAGTAGTTGAAAAGAACAGTGGACGTGGTAATAGAGGCAGGAGGCTGTTACAGTGAGAGGCCTGTGGATGTTCATTCTGTGGACGCTCATGGACATAAATGAGAAATTGGATCTGAGTTGCTTCTTATGATGATATAATGTCTTCTTAGTGTTCTCCTTTTATCGCCTACATTACATTCGGAACAGTGGAAGCTGCAAGAGACTGGGATGGGGTTGAAGATTCTCTTCTCATTTTGAGGAGATACAAATGAAGAGAGATTGAGATCCCTCACTGGGACCTAATCCTGTGAACATGTGAATTCTATCCATTTAGCAGAATTAATTGGTCAAAAAGGAATGCAGACATTCTTCTTTTTCCCCTTTTCTTGCTCTACTCTTTTTTGCATACTTGGTTCTTGTATTTTGATTGTAGCAGTGAATCAAATTTTTTATAACATGGGATACACTAGTCCGTCAGTGTATACACAAAGTGGTTGATTTAAGATTTGCGCCCAACTGCCCACCACTTGGCACAAACCAAAAACAAATCAAAAGTGGGGACAAATAATCACAAGCTTGTACTCGCCTATATAGATGTTTTTTTTTTTTTTTAAAGATTTTAATATTTTATTTATTGCTTTATGAATTATCTGTTACCAGCTCTGAGGAAGTAAGGATAGCAGTTATGAAACACGTAGGTAAAACAGTCAGATTGTGCAGTTGCCAAACCCAATGAAGGAATGGAGTTGAGGAGAGAGGAGATGCACCACGTGCCAAAATTGCAGGAGAGCACAAAGCAGATGACAACTCTGGAGACAGTGTTACCAGTGTGAGACGCCAACATGCAGGGACTCTCCTAAGACTCCCACATCAAATAAGCTTAAAAAACTTTATTCATTTTAAGAGCATTATTTGGCTTTGCAAGTGATTGTAAACTCTATTAAATGTATTGCACCATAGAGGCCTCTCTTTGTGCACTTCATCTCATCCACAGATTGCATACTACACACACCTGGAGTTTGGAACTTGAAAATGGAATTCAAGTGATTCGGAATCCCTGTTGTCTGTTAGAATCCATTTTGGATTGGTAAATGGGATTTATGCCATTCAGTATTCATTTTGTTTCCCCAGACTCTTTTCAGACTGAGCTGAGAAAGATTGTGGAATATTAGAAAAACACATTTAAGGGAAATAACTGATTTGTAGAAAAGTTAGAACAAGTGATTTGTTTATAGTATATTGTGGGTACTAGATTCAGTCTGTCCAAGGCCATGATAAGATAATACTGTAGACTTTGTACCCAGACTTTAGATAAGTATTTAAATGTTTTATTTTCCTTTATTACTGTTTCGTACTAACATTCCAGTTTAAAAGACTATGTGAATCTGTTTTTAGAGTAGATGTGGAAGAACGTAAAGAATAAATGAACCAAATCAAAAATTTGAGCAATCAAAAATGCCCCGTTCTCCATCCAAAGTATCTTTTAGTATAGCCTGCACTTGTAGATAGAGATTGGCAATTTTTTTCAGTGGATTTGGATCCGCCGCTGATCAGCCGATTCCTTTGGTCCATGGACTTTTTCGAATCAATCTCAAAAAGGGCGATTCGTGTTTCTCCGGGGTTTTTTTTGTTTTTTTTTTAACACTGACAATCCATGCTCGGATTGCTGAATTCGTGGATTTGATCATTAAAATCCACCAGTGGATTGCAGAATCCACATATGGAATTGGTAAAATCCACCAGTGGATTGTATCCAATGGCGGTTTTTGATTAATCCGCATGGATTTGAAACTGAAACAATCCGCCGACGGATTTTACACTGCAGAACGGATTTTGAATGGAAAGCTAGGGAAATTCTGCAAAACGGATTTTGACAGTTTCGCCCATCCTGTAGATTAATCCTTATTGTTATTTAGCCTTACGATTACGATTAATAAATGAACTGCAACAAATCTGTTTTTTGATATTTCATTTGATATTGCATAACAAGAAACACACAAATACAAATATAGCAACAATTAATTTCTCACAAGGATATCATCATCTTCGATCAATCTTTCATATTATTTTCAGGAAGTTCTCCTTTGAAGTATTAGCACCAGAATACTTCTACAATACCTAACCAACCGCCTGATAGTGGTCATTAATTACCATCAATTGATTTACTCTATTAAGTGTCATATCTTATGCAATCTTTTCATTGTCAGACGTTTACATTTAGCACGTCCCATCCTTTTTTAAAAATGATATGAGTAATTATATTTTTGCTTTATATGTATATATGTAGCAAGTCTTAATGTCTTTGGTGCCACTGCCATGGCACCAAAAATTAACACTGCAGGAGATCCCATTTGGAAACATGGACCCCCTGCAGCTAGGATTAGATTTTCTTTTTAATCCAGAATTAGCTAGCAAGGTTGATCTATCCAAACAGATCACCTTATCCAATGAGTCTTTTATTAATTTAGAGTCAAAACCTTTTTCAACAAACTTCTTCTCTAAAATAAGCGACTGGAACGGAAAATCGCTATTCATAGAGCAGTTCCGTTTCATACGATGGAACTGCCCTATTGGTATATTCCTAAACCATCGATAAGCATGGTTGCTACTTGCATATGCATACTTGTTAACAGACACAGGTTTGAAGTGTGTTTTAGTAGAAATATTGAACTCATGATCCACACTGAGTTTAAGATCCAAAAATACTACAGAAGTAGGGCTGATTTCATAGGTAAATTTAAGGGCATTTAAGACCACCTACTGCTAGAAACAAGTATCCTTTGAAAAAGTCACCCGTGAGTGATGAAACGCGTAGGACGTAAGCAGCGTCATTACGTCATCACTGAGGGATGGTGTATCGTGGCCGGAACACGTGTCCGCAACTGCTGACACCACCAATTCTGTGTAATAGGAAAAGTATTACTCTCTGTGTGAGTATGCACCATTAACCCCTAAAAGGCCATGGTAATCCCATAGTGGTGTTACAGTGGTAGAGTAGTTTTGTGGCACATTCTAGTGTTCTGTATTTCATAATTAAATACCACATGATTCTATAATTGTATTAATAAAACAAAGTTCCACCATACAAAGTGATTGTGGAAATGCAGCAATGTAAACGTACTTGGGAAATAACAGAGTACATTATTTTCAACTTCTCAAACAACATTTTTCATTTAAGATATGCTTAGTAATAAACCAAAATGCCTCTCCAATAAAAAAAAAACCTTTAAAATATAGCCTGTAATAGGCTCCATGACGTGTACATTTAATAAATGCACTTTTACTTCTATTGCATCTAAGTCTCCCAATATTACCCCTGCTATACACCAGAGCAGCTATCTAGGCCACTGTAATCCTAGAGATAATTGTCTACCAGCATCTCCCAGTAAATCAATCAACTACTAATAGGAGGGTGTATATATATCATTTACATCTCTCACAACGTCACTCCTGAGGACGCCAAGAAAGGTGAAACGCGTAGAGTGACGCTGTCTCTATCCACCGGAACCCTTGGATGCCGATGACGTCACTTCCGGTTGCTGATACGCACTCGTGACATGCACAGCAGAGAAGGAGGGAGACCCGAGAGAGAGGCCCCATCCGGTGGCAGCATCGAGCGCTATTTGCAGAGATCATTGAGATCTAAAATGCTGTTTTTAATTTTTCAACATGTGAGTTGATTGGATTTGAACTACTTCTTTTATTAAATTGTTATACGGTCTACGCTATGTCCAGTGTTTTCCTGTCCTAAGGTCAGCTGGGAACCACACCATTCTGGCAACACCATACTCCACAGATTGACACCAGCTCTTAAAGATACCTTTATGTGTCTTCATCCCACCTCACGTTTGTGAGTATTCTGTGTATACATTCTGTGCTAGCAACTTTACTCCACCACTGTTTGCACAATATTGCACCAAAAGCATTTTCTTTTATATGTTCCCACATGGTATGCGCTTCCTGATGATCCACTTGCCACTCCCAATATGTCACTTAAATTGTAAGCTCTTCTGAACAGTGTTCCTGCACCTTATGCTACTCTTTATTTGCTGCTCTTATCTCAATTGGCTGCACTTTATTTTTAAGGTACAGACGAGACAACGAGTATTCTAAGGCTTGCCTTAAACTAGCCTGGTTACATGCTGGGTACATGCTGGGTGTAACCTGGCTAGTTTAAGACAAGTTTAAGGCATTTCTGCATTGACTAATGACCCATCGGATTAACACAGCAGGGGTCCCTGTCAGTCCCATTCAGTTTGACCCCCGCTGTTAATCTGATGGGCCATTAGTCAATGCAGAAATGCCTTAAACTTGCCTTAAACACGACCCAGCAAGTACCCAGCATGTACCTTGGTCTTTTTGGCGATTGCCACTGGTTTGTGTTAGAATAACCGTCGGCACTACAGTACAGTCATGGGACCGAAAACAGTAAGGACGGCTACATCTATACACCACTTTAATTGTATGGATATGGATACTTTTGTAAAGGTTCACACTTGACTAAGGAATTCCAAAGCTTCCGTGATCAGGGTTGATAAGGAAAAGAAAAAAATGACCCATTGATTTATATTCACCAGTATTTCCCAAAATAATATCTTGTATCAGGTGTGCGCAAACTGGGGGGCGGGAGATTTTTGTGGGGGTAGCGTGGCGGTTGCCGAGGCCCCGAGCTCTTCCCAAAGGCATTTAAATTAAATGATTGCGTGAGGCCTCTGAAACTCTCAATTTACCGTGATTCAGACGGCTGTGTGATGCGTCGCCATGGCAACGTGGCGCCAAATGATGCTGCGGGGTCTTGACGCGACGTCACACGCTTCAAATGATGTCACGGATCACGTGACATCACATGACCCCGCAGCGTCATTTGATGCAGCTCCAAGGTAGGGGGGGAGTGGGCACCTGGGCAACTAAGACAGGGGTGTGCAGCAGCCAAAATGTGCGCTCCGATCCCTTATATCAATGTTATTTTCAAAATAGAAAATGTATAGAGTAATTCCCAAGTAGTTAAATTGCATGGGCATGATGTAAAGTCACACTGACAAGTCACAGTCATGCTTAAAATGTCAGGATGCTTTGCATATACTTTTAATAATTTTTTGTATTTTATGGTTGATGTAGTTATAATTCATGTACGTAAAGTAAAATCCATTTTTACTAGTCTATGATTATAAAGTAATAAACAGATATCAGCTTTCAAAAGGCATTTTTCTCCCCAAAAATGTATTAATATTCGAGTTCTAAATTTGTAATGAAAATAACACATATGCATTACATAGGATTAAAAGCTCATACAGTATATTCCTTGTCTATAGCCTCAAATAAATGCAGAACAGCAAGCAGTCCATTGAAAAGCCATCTCTTCCATGTCAAAAGCTGCAGGCAAATGCAGATCTGCAAAGTCACCTTGTGAATTATGCAGAACAGAACTTTACAAAAAAGGGTTTGCCCCAGAGCCATGCAAAGCCATGTTTTAGATATATACAAGGACCTTGATAAAGGAGGCTTAAGTTTATTTGACATATGTACAGTATCATCATAGAGAGAAGTAATGGCTTCACAGGTAGAAGAGATGAGGGGATGCTTTTATCAGCAAAAAGGTTAAAAGCTTTGCAGCACACATTTTAATCTAAAAAACTGTTTTCAAGTGCAGTATGTCTTGCACAACATACAGTTGTGATTGCATGGTAAAACTACATCAGATAGATAATATAGGGCAAACATGTTATTGATATAATATTTTATTTGACTTCCGGTAGGACTCCATGTGGAGATAAACATTCCATTAAAAGTTTACTGTACATACTTTTATTTGTATAGTGCCAGCAGTGTACATAGTGCTTTACAAAATAAACAATACAGGGAATTATAAAACTATAAGCACAAGACACAAAATATCAGACAAAATGAAAGACAGTATCTATCCCAGAGTGCTTACAATCTAAGTGGCATGTAACTAGGAGACTTACAGAGACAGCAGGTGAAGGAATAAGTGCAGTAGATGGCAGCGCTTGACCATGATGGTCAGTAAGTGAGACTGTGGGCGTGGAGCAGTAGACATGAGTTAAGGGTATTGAAATGCTTCACTCAGAAGTTGTGCTTTTAGGTTGACATAAAGATCGGGAGAGAGGGTACTTGGTACTGTATATACTGACAGGTAAGTGGCAGCGAGGGAAAAAGGTTTACGGTGAGAGTCGTAGATGTGGCAGTGGTGCAAAGGAGATTGCTATAAGCAGAACACAGTAGACAAGCCAGAGCATAGTGAGAAATCAAAATGAATATTTAGGGTGGAGTGGAGAGCCGTGAAAGTGATAAGGAGAGCTTTGTAGGTGGGAAGACTGGAGTGATTAAAGGAGCTGTGAGCAGGGAAATGGGAAATGATTCCAGCAGCAGAATTTTGGATAGATTGTAAAGGAGAAAGTTGTGAGGGAGGCATGTAGCAGCAGGTTACAATACCACAGACAAAAGAGAATAAGGGCATGCAATAGAGTTTTAGCAGTAGATTAATAGAGGAAAGGACACAGCTTGTTCCTAAGGAAGATAGATAGATAGTGATACTACTGTGCTGTGAAAAAGAAATTACACCCTCTTTGAATTATATGGTTTACATATCAGGACATAATAACAATCATCTGTTCCTTAGCAGGTCTTAAAATTAGGTAAATACAACCTCAGATGAACAACAACACATGACATATTACACCGTGTCATGATTTATCAAAAATAAAGCCAAAATGGAGAAGCCATGTGTGAGAAACTAAGTATACCTTATGATTCAATAGCGTGTAGAACCACCTTTAGCAGCAATAACTTGAAGTAATCATTTTCTGTATGACTTTATCAGTCTCTCACATCGTTATGGAGGAATTTTGGCTCACTCTTCTTTACAACGTTGCTTCAGTTCATTGAGGTTTGTGGGCATTTGTTTATGAACAGCTCTCTTAAGGTCCCGCCACAGCATTTCAATCGGGTTGAGGTCGAACTTTGACTGGGCCATTGCAACACCTTGATTCTTTTCTTTTTCAGCCATTCTGTTGTAGATTTGCTGGTGTGCTTGGGATCATTGTCCTGTTGCATGACCCAATTTCGACCAAGCTTTAGCTATCAGACAGATGGCCTCACATTTGACTCTAGAATACTTTGGTATACAGAGGAGTTCATGGTCGACTCAATGACTGCAAGGTTCCCACCAGTTCCTGTGGCTGCAAAACAAGCCCAAATAATCATCTCTCCACCACCTTGCTTGACAGTTGGTATGAGGTGTTTGTGCTGATATGCTGTGTTTGGTTTTCGACAAAAGTGGCGCTGTGCATTATGGCCAAACATCTCCACTTTGGTCTCGTCTGTCCAAAGGACATTGTTCCAGAAGTCTTGGGGTTTGTTCAGATGCAACTTTGCAAACCTAAGCTGTGCTGTCATGTTCTTTTTAGAGAATAGAGGATTTCTCCTGGCAACCCTTCCAAACAAGCCATACTTGTTTAGTCTTTTTCTAATTGTACTGTCATGAACTTTAACACGTAACATGCTAACTGTGGCCTGTAGAGTCTGAGATGTAACTCTTGGCTTTTTTGCAATTTCTCTGAGCATTGCACGGTCTGACCTTGGAGTGAATTTGCTGGGATGTCCACTCCTGGGAAGATTGGCAACTGTCTTGAATGTTTTCCACTTTTGAATAATCTTTCTCAATGTAGAATGTGGTCACACTTGCTGATGATCAATTAATCAAGGGCATTTGATTAGCAGCACTTGTCTGCTACTTAGCATCTTAATTCCTATGGAAGCAGTAAGGGTGTACTTAGTTTTTCACACATAGCTTCTCCATTTTGGCTTTATTTTTGTTAAATAAATCATGACACAGTGTAATATGTCATGTGTTGTTGTTCATCTGAGGTTGTATTTACCTAATTTTAAGACCTGCTAAGGAACAGATGATTGTTATTATGTCCTGATATGTAAAACCATAGAATTCAAAGAAGGTGTACTTTCTTTTTCACACCACCGTATATGGCCTGCAGTCTGGAATACTCCCGGATTGTCCAAATCCTTTAAAGACATTGTGAAAAGAATGGTCATCCTTGCCACTGGTCTCAGATGTGTGATATAAAACAGAAAAAAAGAAGGTGTACTGTATAATACCAAACAATAATACTGTGATTATTCGATTTAAAGTGACTTCTACACCAATATATTTAAATAAAATTGGATTCTAATATATATTTTAAATTTCAATAATATTAGTGAACTGTGCAGAAAGTGATTATAATATATTATTATATTAATTTATTGATATTAGTCACTCACAACAAAGTACTCTTCAGGTATACATTTTGAGTGATTTGCCCTTTAACCTCTCCCAGTGCTCATAAAGTGGATTGATGGTATTAATCCTGAACTCTCACACTGGTACTCTAATATTCAAGGGTCACTTCTTATAATACTTGATGCAGAAAAACAAAGAAAATAACATAGCGTGATACTGTTACAAATGTAATATTAAATAACATGAACCACACACTATCGAAATCGTACTCATGAATTCCCTGTTTTTTTGTGCTTTGATCAGAAAAATGATTGCCTGGCCTGTCTTAGTCAAGGCTTACTCCCTGCAGATGCTGCAGAGGTGCTGGCGTTCTATGCGCTCCTAGAAGTTGGTATACACTCACTTCCTTGAAGAGTCCTGGATCCGCCTCTTCGTCATGGTGATGACACAGGACTCATCTAGACCTCAGGATAGTTTCCTTGTGATCTTCAGTGAACTGGGATCGCTCCGGTCAAAGTTGAAACACAGCCCTATGCGTTTCACAAAACTCTGTTCACTTCATCAGGGGCATAATGTCCATAGGAAAATATAGTCACTTATATACTGTCCTTATTCTATTCAATCAGAAAACCTTGGATTGTGATTCGTCCATAGGTTACTATTGAGAACATACACAAGTGTAGAGCATTACAAAATCAATGATTGCAGAGTCTACATAATACCATAGGAACCATTATTCCAATCTTACCCCTGTGTGATGTAAATCAAACCCTTAATAAAATGGGTTTCTGCCATATGTGAAACACAGTATTGATCTTAAATCATATAAATCAATATATTGATGAAATTCTACATATAGTACAAGATGATATTGGAAAAACTAAATATGGTGTAACTAATTCTTAGGGCTATTTCATTCTAGGTTTAGAAGATTCTATTGTTCAGTGACATGTAATGACTCAGCAAACATTAATAATAAAACTTTTTATTAACATTAGTATGGACTCTATCTAAATAAAAACACCACCATAAAAATGCATAAAAATGTATTAATTAAAATATGAAGAAAATTAAAATTCACAATAATATGGAATAGACATCTAAGATGGAAGGAATTTGAATATACATAACCAATACATTTTTTCATAGAATATAATAAAAATATTAAAAATGAAAAATATATAAAAATGGAAAAATATATTAAAAATATATAATCAAATGGAATACATACAGCCCACTTGTAAAATTGATGTATATCTGACAAGGATTTTGGACGACAATAAGTCAATAATTAATGGAGCTAGAATGTAAATAGATATTTAATCACAGCTACAAAGCACATATACCATTGAACTAGAAACTCAATCTTTAAGGAATGACCCCAGATCAAAATCCAGTTTATGACCCTGTGGTGCCAGGGTCCTAATCTGGTAGATCCAGTAGGTCTCCTTTCTAGAAATGTGTTCAATTGTGCTGCCTCCTCGCCAATTTGGTTTGGGGCATTCAATGCCAATGCACCATAATCCTTTAGGATCTTGATAATGCACTACTTGAAAGTGATTTGACATTCTATGTGTTTGTAGGCCTTTCCTGATATTGTATATGTGCTCTGCTAACCTTATTTTAATTGGTTTACTTCTTCTACTAACATACTGGTGTCTCAAAGGACATTCAAGCAAGCAGACCACAAAGCTGCTGTTACAATTAAGAAATGACAAAATCTTGCATTCCTTGTAATACAGATGGGATACATTGGAGTGCAGGTAGTGTGTAAGGGTTACGGTGGTGGATGCCCTAGGGTCGATTCAATGGCTAAATGGCCACTTGAGCTACTAAGGGGTTTATATATTGCAAAGTTGTTAAAAGTGTTGTAATATACTTGTAATTCCCTGTTATAGGTTGGCTAGTCTCATCATGCCTGTGTATATTGTTGCCATTATATAAATAGCATAAATATAAATGCCAGCATGGGATATGTAATGAAAAACAGCGATTAGTTTTTGGCAGTAGTCGGATACCCCCAAGAATTAGAGTTAGTAATTAGCATCTAAATAGGTAATTTAGAGAAAAATACTCATTTGCGTGCTCATTTGCATAGGCCGCCTAAATCCCACAGCCAACACATTGCTGTAGTAAAAAGCCCAAAATCACTGCTTTATCACTGGCGATAGTGAATAGGTCGATTAAAAAAAATAATCGATAAAAAACTATAACATCAATTTTTTCCATGTATCAACCTTTAGTGAATCTTGGCCTTAATGTTTGTTTAACCAGCACCACATTGATTAGCATCTTATTATGGGTGGGGGCAACCTTATAGATACAGTATGCGTATGTAAGCATGTGTCTCCTTGGCTACTAATAATGGCAAGCTACCCAGCTACCTGAACAAGCTCCTCACCCCTACCACATGCAGCACCTATCACCTGACATCAGACTCCAAAAGACTGTTCATGGTCCCAAGGCTCAACAAAGTATCCGGCCGCTCAACCTTCTCTTACCGTGCACATCAAAACTGGAACAACCTACCAGAGACTCTTACATCCACCACCAGCCTAAGTTCTTTCAAATCTAAGGCTATCACAAATTTTAATCTGGTCTGTAACTGTTTCATACGCCCATAATATAAATTATCTGTAACTGTGAATGCAATGTCTTGTATATAATGTATACCCTGCTCATTATGTAACTGTATTTGTAACCATGTATTATTTGTCTTAACTCTGTGCCCAGGACATACTTGAAAACGAGAGGTAACTCTCAATTTATTACTTCCTGGTAAAATATTTTATAAATAAATAAATAAATAATACTCTGCCTAACACATAAGTCCTGGTACCAGTGCAGGGACTGTTAGGGTTAAATCTATGCCCTTGCTGTTGCAGCAGTAAACAACTCCCTTGAGTGACGAGTGGGTGGGCCTATGGCCAGTGTACTGCCCTATCAAGGGCTCAGACCTAGGACCCTCTCCTGGGTACAAAAGGGACTGCAGAGCCCACATTTAGAGGGTTGTCCTTCTTCAGGGATATAGAGAGATATATAGGAATATATAGGAATATATATATATATATATAGGAATATATGCAATATTTATACTTTTATATTTCTGCCATTTCAGGCTGGTTAATGGAAAGGAAATGTGTTGTAACAAGTAAAGTCTTCTCTAGACTTTTCTGTTAATGCTTCAATTTGTGTTTAAACCCTCTTAGGTTCTACTTTAGTGAAAGTGTCAGGAGCCACTTATAACATCACTGATTGCCTCTGTAGTATATAAAAAAAGAAAACATGAATTTAGGAGAAAAATGGATGAATTTTCAACTTGTGTTAATATATCAGAAAACGAGAGGTAACTCTCAATGTATTACTTCCTGGTAAAATATTTTATAAATAAATAATACTCTGCCTAACACATAAGTCCTGGTACCAGTGCAGGGACTGTTAGGGTTAAATCTATGCCCTTGCTGTTGCAGCAGTAAACAACTCCCTTGAGTGACGAGTGGGTGGGCCTATGGCCAGTGTACTGCCCTATCAGGGGCTCAGACCTAGGACCCTCTCCTGGGTACAAAAGGGACTGCAGAGCCCAAATTTAGAGGGTTGTCCTTCTTCAGGGTTTTAGAGAGAGACCCCTCAAGCAGGGGAATGGGAACAACTACCCCATACTCCCTTACCGTTGGGGCCTCAAGCCCTGGAGGTTTAGTCCAGGGACCAGAAGAAAGGCATTGTTGATGTGTACGGCTGCACTCAATAAAGACCAGTTGCAGCTGTTATACTCCCCCCTGTGACTGCAGTTTATCAGGGGGAGTGCAAGATGGTTTTTCCTGCAGGGACTGCACCCAGCCCTGATGGGGCCTGCTGGGAATGGAGGCGCTGAACCCAGAACGAGATGAGAGCTCTATATCCAAAAGCCTGTCCTGTCTTCCCCACTACCATTGGCGGACACTCAGCAATCCTGTAAGCCTCATAGGTACAGCACAACGAGAGTACAGGTAACAGTGAAATCTCACAGAGGGTGGAGAAACACGTGTTACATGCAACACAAGATAAAAACTCAAAAGAGAAACAACTTTAAAGTGGTTTTTTTTAAGCAGTAAATCCAAATGCTTGCTCTACACTGCATACCTGATGGCTTAGGTCAAGGCGTATGCAATATTTATACTTTTATATTTCTGCCATTTCAGGCTGGTTAATGGAAAGGAAACGTGTTGTAACAAGTAAAGTCTTCTCTAGACTTTTCTGTTAATGCCTCAATTTGTGTTTAAACCCTCTTAGGTTCTACTTTAGTGAAAGTGTCAGGAGCCACTTATAACATCACTGATTGCCTCTGTAGTATATAAAAAAAGAAAACATGAATTTAGGAGCAAAATGGATGAATTTTCAACTTGTGTTAATATATCAGTGTAATTTGCTCCATGTTGTCCTATTTGTATTAGCTTGCTATTTGTGTAGTGATGGTAGTTATGACACGCATATATAATATGTATCAAATTCGTATTTTCCATTTATATCCATTCATTTATTTCTCTCCTCAATCTGCATAACCAACTCTGACACGTTTTATGTTGTGTAAACTCATCTGTTCCAAATGTACTTACATATTATTTCCATTTGCAACTACTGCACAAGAGGAAAATGTGGCAGTGAATTAAAACACTTTACTTTGCGTGATATTTTAAGCCTTGTTTAGTTTCTTATGAAGAGAGAAAGGAAACTAAGGTTTAAAAAACATTTTTTTTTAAAGTTTTTCTGTTGCAAAATTAGTGCAAAAGAATGGCACCAAATGTATCTAAAGAATCTAAATACTGTAGATGGCATTTATTTAAGAAATATGGTGCTGCTTTGTGCATTGGTATAGCACCTGGAAGACGTCTAGTATAGAGATCCATTGTTCAATATTTTTCTCATTTCTTATAATTGCTTTTTTTTCCAGTCACACATTTAATATGACCTATCATTTCACAAAACACATCTTGTGATTTGTGTTTCTGTTTGACTAGATACTAACCTACTGTATTGTGTGAATAAAGAGAAGTCAACGATATATTCATTAGATGTGACCTGGAAGTAAATGATAGCCACAAATGACATAATCCAGAGGTCTAATTTTTACAATGTGACATGTACTGATGGTGACCCTATTTGTCAGTCTGAAATGGAGGTATTATAGAGGGAGAAGTACATTTACAGGAAGACTTTATAACAAGAGAAATGTATGAGAGCAAAACAACTGCTATACACTTCACTACGATTTAATGGTCAAGTACTATAGAGATTGGTATAGGAAGTTACAGTAAGTTAAGCAATTTCTCTTGATAAAAATACTGTTAAAATGCACAGTCAATGAACAGTCACTTGTTGTGAAATAACTCTTACAAGTAAAGGGCAGATTTAATAAAAAGTGATTGAGAGCAGAAACAGCTTGTGAAGTATAAATTGTAGAGAAAACCTAATTTAAAATTATTACATCTAATTTGTCTTCCAAGTAATATTCCAGATATTGGAGTCACAAGTCATCAACCTAATTACTTGACACATGCATTCTGTCATACAGTAATAATCATCTTAACTGAGATGAAAAAAATAAAAAAATAAAGTATCTGACTTTTTCTGGACTTGCCATTCATAATTCTGTACATTTGGCCAATTTACAAAGCAATACTATACCACAAGATGCCTTCTAGCACAGTAAGGCAAGTTATATTCCAGTCACGTGAATGATCAATAAGGTGCCTCTCGGTACCTGCAGGAATCTTATTGCAGAGCCTCACTTTAATATGGGCCATTATATATTCAAAAGTGGTGACTTTTGAACTGTATATCTAAATCTGAGCTATCAATCGAGATATAAATTTATGAGTATTAAATTATGGATTTGTCTTGCTCTACAACACTGAGAGGTTTATGATCGTTTCTGATATTTACAGCACAGTTTGTCTGGTTTTATCCTCCATTTAGTCATTATAATTGCATAAAAAACGTGGCCATTTGCATCGGATTGTGAAGTGCCATCACCATTTCCCAAAATCCGTATTACACATTTTGCTCTAACTACTGTCTAAGTCAAATGACTTATTATGAATAAGGTTGGCTACCAAATTTTTGCAGTATTACACTATATAAATGATAAGTTAGAAAATATTGTTTTTAGTTGTAAACATTTTTGATGTATTTAATATTTTTTTTCTTTTGTTCCTCTAATTATGTAAATTTGGTGCTTAAGTACTGTATATCTAATTTGGGGTCAATGTACAACCCTTAGGCTGATTCAAATGCATAGTAAACTGCTGTGGCCCAATTATACAATTTATTTTATTCTCGGGTGTCTACATCAGATTTATTAGGTAAGCAAAGTAAATGCCAGCCCTTTCCTGGCAATTTAACTGAGGATATAGAAGGCAGAAGATTGATGTTACGAAAAGAGGATATTGAAAAGTACCATTTCCATACTGTTTGTGCATTGAGAAACTCCACAACTACTTATATTGCTTTATAATCACTATAGAGATGTATGCAACATACTATGATGCATTGTGAAAAGTAAGAATACTCTATATAACTTGATATAACTCACCTCAGTGTTTTGAAAAACGGACAGAATTATTAATAAACAGTCAGACTATTTCATATACAATTAGGTTAGCAGAAATCCTGCCTTAGAACAGGGCTGTGCAACATATGGGTTGCGAGCCCCTTGGGGCTCATTGACAATTTTTTGGGGGTCTCCAAAACATTAGAGGATTAGGGTCCCTGCTTCTGAATAGGACCCCCAGCAGTGTTAATCTTCTGACAGATACTACAGAAACTAACTTGCACTAAAGCAGCAGCCCATCTCTCTACGTGTCTCTCTCGGTCAGCAGAGATCCCATTCAGAAGCAGAGACCCTCGCAGGGTCAATCCTTAATGTTTTCCGGGCCACAGGAGCGGAGCTCGCGTAGTGGACATTTAAATTTAGGAGTCAAGGCTAAAAAAAATGTTGTGCATCACTGCCTTAGAACATCAGTAGAATGGAATGAATGTAAAAATTAAGTGTCATCATAAAATGTCACATTTCTGACAAACAATATTTTAATGTAATGTTGTCACAACAAAACATAAATAGTTATGTTAGTTAAAAGTATGGTCCCGCCTCTGGATTTCTTTCTTTTCAAAGTAAGGGTGTCTCCGGAGCTGAACCCCATTCATTTCAGCTCTGGCAGAATCCCTGCATGCTGGAACAGCAGGAACACGTTGAAAATGGGGAACAAACAGACAACTCTCAGTTTAAAGCTCCTATTCGGAGTACTCCCGGTACAAATATCCAGTTCTTGGATCCATGCTTCCACTATGGGAGGTGAACTATGAGATAGACCTGTTCCCCAAAGGTGTTCTGTGAACGATTTGTGAAATTGCACCATACTGCAGCTGCAACCCACAGAAATGTATCTCTATATGTTTTAAAGATTTTAATTCTTTTAAGTGTATTTCATCTATGCGCAGTATATTAAATCATTTTTGTTAGATTTTTCACAATGGAGCGCGTGCTTCTTTTTCTTTTCGTGTGTGTGTGTGTGTGTATATGTGTGTGTGTGTGTATGTATATATATATATGTATAGTATATGAATATGTATATATATATATATATATATATATATATATATATATATATATATATATACAAACTTATTTTTCCCTGCATATTTGCGCCTAGGTCATTCTTTCCTATATATATATATATATATATATATATATATATATATATATATATATATATATACACAAATATAACTGTATGCTCATCTGCATGTCTTAGGCAGGTCTGCAACCCCGCCTTTCCCCATTATCACCCAGCATACAGCACTTCCACTGCAGCAACGGATTCTGGGAAATGACATGCAAATGAGCACACAGTGTCACTTTTTGCCTCAATAACCATTTTTAACATGGTTCCCTATAGGCTTAAGCTTGCTGCATGGTCACAGCTTTGAGCACAGCCAGGGTTAAGGTGCATACCCAGAAAACCACCCACAGACAGCCGTTTCGACCTTGATGGGTCTCATCAGTGTGGGGTTGATTTTACTGGGAATGCAAGAGAGGCTATGGGATAGGCTATACCATAATACTGAGTTAAGTTATGGTGAGTAAAAAAAGTGACAAAAACCCTCCACAGGAAAGCAAATATGCAAATATAACTATATGCTCATCTGCAAGTCTTAGGCAGGTCTGCAACCCCGCCTTTCCCCATTATCACCCAGCATACAGCACTTCCACTACAGCAACGGATTCTGGGAAATGACATGCAAATGAGCACACAGTGTCACCATAGCCTCTCTTGCATTCCCAGTAAAATCAACCCCACACTGATGAGACCCATCAAGGTCGAAACGGCTGTCTGTGGGTGGTTTTCTGGGTATGCACCTTAACCCTGGCTGTGCTCAAAGCTGTGACCATGCAGCAAGCTTAAGCCTATAGGGAACCATGTTAAAAATGGTTATTGAGGCAAAAAGTGACACTGTGTGCTCATTTGCATGTCAGTTCCCAGAATCAGACGGGATCCATCATGTGCAGGAGTAGTGACGCACCCACCGGCCATGTTCAATATCAGAGGGGACAGAGGTTTTTTGTTTTACCCGGGACAGCCTCTATATTGCAGGCATTGCCACACTTATGGACATACAAAGGAGGGTTGCACGAAAACGGGAATTGTGTGCCGTAATTGTGGGGAAGAGGGACATACTGCAGCCAACTGTGGAGTCCCTAAGAGATGCCATCTATGCGGAGAGGAAGGACACTTGGCAAGGCAGTGCACAAAAAGGTCATATGCCCTGGCAGCAAAAGGGGGCATTGTGCTAGAAGAAGAGGAAGAGACAGTGGAGGGTCAGGAAATTTGTGAGATGGAGAGTTCCCAAGAGGGAGGGATTGATCCGGCTATAACAGCAATGTATGAGGAGGATTTAAGAAGGGAAAAAATGGTTGAGAGTGGCACAATAGAGGGGGAGGTGGAAGTGGAAATAATGGACACGACCGGACCCAAGAAAGGGGCGCAAAAACGTAGTTTACAAAGTGACAATGATGTTTGTACAGTTGAAGGGGAGGGGAAGAGTGAGCTACGGCAAGATAGGGTGGTGAAGGCAAAGGTTTGTGTTCTGGATTTGGCCAGTATTGACGGGAGTGGGGAAGAGGAAAAGACCGTGAGTAAAGGGAAAGAGGAAAATAAGAAGTTAGATAGGGAAGCGCTAGAAACAGAGGAGAAGGCAGGCCCTGGTGGTGCGAGTGGAAAAGGCAAAGAGGGAGAGAGTAAGTGTAAAGGGGTTGTTGTTAGTGAAAGTGAAAACGTGTCTTCGCAAGGGATAGAAACAAAGAAAGATAATGATAGCCAAAGTAACGTGGAGCCTAGAGAGAAGGGTGTAGGGGGTAAAGTTGGAAAAATATCAGGGAAAGTAACCCTAAAAGAGAAAATGGAAGATTTTGAGGATGCAGTGGGAGATGTTCGGTTTTGGTTGGGTATTTTCCGGAAGCAGCATGGGGGTAGTAGTGATGAACATATTATAGAAAGATTGGAAAAAATGATGTACCAGAGAAAACAGCTGACAAAAGAGCAATTTGAAGAATTAAAAAAGGAGCATGTACAGTGGGTTAAAATAAAAGAGGCTAGGGGAGAGGTGAGGGAGAAGGAGAGTGTGAGTGAAGGAGAAGTAGGGAAGAGGACAGCTGTTGGTAAGAAAGAACCAAAAAAAAAGGAGGACTTAGGAGGGGAGGTGAGCGAGGACCAAAAGGGGCAAAAGGCAGGCCCAAGTGGGATTGAAAAAAAAGTGGAATCAAGGGAGGAGAGGGTGGAGAGAGAGTTTTATGTAAAGGATGTATTACTTAGATTAAACAGTTGGGCAGCACACGTGGCGGAAAAGCATAAAGTAGAGTGGCTAAAGTTACAGTTTACCAAGGAAGGGCTGTCAAAAGAGGAAGTAAGTAGAGCAAAAGATCCATCTAATATGTATAATATCAAGGTTTCGTTGGAGAAGTTGCTGGATCAAAAAAGGCATTAGATGTAATGTTATCTGTAGAAAGTACGAAAAGCCTAGTGTAGGATTGGGGAAATAAGTTATGGTTAAGGAATTGTTGTGTTTTGCGGTCTTCTATGCAGTGTAAGGAATGTATAGTGTTGGTTTTCTGTTTATTACTGGTTGTAATTAATGTGAACCGTTAATAAAGCTTTAAATAAAAAAAAAGGTCGAAACACAAAAAAAAAAAAAGGTCGAAACGGCTGTCTGTGGGTGGTTTTCTGGGTATGCACCTTAACCCTGGCTGTGCTCAAAGCTGTGACCATGCAGCAAGCTTAAGCCTATAGGGAACCATGTTAAAAATGGTTATTGAGGCAAAAAGTGACACTGTGTGCTCATTTGCATGTCATTTCCCAGAATTCGTTGCTGCAGTGGAAGTGCTGTATGCTGGGTGATAATGGGGAAAGGCGGGGTTGCAGACCTGCCTAAGACATGCAGATGAGCATACAGTTATATTTGCATATTTGCTTTCCTGTGGAGGGTTTTTGTCACTTTTTTTACTCACCATAACTTAACTCAGTATTATGGTTTATATATATATATATATATATATATATATATATATATATATATATATATATATATATATATATAGTATATATATATGTATAGTATATATATATATGTATAGTATGTATATATATATATATATATATATATATATATATATATATATATATATATATAATCAGGAAGAAGCCACACACAAAACAGCATATGAAATAAAGGTAAAGGGAGGGTGCATACCATATAAAAAGGTATAAAACGAGAAAACAGGACAGGCACTCCTATACGCAAAAATAGTTACATTTATTGACTCAACCTTTCAGTCCCAACTGGGAACTTTCTCATGAGTAAGGTCCCAGTCGGGACCAAAACATTGAGTCAATACATTTCAATTTTGAGTATAGGAGGGCCTGTCCTGTTTTCCATATATTCCAATTGCTTGAAATGCTGCTTATAATATATAACCGATATACCCGTAATGATCAATTGTTGACTGTACAGTACCTGTTGCTCAATAGGAACTCAGGAAGAAGTTATGGCATGACTTGACATTAATTATTTACATTTTAGCGCAAGGTATTGTTGTTGTATACAACACTTCTATTGTGAAGGTATTTGTTGCTAAGCTGCTCAAATCAATTTGTTGCCAAATGTACTCTTTTTTTTAATTATTATTAACTGACTTAAAACACATTTTCTTGCCAGAAATGGAGGTAAGTTTGTGCTTTGCATTGGTTAAAAGGGTAAATAAAACATATTAATTTGTTTACGGCAAATAGACAAAACCTGAATATAATATGTACCATGCTTCAAACAAATTATACCACAAGTGGAGGATATACCAATTAACATTTTCTTTGTTTCTCAAAATGAAGAGATGGTCTGTTCACTTACCTTCTCTGATGGGTTCGATGTAAAACGCAAAGCTCAATTAGTGTAATTTATGTATCCTTGGGTGTCAATCATTACTGCTGAGAGGTGGGACTTACAGGCTCTCTACATTAATTAAGAGCTCATCTCAGTAGTCATCTCATCTTCCACCTAAGGAATAAAAAGGAAGTTTTAATTAGATTCTTAAAGTCAGTATGTCATATGTGAAAAGTAAAAGTAGTCTTAGTTCTTCAGTAAAAGTTTAACTGTAACTAATTTGTAAAGAAAGCATCGCGAAAGAACATGATTAACTATTATGTAAAGTATACCAATCACTCATTCATATTAAAGTACAAAACCAGAAAGGTTACATTGGGAATTTGGTATTGGTAAAGCCATTAAGAACAATCTCTTGTGCATACTTCAATGCAATACAGTATTAACACATTTGGATGCATGACACATTATATAAACTATTGACATTTCACATTCACAGAGTAAAATGTAGGGTCAAACTAATAGATGAGCTCTGTTTGCTAGAAAGGATTCCCTCTTGAGTCCCAAATTAATTATCTAGTAATGAGTAAAGAAGGTGACTACTTGTCCTAAAAAATCAATTATAACCATTCTCTTGTTTTATCTAATATTATGGTGGCAGATTTCAAATATACTTGAATACGTTTGGCATTAATAGTTCTATATAGAGTCAAAAAACCCTGTTTTATCACATGACCGTAATTCACATGTCATAATGGCAAAATACATTTTTGAATGTGATGCCTATCCTCCGTTTGCAGTATCTATTGAGCAATTTTGGATCATGAGATGCCTATTACTTTTCAGACTCAAAGAAGACTAACATCATTCTTTACTTCCAATTATATTTTGGAATTTAAATTGTTCCATATTATAAATGAAAAAGATTGTATCTAAAAAGTGAAAGCAAAATGCAAAGATCAACATTTTAATAAACAATGGGGAACAACTCAAGCCTACTGTATTTGAGAAAAAAAATGGTTAGTTCAGATGATTGCCAGTTTTAAAGGTAGCAATACTGTATGTAAGTAAGACACTACTTTTACATCACGTGTCAGTTTTGCACAAGCTTTTTTTCTCAATATCTTGTTTCAATTTTATTACTACATGTAATTTCATATACTGGTACTGATAAAACGTCTTTAAAAGTAAATGAAAAGTGAATCTAGAGCACAATTGGTTGAAGTTGCCAATTGTCATCACCTTCTATAGAGTTTGTCCAAACCATAGGTATATTGGTTTGTCTGCCTTCAAAACGCCCGTACACATTTTTATATCCATGCAGATGCACTCAGCTATGTTAAATTAGGGCAAATAATGTTAGGTTACCTACAATAGCAACAGACATTATCCTCTGAGTATAACGCTGTTCTAGAAAGCTAATAATAGGCAAAAACAATAGCTGTTGTTTAACTCATTATCATAAACTTAACACCATGTTCATTTTGCACTACCTTGCGTTAGCTTAAAATAACATTGCATTGGCATTACTCTCATTCAGACCTATAGGTTTTGATAGAGAGAGGGAGAGAGAAACCTACTTTGTAAAGGACATACAGGTGCGCGGACGAGTATTCTAAAACTTTCCTTAAACTTGCCTTGGAAAATCTGGGGCTATCACCAACAAGATCCAGGTACATGCTGGGTACATGCTGCAAACATTGCAGTGACATTTCTGCAGAGACAAATGGCTAATGGCCAACTAATGGGACTGCCAGGGACTGCCACACCCCTTCTGTGTTAATCTGATGGGCCATTAGTCTCTGCAGAAATGTCACTGAAATGTTTGTAGCATGTACCCAGCATGTACACGGGTACCCGGGTCTTGTTGGTGATTGCCCGAGATTTGTTTTAGAATACTCGTCAGAACTACAGTAATGTAGGTCCAGATCCACAGATGTTTGTCCTTGACTTACCGAGGTATTAACCTAAGCTAATGCTTTTAGCCGTAACAGACCTTGCGTTGACTATAACGGTCATTTGTGCTAATGATACGCAAAAGAGGAGACAGAGATTCTCTTTGTTAAAGTCCTCACACCTATATAAACATCCCGAAACAAGAGATGGCGAGACATCTGTGCACAGAAAGGAGCAAACATGAGATATGGTACTTGGGAGATATGCTAAATATATTTTAATGAGTTAAATTAGCATATATCCCAGGTATCGCACTCTGATTTTTATAAGACGTTATGAGCCCTGAATAAACAGAGCTGTGTGGATCTGGGTACAAGGTACAGTACTTATATACCTCCCCAAACAATCTTTTAAAACAGGGGTGTGCAAAATTCCTGCACTGTGCCCCCCCCCCCCTGCCTGCTCTCCCCTTACCTTTAATTCGGCGTCAAATGATGCCATGGTGTCATGTGATGTCACGTGACCAGCGGCGTCATTTGATGCTCATCGCCATGGAGATGCATGAACCGAAGCCTGGTAAGTGAGTTTACAGAGGCCTAGCACTGATTACCTATGTAACCAATGTGACCCCCCCAAAAAACTCCCGTGACCCCTCTGGGGGGCACGCCTCCAAGTTTGTGCACCCCTGCTTTAAACAATATGTGGAAATACTGGTGAACAAAAATAAATACACTTGAGATACCTTTTGGAAATATTCTAGTTTAAAGCATTTGAATATATTTTGCATATTCCAGTTAGCATATTTCCCAGGTACCTCAGGTATGTTTAGTTTTGTTAACAGGTACTGTATCTCTTCACATGTTGTATAAAGGAGTGTTTGGGGGCATATATACAGTACAGTATGTGACTTTGTACTACCCAAAAATGGGTCTCTCTGATTTATATTAGGTTGGTATTACGCTACATAGCCTATCTGAGCTTAATGCATCTGGGCCCACCGAAACATTACCCCTCCTGTTTTCCTTGCACTATTGCCCTTCTTTTCTTCCCCTCCCCTCCTTTCCCCTTATCCTTCCCCTCTCTCCCCCTTGCTGTATAGCATTTCTTTGTTACTCTGTTGTTTCCTGTCTGTACTGTCCCATTGTACTCTTTACTTGTTATTCCTCATATGGACACATTTTGTATTTTAGACATTGACTATTGTTTGCTATTGCTTTTTTCATATGGCTACCAGCCAGCAGCGTATACTAATTTTGTACATTTATTTTCACTCATTTTAGTGTTTTTTTAATTATAGTTTGATAACACAGTAAAAATAATTTTTGGCATTCTCATGTGATATTCATTATTGTTTTGTTCTTTGAGTGCTGGGAACCCCGTTGGAGTTATATGGTTTGTGTTTTCTTTGTTAGGTTTGAATAACAGGAATATCTTTTTTTTGGTGATTCCTATGTTTTATTGGAGCGCAAGGAAAGCCGAGGAGTGGCCGTATGAGTTGCGCCTTGAACTTCATGGGGTCAGGATGATGTGATTGGGAAGCAGTGACATACATTGGATTTAATTTGCAATGGAAAATGGGACATCAGACAGATTTTTGTTTCTTTACTAGGGTGTTTCTGGTCAGAGATTATGCCAAGGTTATGTTGGAAGGGGCAAAGAATTGATAGGGCAGTTGAGCAATGACAGAGGAAATTGAATAAGACATTGGCTTAATTTATCAGGGAAATAAGAGGTGTGGTGGTTTGTCATCTGGAATTGGAGGACCCAGTGCATAGTTTGTTCAGTTGGGATGGTGTTCATTTGACTGGTGTGTCTGGATATATTTAAAATGTGTTTACAGGATGGTGTGGAAGTAGTCATTGCTATGATTGGGTGGCATGGACAGTTTAAGGGGTTTAAAAAGTCTTGCTCATGGCAGGTTTTGGGAGGTGTTACCAGACTGGGACCTGGGGCATTTGAATGGTTATGAATTGGCGGTCACTTGGGAGGTTGCAATATGCTCTGCCTGGGCAGCAGGGATGGGTGTGAACTCACAAATGGTGTATACGTTATGTTTGCTGAGTTAATTTATGGCCAGCTTGGAGTCACGTGTCACGTGCATGCGTGGTCTGAATACATGGTCTGAATGCGTGGTCAGACAGGCAGTCTGGCTTGTTTAAAGTTATATATTTTTATGAATAAAAGCTGCGGCCTTTTGCTCATAAACACTTATGGTATGGGGCAATGGGAGAAGGTGGAGTGGGAGCATCCTTAAGTTATGTGTCTGACTTTAGAAATTGTTAAGTAATACCCATCTTCAGAAATAAACTATATTTTACTTTGTCCCCTATTAAATATACTTTTAAGTTGTCTTCCCTGTGCTAGAAAATAATTAGATCCTATTTTTGCAATGGGATTTACTCTTCAGCAGCATGGGTAAGACAGCATTAAGCATATTGATTTAAGTATCAGTGTGTGCTCATGATGTCTGTACTTCCATAAGTGCATTTTCAAATATAAAGTGCTACACATTTAGTAATATTGTAATCTGTGAATGTGTGGATTTGAGTCATTCCAAATTCAAATGTCACTGTCCACTCTAATAGTAAAAGAATAGAAAAGTACATGTGTATAAAGTAAAAAATAAGTCAATATATATTTGCAAATATATATTATGACGATTGCATTAATTTCAGTACCGTGACACTTTACTATTAATAAACAATTATAAATAATTTAGTGCCCAACTTTTGTTTTGCTGTATATTATCTGAATACTGGTCCCAAGTCCAATTCAGTATTTTCAGCTGAGCTGTGATTACAATTTGTGACCTGCCCTGTGGTGAATCAAATTCATTACAAATATCTGTAGAACTATCAACCAACACCTGGCAGAAGGTCAACAGCTGCACTGTATATTATTAATGAAACATATTGAGTCCCAGTGGGTGGTAATCATTGCCTCTGATAGCAACATTTAAACGTAGATTCATAAAGTAAAAGTGGAATGCTTCTTAAAGCAAATTGAACATAATATTTATACACACACATATTTAGTCCATTTAAATCACAGCATACAAAGAATATATGTATCATATTGCATGCCATTTGGCAATACAATTGATTAATTAGAAGTTGCTTTGAATGATTTATTTCCAAAAATGTGCTGATCAGAAACTCCGAGAATAGTATCTACTAGGGAATGTTCATGTGATTTAATAATACAGTAGAAAGAAAAGTAATTCAAAAGTCAGATATTTGTTGTTTAAGATTAGCTTTAGCCACATGTAGTTAATGTATATTCTTGTTTTAAATATAGAGTTCTGACCTAATTCAATTAATATACTAATGTTATTTTATACAATGAAGGTGAAAATATATATATGTGAAATTCTACTCGTCCTCTTTGCAGTGCATTCAGTGATTTTTTAAAATAGGTGTATGACCTGAGTCAATAAGTTCACTGATCAAATTCTTTGGTTCCAGTATTTATTTGCAACACAGATAGAGAGCATCTTATAAGTCTTGCACAGGCATTTCTTAGTTATAAGCAGAGAACTACTGTACAGTCATGATGGTATCCGTTCAAGTTCTTTGTAATTCTAACATTTTTTCTTGCAATTTTGAAAGGTTACGTGTTGGATTGATAACAGAAATGTGTCTTTAGTGCAATATTTCCAGTGAGGAAAACAATTCATTCAATATTCTTGACTTAGAATAAGCACTCAAGACATCAGCACTGCAGTAGCATTTTGGGAGAGGTTTGCCTGCTGTCTGTGGGCAGTGACGTGGTAATAGCATACTGCAAGTTTGCAGAACAACTGCTGTAGGGTTTTCTAGAAGCTGTATTATCACCTGAAGTACTGCAGACAGAGTAAGCGGTTGCTGTGGCAGATGTAGGTAGAGACAGGTCAGCCTGTCAACATTGTACTTTAGAATACTTGCTAAGTGTCCAGTCATGGACAGTAGTAACAGGGCATTGCCAACTATGTCATTTTAAATGGAGAGACGTGTAGTGGTAAGAATGGTGATGCTGCTACTAGTGGGTATAGGTCAGTGGTGGGAGAAGACAATTGTGCCACTATCAGTAGAAGCAGAAACAACAACCACTTTGGTCGATAACGGGACTGCTAACGGGGATGTAATATTCCCTGTCGCCATACATACCGTCGTTCATCAGCGTTAAAGTAAAATATTCTGTACAATATCTACTCTCTTTCCCCCCCCCCCCATACCTTTTCATGCAGGTGTGCCAGGAGCATATGCAATTCTTTGATCTGATTGGACAAAATACAAAAATTAAAGAAACCAATGTACCTCTAATAAAAATTGTATGTTTCTCTGTTTAAGCTGTAGATAATGTAATTGAAAATGGTCAGACTAGGTGGGCCAGTTGATTCAAATGTTTCTATGGGTTCTATTTTTCAAAGACTCCTGTCTGCAAAACTGAAAAAGAATTGCACCTGAGTTTTTTTGCTCCAGTTTTGCCCTTGTTTTGCAGCCACACATTGATAAATAGACCCTACATTTTTAATGCAGTATAAATGTAAACACTTTTAAGCATCTGCTGACTGGTACATTGTTTCCATTTTTTTGTTTTTGGTGTTTCACAGATTATGGGCCTCATGCAGTAAGCACCGAAAAAGCACTCTCGGCAGGGGTTCAATATCGGCATGATTTTGGCAATTTGCCCTCGCAGTATTCAGGAAGGGCCGATTAATTGTCGAATCAAGCCGAAAAACACTTGTTCCCACTATGGCGATGATTTTCCAATCAGACACAGGTGTATCGGAGAGCTTGGCGATGGCGTGTTATGTTTGCCAGTTAAAGTTGTTTCTGAATCTGGCAAAGCAAGCATTTTCTTGATTGAGCGGGCCATTTAAAGGCAGCGTTTATTTCTATTCATTCTCTGTGTTGTTGGAGAGAGAGAGAGAGAGAGAGAGAGAGAGAGAGAGAGAGAGAGAGAGAGAGAGAGAGAGACAGACAGACAGACAGACAGACTGACAGAGACAGACAAACAGAGCTGGGCGATATGCAAATTTGATCTTGAGATAGTTGCTGTGTATTGTGATTGATTTGTCTTCTGTTGTTTTGTTAACATTTTTTTGTTGTTGTCAGTTTGCAAGTGTTGAGTGTGGTTCAGTTTAAATTTGTTTTGTGTTATTTGTGAGTGCTATAGGTATGGCCGAGAGGCGTGTGAGGAGTGATGCTGGTGTGAGTGGTACTGGTAGTAGTGTGAGTACGCGTGTGAGTTAACGTGGGAGTCAGGGGAGTGATGGTGGTGTGAGTGCAAGTGGTGTTGTGAGTGCTGGTGGGGTGTCTGGTGGTGGTGGGGTGTCTGGTGTTGGTGGGGTGTCTGGTGGTGTGTCTGGTGGTGGTGGGGTGTCTGGTGGTGCAGCGCTTTGGAGTGTCTTCCATTGAAAGAAGGAGAGTCCAGCCAGCAGCAGCCAAGCTCAGTGGCTGGACGTGGTCTGAATAAACGTGTGGAGCGGCCACGTAATCCACGTTTCAATGCGGAGGAAAACAGAGTTCTTGTGACAGGGATTTTGGAGCACTATGACCATCTGTATGGGCATTTAGTAGGTAAGTCAATCTTTGCATTGATTGTTCAAATAGTTTTTCTTGTATCTGATATCACATGTGTTAATTGACATCTAATAATCTTTAATATCTATCAATGATAGTAGATTGTTACACACATTATCATTGATTGTTTACAACGAAGATATGAATCCCTAAAATGTGACATTGTACAGTGGCGGCCGCCTTTAGTCTCCTGCGGCCGCTGCGGGATTTTTAAAAGCGCGGGCAGACGCGGGCTTTTTTTCTTTGGTTTCAGTGCCGCGGGCGCTTTCAATGTTCAGCGCCATTAGCGCTGAACAGGAGATGCGGCTGGCGCGCGGCCAAGTTCAGCTGAAAAAGCAAACATCCCCGTATTAATACGGTGATGTTGGAGGTTTGTATTGTATTGTATGTCTTTATTTATATAGCGCCATTAGTGTACATAGCGCTTCACAGTAGTAATACATGTGGTAATCAAATAAATAACAGATAATATAAATAACAGATCATGGGAATAAGTGCTTTAGACATAAAAGTAACATTTCGGAAGAGGAGTCCCTGCCCCGAGGAGCTTACAGTCTAATTGGTAGGTAGGGAGAACGTACAGAGACAGTAGGAGGGAATTCTGGTAAGTGCGTCTGCAGGGGGCCAAGTTTTATGTATCGTGTTTAGAATATCCACAGTGCTATTCATATGCTTCATTAAGCAAGTGTGTCTTAAGGTGGGTCTTAAAGGTGGATAGAGAGGGTGCTAGTCGGGTACTGAGGGGAAGGGCATTCCAGAGGTGTGGGGCAGTCAGTGAAAAAGGTTTAAGGCGGGAGAGGGCTTTACAAAGGAGGTAGAAAGAAGACATCCTTGAGAAGAACGCAAGAGTCTGGATGGTGCATACCGAGAAATTAGGGATGAGATGTAAGGAGGGGCAGAAGAATGTAAAGCTTTAAAAGTGAGGAGAAGAATGGAGTGTGAGATGCGGGATTTGATCGGAAGCCAGGAGAGGGATTTCATGAGGGGAGATGCTGAGACAGATCTAGGAAAGAGTAGAGTGATTCTGGCAGCAGCATTTAGGATAGATTGTAGGGGAGACAGGTGAGAGGCAGGAAGGCCGGACAGCAGGAGGTTACAGTAATCAAGACGGGAGAGAATGAGGGCCTGAGTCAGAGTTTTAGCAGTCGAACAACAGAGGAAAGGGCGTATCTTAGTTATATTGCGGAGGAAAAAGCGACAAGTTTTAGAAATGTTTTGAATGTGAGGGGAGAATGTGAGATTTATATTCATCATGTTAACATGTACATTTGTGTTAAGATTGATCATCTACAGATGGAGCTAAGCATATCATTGTTATCTCGTGAAATTATGGTGATATTTTTACATCAGTACTCCCACTACAGATACTGTCATGTGTACATTATTCACATAATTTAAGATTGTGATGTCTTTCTTTTATATAGTTGCACCGCCATCTCCTGGGTCACCTGGGCCAGCTGGGCCACAACACGTGTCCCCACCTGCATCCTCAGTGTCATCAGCAGTAATGGAAGATGAGTGTCTGACGTACAGTACACACAATATAATATGTACATTTCCATGGCAAAACACATTGTTTACAAGATGTGACTTTTACATGTGATGAACTTCAGAATAGTTTATGAATGAAACTGATGAGCTGTACGGTTTCATTAGACAACATGTATTGTGTGCGTTTTTAAGGACACAGTATGAGTTGTGATGTAAGAACAATCTTCTATTCAGTAATCATTCACACTGACTTGAGACGTTTGTACAGGTGGCCAAATGAGTAAATCATTTATTGTCAAAACATTTTCTATAATATGTCAACATGTAATGTGTTACACTATGAGAACAACTATCATTATTGCATGAACCAATGTTAATGTTCCATGTAAGTTGTTCATTTATTGATTACTTTTTACAAACAGATCTTGACGCTCAGGGACAAATGGACTCAAGTGACCATGAAGTTGTTGACACTCCTGGATTAACACATCATTCAAGTCCTCCTGCTCATGACAGTTTGTCCGCAATTGCATCTTCGGAAGAACGGATATTTGGTGAAGAAAATCGTCGCCATTCTGAAATTATCTCACTGCATGAAAGGATGATGTCACTGCATGAAAGGATGCATGAAAGGATGATATCAGAAATGACACACATAAAAAATGTCATCATACAAATTCCTAAAGAACTCCAAAATCTCAACAACACATTACAAGCACTAGTTCTCAATGTAAGCAAAGCCAATCAGTTTAGGAGTACAGCAAGAGAGCAGGAATTCCAGTTTAACCCATCAGAGGATGGATATTTCCGTGGTGCTAACTTTTCGCCCGACCCATCACTTCTTTATTCACCACTTCAGGATGTTTCATGTAGACTTGGTGTATCTTCTGTTCAGGTCCCTGTCAACACAGAAGCGTTGCCATCATCTGTTCCAAATATTCTACAGACACCTGCAAATGAAACACGCAAAAGAAAAATTGTTAACCAATTGCAAATAACCAGCTTTTGGAAAGAAAATAAGGCACACACACAAGAAACTGCTCCATCAGTGTTCCAATCTATCACAACTGCTGAACCAGTGCCACAGGCCACAACAAGTGCCCCCGAACTGCCACAGGCCACAACATGTGTGCCCGAACTGCCACAGGCCACAACAAGTGCCCCCGAACTGCCACAGGCCACAACAAGTGCCCCCGAATTGCCACAGGCCACAACAAGTAAATATATATTCTCTCTCTCTCATATGTGTATATATATATGTATGTATATATATATGAATATATATACTCTCTCTCTCTCTCTTTACCTCTCTCTATACCTCTCTCTCTCTATACCTCTCTCTCTCTCTACCTCTCTCTCTCTCTCTCTCTCTCTCTCTACCTCTCTCTCTCTCTTTACCTCTCTCTACCTCTCTACCTCTCTCTACCTCTCTACCTCTCTCTACCTCTCTCTACCTCTCTCTACCTCTCTACCTCTCTCTACCTCCCCCTACCTCTTTCTACCTCTCTCTACCTCCATCTACCTCTCTCTACCTCTCTCTACCTCTCTCTACCTCTCTACCTCCCTCTACCTCTCTCTACCTCTCTCTACCTATCTCTACCTCTACCACTACCTACCTCTACCACTATCTACCTCTACCTCTCTCTACCTCTACCACTACCTACCTCTACCTCTCTCTACCTCTACCTCTACCTCTCTCTACCACTACCTACCTCTACCACTACCTACCCCTACCACTAACTACCTCTACCACTACCTACCTCTACCACTACCTACCTCTACCTCCCTCTACCTCCCTCTACCTCTCTCTACCTCCCTCTACCTCTCTCTACCTCTCTCTACTTCTCTCTACCTCTCTCTACCTCTCTCTACTTCTCTCTACCTCTTGCTACCTCTACCTCTCTCTACCTCTACCTCTCTCTACCTCTACCTCTACCTCTCTCTCTACCCCTACCTCTCTCTACCTCTCTCTACCTCTACCTCTCTCTATATAGAATGTTATTATGTTAAAAGTTGTTCTCAAGCATGATTATCATTATTCTTAAGTCGAGTTCATAATTTGAACATTTTCTTGCTAACATTATCATTGTGTTTACTAATCGATAAAAAATGTGAAATGTTAATACAATGGGCCTCATTCAGAGAGGGTTGATAAAAAATATCGCATGGGAATTTAAAATTACTGTTTTTTGGATGTTGCTATCACGGTATTCAGAAAGGCTTGATTACTAGTGATAGCAAAATTCCCAAAACGGGAGAGTTGCTGCCAGCGAGAGCATCGAGCCTCTAAAAAAGGCCTGAACCGGCGATTCATTTCTGCTGCAGAGAGAGCGGCTCTGAGAGAGCCGCCTCTCCCAGCTGAAATGTCGCCCGAAAATTATTTATTTTAATATACATTTCTTTCATAGTGTATACGTGCAAGGGGTCTCCGGAGCTGAACCGCGTTAGTTTCAGGTCCAGGGACCCCCTGCTTCCCGAGATACAGGCACCTTTATGGGGTGCCGGTATCTCCTATGCAAGGAAATGTCCCGGTCACGTGACGCGGGACATTTCAATTCAGAGGGATAACGGCACCCCATAAAGGGGCCTGTATCTCGGGAAGCAGGAAGTCCCTGGACCTGAAACCAATGTGGTTCAGCTCGGGAGACCCCCTGCACATCTACGCTATTACAGAAATATATATCAATAAATATTTTAATAAACATTAATACACGCCCCCCCCCCCCTCCGCCCAAACCCATACAGTACAGTAATGGGCAAAGTAACTATTATCCAGATATGGATAATAGATTATTTGCCCATTATTAATCACTGCATTAGCATACAAAAATAAAGTAAATAAATACAGTTATACTTACCACAAAAGCAGGTCCCTCTGTCCTCCGTAGCAAGAAAGCATATACAGTATACAATACATAATAAAGGCATTCTAATGGCCCCTAACCCCTTAATCACCTTAGCGGTTACTAACCGCTATAGTCATTAAGGGGTTAACCCACCCTGACCCGATACAAACCCAGGAGGCCTAACCACCCACCCCAGACTGACTATACCCACCCTATACCCATTGAGTAGTATAGTGGTACATCATACCCATATAATAATAATATGGGCATGATAAGCCTCTATAGCACTCAATGGGCACCCTAATTACAATACATTAATACACAAGACAAATAATAATAAAACCTAACTAAACTCCCAAAAAACACACTTCACTAAATATAAACAGTAGCCAACTAATCCAATGAATACAAGCAGTAACAACATCAACAATTAATTAATTAAACCATTACCCAATCAAACCAAATAATTCCTAAACCTACTCAAAATGAATAGTAACACTAACCAATCCAAACAATGAATTACTCCAACATTAATTAATTTAAACAGTAAAATAGAAAGAAGGAAATTCTAATATCTGAAGTAACCATAAAACACATTAGCTAACATAATATAACATTAAGTACAAGCGAACACCAATCGCAAACCTTTTATTACATTAAGCATGAACAAACAAACAATTACATCCACATAATAAAGTGAAATGAAAAAAAGCAACAGCAATAACAAACGAGACATGCCCCCCAAATATTGGCATAATAATGTATTAATTTGTACCCTAAAGAGGTACAGATTAATATATTATCAGTCAATGTGCCTTCCCCAAAAAAATCAAAAAACACATCCAAAGAATAAACCTGTAAAAAGAGACATTTACAAACATTGAATATATTACTTACCATTAGAAGCGGTGGCCCTCCGACTCCCGGGATAACAGGAAGCTCACATACCTTGAAGCCCTCCAACAGCATCCGATGCCATCCGCCATGAAGATCCAGATCAGGTACCCCAATCTTCTTTTTTATTTCTATAATCACCTTCTTCTATCTTCATCTGTAACCATTTCTTGATCTTCTTTATCTTCTTTCTTCATCTGTCAATCCAAAATACTCCATGTTAAATCCCAACCGATGTTGTCTCGTCGGCTTCTTGGGCTCAAATGAGGCATCACGGCCTTAAATAGGGCTTGTGACATCACATTTACCCTCAAAATGGTTAATAGCCACCTTATTGGGTGTTAAAACCATGTTCCGACATATAATTTTTTTTTTTGACATGACGTCACTTAAAGGGAATGATGCCAGCCAATCAGAATGGCTGTGCTTCATTTGCCTTTAAGATGACGTCACGAAGCCAGCGTTACATGGTATTTCAGCCAATCAGATCGTGGGAACCAATTCCACACTCTGATTGGCTGAAATACCTTGTGATACAGTGGCCATCTTGGATATTTTGACGTCATTTTAATGGGAATGATGCCAGCCAATCAGAATGACTGTGCTTAATTTTCCTGTAAGAAAATTCTCACCTTGAGAAAGGGCATACTGCCCGAAATGCGTTGGTGGACATCTGTTGTGACCTAAGGGGGGACATTTGATCCACTTTTTATAGAATAAACACCTTTTTGATGCTGCATGCCGTGAGCCTCCTTCTGTTCCCTCTGGCAGTGCACTGCCTTATCCTTTACCTGTTTCTGTTGGTGATAAAATTTTGTGTCGATACAGGCCGTTATCGAGCACTTATCGAGGCTTTCTGAATACGAGTAGCCATTTTGGTCAATAAGTGCTCGATAAGGGCCTTATCGAGGCTTTCTGAATGAGGCCCAATATGTTTTCATGCTGGAAAGAGTTTGATACAACATACATGTACTGCAAATCACACATCTTTAAGTACAACATACACATTTGACAATGTATGAATGAAGATGAACATCAAGAGACTGAAGAACTAATGACATATATTGCAATGGTAACGATGTTTTGCACATGTTGGTTATTTGATCACAACATGCATTGACTGTTCCCCTCGCTCATGTGCATGAATTGATGTCATCAACTGTTAATACTGACAGGTTATCTAATGTAGTTCATAACATTAACAGACACGATCCAAAACCACAAACATGAAGCCAACAACAAGGACACAATACACTAAGGACATATTTAAAGGTGCTAACTTGTTCAGAAAGTAATGCTTAAACATACTATCACAATACCTGTCACGCTGTTTGTCTCTCTTGTTACAGATGTTCAGTAAAAGAAATTCCATGAACAGTCATTGGAGTAACAGGACTGACAAATATAATTGATAATAAAAAGATGATTAATGAGCATCACGTGATATGAGTTTTTTCACCTACATATGTTACAGTTTACAATGTGATCGAAAAACTGAGAAGATATATGAACAATGTGATCTCCAAAACACAATATGCTATACATCATTGTCACACACATGTCAGACTCCAAGTGACAATTTGTATATAAAAAGATTTGTGTAACAATTGTATACCAATATTTTTTATATGTCTTCAAGGCATAAACAACAATACATCTTTCACCGAATATCGCATTGCACTACATTATTCACTCAGGTACACCCAAAAATGGTTTTTGGAGAGATTTGTATCAAACGTGTTGTTGAATTACATACTCGTGCCAGATGTCATTGTTCACACAGCAGAGAAGATAAAGGTGGGAGTAGGATATGCATCAGGTTCCTAGGTGAATTATATTTGGACACATGTCATTCTCAGAAACATTAATGAATACATATATATATATTACGATGAACATATAGGTTGTTGCTTACATGAGAAATATGTGTTGATCACATTACGCCGTGTCTCCACACCACAGGCTGTTTGCTCACTGTCACCTGCAGCATGGACGGGAGGCTCCTCCTCCAATCCCTGATGTATGTCGCCTTCAATATTATGGCGGAGAGCCACATTGTGCAAAATGCAGCAAGCAATCACGATATCTGCCACTTTATCAGGCTTGTATTGGAGTGCCCCTCCAGTTCGATATAAGCACCTGAACCTTGTTTTGAGCAGGCCAAATGTCCGCTCAATGACCGACCTTGTAGAGATGTGTGCTACATTATACCGGTCCTCTGCTTCGGATTGAGGGTTAGGTACCGGTGTCAAAAGCCAAGGCCTAATCCCGTATCCTGAGTCACCTATAATCAAGCTTGGAGAAACATTGTCAAACATTATACAATGTTGAAACATTATGACATGAAACATTTAGTACATATAATGTCACATGTTAAATGACATATGACATGTCAAATGTTTTCACATATATGCTCGCTTTTGCCAACATGCACATATGTCTGTAAATCAGTATGATGTTACAGTATGTGTAGCGCAAATGACACATCCATAGTATACTGTCCAACACAATCCGTTATTTGATGCTATCGAGTTTGTATGTTAATATGGCTACTCATATGTTTGACATGACACGTGAATTTCATGTGGAAGTTGTTTATTGTTCAAGGTGTGTGTGCATATGTGTATAACATGCAACATTTCAATACTACAAAATTTGTGTTCGTAACACTTCATAATATGTACTCACCCACCAGCCAACCATGTCCAAAATAGCCTACTTCGAAAGTATGGAAAACTGATGAGTTTCTCAGCATAGAGGAATCGTGGCTGGAACCCGGAAATCTGGCTACCACATTCATAATCTTGATCGTGGCATCGCATACCACCTGGACATTCAGGGAATCGTAGTGCTTACGATTGCGGTAAGCATGCTCACTCTGACTGGTATCCCGGCTATGGTATAAAAGCCATTTCACAGTTCCAGCCACTCTGTGTGCTCTCTAAGAAAATGAATATAATTCCCAGTGTCTATTCAGTGCACATAGAAACTGGGTAAAGGCCCGCGAGAATGACGATTGCGAGACCCCGCCCACTATGCCCACAGTTGTCTGGAATGACGCGGAAGCAAGATAATGTAATGAGCACAGCATTTTAACAAGCCCAGGGACTGAACGACCTCTGGTTGTTACAAAATCTAAATCTTCGCATATCTCTTCATAAAGAGATAAGATTGCTACTGAACTCAAACGATAACGACTGATGATATCCTCCTCACTCATCCCATCTAAAATCATTCGCTCACGGAACACGTGGACGAGGCACCACTTCTCTCCTCTCTCTTCTCCTCTCGTCTCTGTGTCCTCTCCCTCTCCACTCCCTCCGGTCCCCTGTCCCTGTCCTCTCCTGGCCCTCTGACATCCTGCCCCTCTGCTATCCTCTCCTCCAAAAGAATTCTCTGCCTTCTCATCAACAATCGTAGCATCTTCAGGTCTCTAGCTCTGAATGTGCATGTAATTGTCCTCCTTGAAATAGCTATGTGATTATGTCATGTGACTTGAATAAGTTAAAGGTGTGAAAGAAACATATTGCACTTGTAAACTCCAAGCGTGTCTCCACTAAAACTAATACGGATTCATTATGTGTGTTAATCATTCAAAGATGATATTTGACTAACATGTCACGTTAATCTTTATAAAGATAGTTTACACAAAGTCTTCATGAAATTAACAATGCATATACGAGTTCTTTACGCAACACTCAGTAATCTAATTTGGATACAACCATGAAATAAACTTTGACAAACAACGTTGCAACATGTTCAAGTTTGCATGGGATTGTCACATCTTTACATGAACACATTCAAATGTTCATATGCATAAATACAAGGCATCTGTAGAATTGCAATTGATTATGTAAAATGAATCGCAAACAGATGTCCTATAATAGATATGTGTAGCACTTTAAATGAAATGATTACACTGCATTGTGTCCAATGTACTCATGCAATGTTATTGAGTGTGCAATTGCTGACGTCATAAAAAGAGGCATGTCCCAAACAACATGTAAACATGACGAATAAGAACTATTTCTTAGTTGGATCATGCGTTAGCCATTAGAAGCATTATATAATGTATAGCAAAATACAAAAGGGCATGATCGGTGCTATGTGTCAAAACTTGTAGATCATATTATAATCAAATACAGGACACTTTACAAACATTTTTCAGATTATGTGAACTGTTTCTTAAAGAGTTTACTATAGGACTATCCCTTGACACAGCATAACATAAACATTCATGTACCACGCAAATAATAATAACATTGACAAGTAAGATGTTCTGCCAATAATGAACGTAAGCGGTGACACGATTAAGTGAATAACATCGACACTGTAATGTCAAGTAAACTTTTATTTTGAGCAATACCACGGAAACAGTCATATAAAGTTATATGTCTCCGCTCCATTGACTCCATAGATGTTGAGATAAGCAATTTTTTCTAAGTGCCGTCACGGCAACCTTGCCGATCCTTCTCCACTGGAACTTGCCAACTTTAGTTGGCAGGACAGAATGGCGTAAACATCTCAATTCTAGAGCGTCGATCAGCAGCGAAAAGCTGATCGGGGCTACTAGAATTGAGCGCGTTTCAGAAAGTGCCGATAAGTGGCGAAAAGTGGCTTATCGGCACCCGCCTGGCGAAAAGTTTTTTCGGGAAACAAAAATGGCGATTTAGGGCGCTTTTCGGCGCTTACTGAACCGGAAAGGCAATTTTGGTGAGAAAATGTCGAAAAAAAGCCTTTTCGGCGCTTACTGCATGAGGCCTTATGTGATTTATCTTTTCAGAAGTAATGTAGTAGATTATATGGTACAATTCCAAAGTGTGGCGAAACCGTTTCAGGTGAGGAGAATCCTGCTTGTGCAGCCAACACAACACAGACAAACAATTTCTTCAAAGTGCAGGTCTCCTCTACGACAGAAATACAAAGTAGAGTTCCACTCACAAGTTCATAATGAAGTTCTCCATTTAATGTGACAGCCAAGAACAGTTTAAAGACAACGTTTCAGGTCCCATATGGACCTTTCATCAGGATTCTAGATTCTATGGCCCATATACACAAAAGGGTGCTAAGCTTTAGTACACTTCAGCTCCCATTCATCTGAGTTGGAGTTAAGGTGGGCTAAAGCTTAGTGATCTTTTGTGAATCTTGGCCCAGGGCTGTTAAAACTAAAATAGTAAACTACACATATTCTATTAGTGAAGCACTTAAATGATAAAAAGCACGAAAATATGCCCTGTGGCAATACATTGTTTAAGCTAAGCATAACATTAGCCAATACAATTATTGTGTTGGTACATACACCAAAAGGTCTGAATTTGTGTAATGCATTTCATTGCTCTTTTCCTGTAATATTTTATTTTGTTGGAGGTCTATACACAGTCCAGTAGCATGCTATATCATATATCCAATCTCCTTTAGATCAAAATGTAATACGAGCAGGGTTTGCAGTATACCCTTTGGAGTAAAGATATTTTGGGGGTTCATAATACGATTTTCCTTTTTGCAATGTAATATGTATTATCTTCTTCTAAGTAATTATACTATACGATGCTTATGATTTTTATTTGTGAGTATGGTAGTTACGTTTAAGAGATGTTGCTTTTCAATCTATTCTTGCCATGATTTTACATGCAGAATGTGTGCGTTCCACAGTGGGTTTTTTTATGTTCATGTGACTTCAAACTGCACTGTATGTACTCCATGGTGGTCCCTTGTTGACATTTGTGATATTTGTATACAATCAACTTTAACAGATGGAGTTTTTTGTACTATTGCAAGTACCAGAGACAGCAGGTCCTTGCTGGACCTTAAATGTTGATGTTCTGTACCTTCTTACACTGAATAAAAGCAACCTTGAGAACAATTACAGCAAAAAGATGCTTTCATTTGTGAGTAACCTGTGTGTTTTTTTATCTGATATCTGTAACATTGTGTTGTGTTCCTGAAAACCCAGGGAAATCCTTTTAGATCATATACAGTACAATACAGTACAAAAATTACATTTAGCTGCATCCCAGAACAGCTGGGAACACTGCTAACTTCCTTTACTAGAATATACACACTTCTATGATGCCAAAATAAAATTATTTAATAGGTGGTTTGATATGGGTTATCACTCAAATGAAAATAATTTACAGTCACCTTTTAGTGTGTATTTCACAAGAATTATGCTGAAAAATTGAAGCTGTAATAACCAGATATTCTCCCGATGAAAACCTTTTCAATATATTTCTTTATAGCTTATTTTTCCTTTTACACCTTAGCCCACAGGTTCACAACTCCAGTCCTCAAGACTCCCCAACAGGTAAGGTTTTTCAGGATTCCCCTGCTTCAGCACAGATGGCTCAACCAGTGGCTCAATCAAAGACTAAGCCACTGATTGAGTCACCTGTGTTGAAGCAGGGATATCCTGAAAACCTGACCTTCTGTGGGTCTTGAGGAAACATGATACTGTACTTGTGTAAATGGATGCAAACATGCTGAATATGTCTTCCATAATTGTAGGTATGTTCAGTACCTTTATGTAACATGGCCTCCCAACAGTTACTTCTGTTTCTGGACCTTTCCTCTGTCAGTCCTGTTAGTGCAGGCAGTGGAAAGGTTAAATCCAGTTTTAGGCCTGTATGTGTATTTCAGCCTTGAATGTTGTAGCAATATTCGAGGGCGGGTCTTGCAACTCGGAGGTTGTCAATATCAGGGGTGGATATTGGTTGGAACGCCTCCTGCTGTGTGTGGGTCAATCTGTATCCGGCTCTGGCTTGTAATGAGTCAGAGTTAGAGACACTCCCCTAAGATGTTCAAATTGGGACATGCCTCCTAAATTATCAGTTAGAGTTGAGAAAGAGTCAGAGAGGAGACAACATATGAAGAAACCTGTCTCTCCCTTCCCCCCATGCTGAGGGAAAGGGGGGAGGGAAGAATATCATGCTGTGCAGGCATAGCAGGAATGAGAGATATGCTACCACTGATTCTCTGTGTTGGAGCTGCCACCAATAAATACTGAAAAGACATTGCTGTGTGGATTCCTGTCTCTGGGAATGAAGGAGTGACAGTGAGGGTTCATCCCCTGCAGATCTACAGAGGATCCTCACTGGCTGGAGGCACTACACCATCAGAAGACACCAGATATAAAGGTAATCTGTCCCCCTGTCACTGTCCTGGTTCTCCCCACACCACCGCAGAGCCCTCAGCCCTCCTGTTGCCAGCAGGCTGCAGCACCCAGACCGCTTGAGGTAACCAAGAAGGAGAGTACCCCCCATCTCATCTAGGGGGGATGGGATAAAAGGGTTAAATTTACAAACATAAGCCTGAAAGACCACTTTCTACAATAAAGCTCAATAACCACCATGCCATTACAGTATATATCTTCCGAAAATACAAGTGTGTTTTTGAAGCAACACATACTCCAAGATACATTTTGAGCTAAACACATGTAAAGATGAAGCATTGTTCTTCAAGTAAAACACTTTTTATTTCTTCTTTTCGAATATGGCAAAGAAAAGTTTATAATACAGTACATTTCTTTTTGAGTTTTCTAAAATATCCCTGTTTTTTGTAGGTCACATCCCAGAAATGAACAATGGTACAAATATTGCAAATACTGTACGTGGTTCAAAAGGTTGAGAGCAGCACTTGCAAATGGTACAAAGAAATACAATGTATATTTGAGTTGAGCATCATAGATTACTGTGAGAAACCCCCAAAAAGTTATTTCTAAAAAAATAACAAAATATATACAATATCCTATTAAGTGTGAATTTAAAACCTATGTCAGAGTATATTTTTATAATAGGACTATAATAAAAAACAAACAAACATACATTGAATGCAGTACAGCAAAATGGAATGCATGGTTTCATTAGAAACAAGAATATAAATGTAATTTTTTCTAGAAACAAGCTTTAACAATGAAAAGCTACATACGGTAAATTCCATATGATTGCATCTTTGTTTGTATATAGGTATACCTAATTTAATTAAAAGGGTCTTTTAGGAACACTATTTATTCGACAGAGTTCCACAACAACTTGTATACTGTTTAATGGATCTGCTAAGTTGCTCCCTGTGTACTGTATGTTGCCCACTTGCCAGTAAAGGATATGTTGGTACCTTAACACTGAGATGCTGCCCATATCTAAACAAAAATTCTAGCTTTACTGTTCCTAATACATATATTTGCAATAAACCGTTAGAACATATTTTATACTGATGTTAATTCTAAGAGTTATTTTTTTCTCCATTTTTTACACAAGAATTTTTTTCTTGCAGTTATTGTTATACCAGAACTATAAGCCACAACCACGGCTTTTCTAAGCAGAATGGGTAGCATCACTGTAACTGTCTACCAGCATATCTCCTAGGGAAATCTATTTTGTTGATTGTAAACATGAAAGGACTTAACGCACAAATATGTACTGAGGGCTATGAGCTACTGAGGCCTTGTAAGTGTAGCGGGGTACCCCCTGGCTTCTATTCTACCCTATGGGCTGTCAGTAAACCTGATATTAACAGGCTTGTCAGTAGTTGGTATGAGTTTTCCCTTCACCTTTGGTACTGCACTTGAGTGACAGCAGAGGGTGGTAAATCCTATTGTAGCTGGGACAACGGAGTGCCCTCCTCCTGGCTGTACTTAAGGGCAGGACTGCCCTAAAGTTGTTGGTTGTTCCTTCCCTCTGAGGAAGGCAGGTCACAATACTGGGAGTCTGAGATTGGGGCCTTCCCATGTGCTCTTCCCTCCGTGGAGAGTAAGTGTGGACTATACCTCTGCTAGGGAGGTGGGGAAGAGCTTGGATGGCTGAGGGTGCCCTTGGCCCATAGCGGCGGTCCAGGGACCATCATCCAGTAAATGCTGACAGACTGTATCCGGCAGAAGACTGCTGTGTAACTGTTACTGCAGACTGCAGTAATAAACCGTTCCTGTTTGCAATGTACCTCCTGGTGTGTGACCTAACTGGGAGGAGAGGTAAATAGTTCTACCATGGAAGATCACCTTCAGTTCCTGGAGTCCACGGCAGATGGAGGCACTGCACTGCTAAAGAGAAATGTGTGGTATGAACCCCAGAAGCCTATTCCTGTGTCCCCACTACCATCGGTGGATGACTCAGCCCTCCTGTTGCCAGAAGGTAGATGCACCACATACCCTGTAATGGCCCCTATCTGCGAATGGGTGGGGGAAACACCATTAAATAAAACACAAGTATTCTGACATATACTGTACATACAAGTAAAAACAAGATGAAGCACAGAAAATAAAGCAGATGCAGTAACATTGTAAAGTAATATTACAAAGTGGCTTGTGACTTGACTCTGTTCTTCTAATCTTATAAAGGATGAAGAGAATGGACTATATTTACTAAGCAGTATTCTGCCATAAGGCATCTATTCAAATAAATGGACTATAAGGTGTGTTCCCATGACAGAAGGTGTCTCAAGGCAGAAGACTGCTCATTAGGTATGGCTCTCTACTGCAGAAGAGGGTAACGTGCTTTAAGAGCAGAGTTTGTTGTCAGTTGGTTTAGCTCACACTGCTAGAGCTGCTGTCTTGAAAAACAGTGACTGTGAGTTCTACAGTAGTTCTGTTGCATTTGATACCAGTGCACCATTCTAATCATTAGGTGACTTTGGATTGCCATCCCATTATAGTTCTTATGGAAATTATTTTATGAAGTGTAGGATGTGACTAATTTAAATATACTTTGAAAATGCATTAGCATATCTTCCAGAGTACCTAAGGTGGGCTCCCTAATTTATTTGGAGGGATGTTTTAGGGGATATATATACAACTCTGGAGAAACTTCTAAGCTACTAACTACTAACGTCCTAGTTCTCCTCCATTGGATCCACTGATGAATTCTGACGAATTCTGAAGTATCCGCTCAGATTTTTTCAATCCGGCAGTCGGATTTCTACTGATTTTTTTGTACTATCTGCCTTTTGGAACTAATCTGTAGTTTAAAGGAACTGGCCAATTCACAGTGGGTTCGGATTTTGGCAGAAAATCTGCTCATCTATACATACTACAAGTTAAAGCTATCTACTGTGTCAGTTCTGGTTTGAAAAGATTTATAGACAAGAAGAAATAGGTTAAAAATAGAATAAAAACAAAGAAACATATTTTAAATATAATGTAACAGTTAATTTAGAGGGTTATTCCCTTTTTCGGAAGGATCGAATAAATAGAAGGGGAGGTGGAGTATGTTTATATGTTAAACCGATCTAAAACCTATTATAAGGGATGATGTTTATGAAGGTTATGATGAAAATGTAGAGACTTTGTGGATAGAAATTAGCAATGGAGGTAAAAGTATTAAGAAAATGTTTGTGGGACTATGCTGTAAACCACAAAATATCTGTGAGATTGAGGAGGCTAAAATACATTTGCAAATGGAGAAGGCATCAAAACTGGATCATGTTTGCATAATGGGGGATTTTAATTATCCAGACATAGACTGGGACAATGAGATTAGCATTAAAACAAAAGGAAACAGGTTTTTGTGGGTGCTTAAAGACAATTATATGACCCAAATTATTGAGGAACCAACCAGGAGAGGGGCAATACTGGATTTGGTCATATCAAACAATGTAGAAGTAATAACAAATATTCAAGTCCTGGAACATTTGGGTAACAGTGATCATAACATGGTTTCATTTGAAATAAGTTATCAAAAAATAGATTTCTTGGGTTCAACAAAGACCTTAAACTTTAGAAAGGCAGATTTTAATAAACTGAGGTCTAATCTAGTAGTAATACAATTGATGATGTTTTTGCAGGGAAAAATGTAGAAGATAAATGGGCAGTCTTTAAAACATTGTTAGAAAAGCACACTTATCAGTGTATACCCTTGGGTAATAAGTATAAAAGAATTAAGTCAAAACCAATGTGGCTAAATAAACAGGTAGGGGAGGAAATGGACAAGAAGAGGAAGGCATTTAGATTCTTTAAGTCAGAAGGGACGGAGACATCGTATCAGAATTATAAGGAAAGTAACAAAAATTGCAAAAGGGCAATCAAATTAGCAAAAATGGATAATGAAAAAAGGATTGCAATAGAAAGTAAGGTCAACCCTAAAAAGTTCTTTAAGTACCTTAATAACAAAAAAATAAGAAAAAAAAATATAGGACCTATTCAGTGTGAGATGGGTAGGCAGATTATTGGAGATAAGGAAAAACCTGAGGTATTAAACAAATTATTTGCCTCTGTGTTTACCAGGGAAGAATCAAGTTCAATAGTAGTGCCGCAGGAGGAAGCCACAACGTCCATATTAATGAACAATTGGTTAACTGAGGAAGAAGTTCATAAGCAACTTGAAAAAATTAAAGTAATAAGGCACCTGGCCCCGATGGCATACATCCAAGAGTTCTGAAGGAGTTAAGCTCAGTAATAGCCAGACCATTATATTTAATATTCAAGGACTCCATTTCCACAGGCTCAGTACCATAAGATTGGCGTAAAGCAGATATGGTGCCTATATTTAAAAAGGGAGCTAGATCACAACCGGGAAATTACAGACCTGTAAGCCTGACTTCAATAGTGGGGAAACTACTTGAAGGTTTAATACGGGATAATATTCAGGTATACCTAATGGAAAACAAAATTATTAGTAATAGTCAGCATGGATTTATGAAGGATAGATCTTGCCAAACTAACCTTATTTGTTTCTTTGAGGAGGTAAATAGGAATTTAGACCAGGGTAATGCAGTTGATGTGGTCTACTTAGATTTTGCAAAGGCTTTTGATACGGTTTCACACAAGAGGTTGGTGTACAAAAGAAAGAAAATTGGACTCAGTAATAATATATGCACCTGGATTGAAAACTGGTTAAAGGACAGACAACAGAGGGTTGTCATAAATGGAACTTTTTCAGGTTGGGCTAAAGTCATGAGTGGAGTATCTCAGGGATCGGTACTGGGACACCTGCTTTTTAACTTGTTTATTAATGACCTTGAGGTTGGGATCGAGAGCAAAGTCTCCATCTTTGCTAATGATACTAAATTGTGTAAGGTAATAGAATCAGAGCAGGATGTAATTTCTCTTCAGAAGGACTTGGAGAGACTGGAAACGTGGGCAGGTAAATGGCAAATGAGGTTTAATACAGATAAATGTAAGGTTATGCATTTGGAATGCAAGAATAAAAAGGCGACTTACAAATTAAATGGAGATATATTGGGGGAATCCTTGATGGAGAAGGATTTAGGAGTGCTTGTAGACAGCAGGCTTAGCAATAGTGCCCAATGTCATGCAGTAGCTGCAAAGGCAAACAAGATCTTATCTTGCATCAAACGGGCAATGGATGGAAGGGAAGTAAACATAATTATGCCCCTTTACAAAGCACTAGTAAGACCACACCTTGAATATGGAGTACAATTTTGGACACCAATCCTAAGAAAAGACATTATGGAACTAGAGAGAGTGCAGAGAAGAGCCACCAAATTAATAAAGAGGATGGACAATCTAACTTATGAGGAGAGGCTAGCTAAATTAGATTTATTTACATTAGAAAAGAGGCGTCTAAGAGGGGATAGGATAACTATATACAAATATATTCGGGGACAATACATGGAGCTTCCAAAAGAACTATTCATCCCATGGGCAGTACAAAGGACTCGGGGGCATCCCTTAAAGTTAGAGGAAAGGAAATTTCACCAGCAACAAAGGAAAGTGTTATTTACAGTAAGGGCAGTTAAAATGTTGAATTCATTACCCATGGAGACTGTGATGGCAGATACAATAGATTTGTTCAAAAAAAGTTGGACATCTTTTTAGATGGGAAAGGTATACAGAGATATACCAAATAAGGATACATGGGAAGGGATTAATCTGATTGCCAATTCTTGGAGTCAGGAAGAAATTCATTTTTCCCCTTAATGTTTTGTTTTTTTTGCCTTCCTCTGGATCAATAAGTATGTATAGATATAGGATCAAGTATCTGTTGTCTAAATTTAGCATAGGTTGAACTTGATGGACCTACGTATTTTTTCAACCTCATCTACTATGTAACTTTGTAACTATGTAACAGATCACATTTTTAGAGCTGTTCTGTCCCGATTGAACCTTTCAGAAACGTATTTGTTTTATTACACCTCTCACAGTAAATGAAACTTCAGGTCTAGTCTACACAAGGCAAACCTTTGAAGCGCCTTTTATCTTTAAAGAACTCTACACCTACTTTGTTGATTCCAACTACAGATGTGTTTGTAAAACTTGCAAAAATAATAATCTGATGAGAAAAGTGACTAGGAAAAAAAGGATGGTGTAAATAGCGCTAACAAATATATCTAAAAATCAAAATAATTATACAATAAAAAACACAGTGTGTTATGTGACTAAATATAAGACAGCTGCCGGGTAAAAAGACTAACCCAAACACAGTTAGTGGAAAACACAGAGATAACAATACAGACCGGCGCCTCAATTGTCCAAAACCAAAAAATTAGTCCAATGATGTACTGCAATGTCCAGTGACGGTGATCCGGTTGCTAGACCGCAGACTCCACAACAGCAATCGTGGTATATAATGCAGGGAAGATAAAGAGAGAAATCATAGCGTGACACTGCATATAAAGAACATGTAACTCACAAAGACAAGACATACACAACTAACAACACTGACAGAAAGGCTGACAATAAAACAGAGATTTATTAGAACAATCACTAAAAAATGGCAGTGAACTATGGAGCAGGTCTAGGATCCGGTGTGTAAAACCGGAATCCTACTTACAGCAATCCAGTGTATTCAGACAGTGGTAGCAAGAGATGCAGTCCGGTTTCAGCTGTTCCCAGGCGCGTGGTGCTTCTGTAATGGCCGCCGGCGCCTCCTCCGATCACTCTCAGGCCGGGCGTCTCTGCAGGCCAACCCTCGCGAGATTTTCCGTCCGAAATGACCATCACTCGCTGGGTGGAGCTAATCGCCACCGCTTACTCCTCGCCACACTTCTCCACCGTCTGCTGGAACTGGGGATTGATGCAGAGGTCTGCTCCTTATGCTGTTCACTCTCCAAATGATCTCGAGGAAGGAGCTCTAGGACTATCCGGGATCAGGAAGATCGGATTTCAGATTTCAGCATCTCTTGCTACCACTGTCTGAATACTCTGTATTGCTGTAAGTAGGATTCCGGTTTTACACACCGGATCCTAGACCTGCTCCATAGTTCACTGCCATTTTTTAGTGATTGTTCTAATAAATCTCTGTTTTATTGTCAGCCTTTCTGTCAGTGTTGTTAGTTGTGTATGTCTTGTCTTTGTGAGTTACATGTTCTTTATATGCAGTGTCACGCTATGATTTCTCTCTTTATCTTCCCTGCATTATATACCACGATTGCTGTTGTGGAGTCTGCGGTCTAGCAACCGGATCACCGTCACTGGACATTGCAGTACATCATTGGACTCATTTTTTTGGTTTTGGACAATTGAGGCGCCGGTCTGTATTGTTATCTCTGATGAGAAAAGTACCCTACTAACCAGATTTAGTGCACATTACATAAATAAAGCACTACATTAGTGTACTGGAGTTTAATTTGGTAGTGTGTGATATAATAGTGTCGTGTCTATGAATGGAAATATGCATCAACTGGGCTACCCATTTACCTAAAAATTGTATTTTCAGGCAACTAATGCTTGATGATTACTGACTAATTTTGACAGTTAGAGGAAGGATCCAGATTGGCAACGGGCCTCAACTCCTCAAAATGTGCGCATCTGCCCTTGGCTACTTTTACTCATTGTACTATGGCCCCATCCCAAGGGATAACTGGAGTAAAAGGGATGGAAACAGATAATCCAGAACAACATGTCTCAGTCAGTCAATCTCTCAGCGTGCACACAGGGTAGCAGGCCACTACCTGTGACAGTGCCTTGAGAGAACCATCAGTTTCATCCAGCACTGCAAGCAGAAATTTTATGTTGAATTGGCTTTTCTTGAACTATTTGCAAAAGATTTACGTGAAGTCAACTGCGAGACATTCCCACATCTCTAATTCCAAGCACAGAAAATTGCCGTAAAATCATCTTTGTCTGCAACTTTCCAGTCCCTGGAAGCTTTTCATTACTGACTGAACACAACATGAGTCTGACTGAGTCAAGATTGTTCCCTTATCATCAAATTGGGCTTGGCTCCCTTTGTTCCACATAGACTGCATGCTGTATAGAACCAGCATGCTTTAATTTGCTTCCCATCACAACCTCTATTCCAGTGATGCTACATTAACTCATTCTCAGCATCCTTTGAATTGCACAATTAAATAAATAGATAGATAAAAATACTCGTAAGAACAAGGTCTTCAGACCGGTACAGATTTAGCTGGCGATAACACTCCAGCAATGCACTACAGTCCGTTAACGCTATTGCGTTATTTAACTCAAAAATTAACACGGCTTAATTGAAAACAATGGTAATACATGCTTTATTTGCTGCATTATTTCATTGGCTTATTCTGCAAAAACAGGGGTAATAATACTTGCTACATCTGAACAATCATAAATAATAAGTAAGAAAATACCAAGCAGTTATTTAAAGATTACCAAAAACAGACATGGCATTGAGGAGAAAATTGTCTTAAATATATTATTTCATGAGGACTTTTTTTTAGATGATTCACAAACATGGAAAATGTTTAAGTATAGAATATGATGAGATCCTGTCACATTTTGTAACCAATAAATAATATAACATACAAAGACAAAAATAAAAAGTGAGCTATAGTAAGTACATTAACAACAATAAAGTTATTTTCAAGGATTGCACCTAAGGTTAACAACATTGCAAAAATCTAATTGCTCAAAGCATATTAAATTTTGACATGCATTTCATGGATGTTCTTGCACCATTTCAGGGCGCAAATATGAACAGATGGATATTAGTGCATTTTGCTCAATCACATGCACAAAGATAATTATATTTTAATTGGTTTAATACACACAATTTATATTAATTAACTTGTTTTTTTTTACCTGAAAATATTACAAAATACAGTGGTTCCCAATACCCTCCTCAAGCTCCTCAGGGCCACACCAGATTTGAGACAACCACGAAACCTTCTATTCAGATGCAAATTGGGTACATCCACCTTTGAGCAAGTGGATTGGTTATCCCTAAAATCTGATGTGATCCCTGGGGAGAGGTTCGGGAACCACTGTCCTAATGTTTTAATATTCGCTATGTATACAGTAGAGAAAAGAATACGTAATGTATTTACTTGATTATTGTTTATAAAAAAAGAAAAATATCATGCATATTCTCTTTAGGGATATAATTCTGTGATGATTATCGTCCTGTTCTTAGGGAGAGTAGCAAAAATGTATCTAGTCTGTGTAGCCAAATGTAAAATATTTAAAAAGCTGATGAAAAATTATTATAATTTGAAATCCATGCAAGCAACCAGATGTATTACATAAAACATTTCAATACTTTGAATTGGTTTATTTCAAGAGTCATTCACCAAGTTATAGGGAATATCACAACTGATAGAAAAAGCATTTTACACAGAATTGTAATATTCTATTAACCCTCTGATTGCTGGAGCGGCCACGGGGCAGTATACCATGGTCCCTCCACAACTGCTATCATGTGACCTAATCACTAATGACAGAACGGAAGAGGAGGAGTCATACCCCTTCCATCTGCCATCAGTTCAGATCATGTCTAGTGAGTGCTGGATGCAATCTTGACCCAATTTTTTTTTGCTTGGGACGTAGCAACTACGTCATGGGGCACAGGGGGCGCTAGAATCTATGACGTATTAGCTACAGATGTAGCAACACTTACTGTCCCCAACACAGTGGTCAGAAAAGCAAAAGTCTGTGGTGCTGGGGACAGGATCTGCTGCGATCGCGCTGCGGAAGGTCCATGTTTCTTAATGGGACCCACACATCATTAAGTCTTCAGATCCATGACTACGGTATTCTCGAAACCGAAGACGTTAAGTCTTACTACATCTGAACGTCCTAGGGCACTCAAACCGTTAAGGGATCTTCCTTAAAAATAGAGACACAAAGAGAGATACATAATAGGGAACAAACTGGTATAGCTATGATACTTGACAGTTTAAATGCTATTAATTAGTTTTTGTTTCACTCTTCCCCCATGCAGACATGCTCTCCTGAAGCTAAAAATAAACTGTTTTAATATTTTTTTTTATTAAAGTGAGGACGGCAATTTTCATACTATAAGAATTCATTTTTGATGGCCTATTTATTGTACAGGTTTCAGTTTAATTATAAACCAATTAGAAAGCAGTTTGTTAAGGAAAGGTGCAACACTTGCAAGTTGCTTTCTAATTGGTTGCTCACTCAACTGGTACTAGAGATGATAAAAGCAATAATTTGCAGTATAAGTCATTAATTCTATTACTCGCGGTTTCTGGGTGAGTTAAACTATGCAGTCTAAGATCTGTGGCACATGAACATCCTTGACAGGTATTCTATAGAATAATATTTATAACATAGAAGGGGTAGACAAAGCTGTTAAATGTTCATACATCAAAGTGTGAAGATTTTTTAAGTGTCCAGAGTTATAAAGGAGTTGAACAACAAGTGGACTTTAATCTGCCTCTAACCGTCTGCAACTTCATCTACAGTACATGAGGATATTACTTAATAGCTTGCTGGGAGCTCCTTTCTCTACAATAATATTCTATAATTGTTATCTTGCACCATTACCCTTCCTCACTTTCATCTACCACCATCTCTCTCAAGACTTCTATATCTTTGCTTACAATCACAGCTTGCTTTCCTTACTATCCCATCCCCAAATATGTCCATCTTTGTTTTCCTTCTGTTTGCTGCAACATCTTTTCTTAATCTCATTTTCATCCTTGAATCCACCTCACAAGATACTATGCACACATTTCCTCATCTCTTCTTATTTGCACTCATGAACTCCACTGGTTTTTGCTCTCACTTCTGCCACCTACCTCCTCCCCTTGTAAAAGCATATAGTCCTATAAATCTCTCTCTCACCTCCTAATCCTAGCCCTCCACCTCTTGGTTGCTGGGACATTTTCTCCAAAACCTGGCCCCTGCCATATCCCTCAACTGCCAACACTCTCATTTAAAATATCTAAAAGCTTCACTTTCAGACTTTGCCCTGGATCCAGCTTTGTCCTATGGCAGACTTTACTTCTCACACACTTTTTTCACCCATTGGGATGTGAGTGTGGAGTAGGAATACACTCTTCTCACTGTATGTTTCATCCTCTACCTACACCTCCTTCCCTGACATTCTCATCCTTTGAAGCCCATACTATTCACCTTTTCTCTCCAACCTCTCTGCTTATTGCTGTCATCTATAGGCCATCTAACTTCACATGCTCACACTCCAATTTCCTTTCTGACTTGGAATCCTGGTTATCATTCTTCCTCTCTTGTGAATCACTCACTCTCCTATTAGGAGACTGTCACATTGATGACTCCTCTGAATCCTGGGCATCGCACTTCCTCTCTCACTTCCTCCTTTGGTCTCCTCCAATGAACTGCTTCTAGCACCCACAAGGACGGCCACTTCCTTGACTTCGTCTTCATTAAAACTGTTTCTTATCTGATTTCTATATCTCTCCTTTCCCACTCTGACCATAAACTCATAAAAGTTTCTCTCTCACACTCCCACGTTCAACCTTCAGCCTCTCCTAGCTTTACTCACAATCTTGATGCAATTGTCCTTGAAATCCAGCCTTAAGGCCAAACATTTATTTACTAACACATCATTACTACCACCTACCTCTGACCCAAACAATCTTGTCACAACTTACAACACTATCTGGTCGTTGAACAATATGCTCCTTCCGTACGCCGACACTCACGGCACTTCAACCCACAACCTTTGCTAAATACTTCTGCACTCTTGCACTCATTCCACTAAAGGCCTCTGAAGGAAGTCTAACTATTTGGCTGATTTCTTCAACTACAAATTTGTTCTGTCCTGCTTTAACTCTGCCCGTTTTCTTTCCAAAATGTACTGGTTACATCACCTCTCGCAGCGCACGCCACCTCTTCTCTGTCTTTGACACCCTTCTTCAACCTCCCGCCACACCATGCTCCACTTCTATTGCACCCAAGACTTTGCTGATTATTTCAAGTTCAAAGTGGAAGCTATCAGCAAAGAAATGTGCTATGTCCCTTACATACCCCTCCTTCCTAATCCTAATCCATCTTCCTTCGTGTGCAATTATAATACTACACTTTTTACTTCTCATGTGTCTGTAAGCCTACCAGCATACTTAGATTGTAAGATCTTTGGGGAAGGGTCTCCTTTAACCTTACGTTGTCATTTACCTGTTGCACTGCTTCCCATTGTTTGTAATGTACATTATTTTCCTACTATTATAATGTTGTAAAGCGCTGCGTACGCGGTTGGCGCTATGGAAATACAATAATACATACATACATATAGCCTTGCAAAAATTGAGCTGATACTTTCAGTTTAGGTTTTCTAATCAAAAACCCAATAACCGAAGAGTCGTTCCCACCTTGATAAAATGTGCATCGTATCTATGAAGATCTTTATGTGACTTCATACCAATGATGCACATGTAGCCCCCTGTAAATAGCACAGGCTATTCCTATCTTCCTTCTACTGCGGTAAGTCCTGTTAAGATCAGGCACCAGTAATCATCATGGGTTTTCCCCCTTCATAGCCCTATCCTGAGTGGTAGATGCAGGCCTGGACTCTGCTGCAGGCGTGAGCAAGAGGGGAGGTTCTGCTGACATCACGAGAGGCGGGGCTATCTCTATATTTAGCAGCCAACTCCTGTGAGTTAGTGTTAGTTTTATGCTGGAGTTATACCGAGAGTCTGGAGTTGCTGGTTAGTTATGCCGTGAGTCGAAGAATCCTGCGGAACGGTCCGAGGAGTTGGAGGAGACCGCGGTCTTCCCTCCGCAGAGTGCAGGAGCAGAGATAGAGAGGAGGGGAGAGATTCAGCTTCCTTTAGTAGAGCTGATAGAGTTATAGACTTGGTGGACCAATGCCCTCACCCCACTGCCAGGGGTGATGGGGAGAATCCAAGCCCAACCGCGAGGATAACCTCGGGGGTGGGCCACGGTGTATTGAAGCCCTAGCCCAGACCATCCTGTCGGAGGAGAGACTTGAGGGAAGGAGAGGAGGAATTATCTGTGGGGGATGAGAGCGGAGTAATAAGTACAGTGTGGCTTTTGTTGTTGCAACTACTGGACGCCACTACCGTGGGGAGTTGCTGATCTGCTAATAAAAGAGACTATCCTTTGTTACCAAAGACTGTGTGTGAATTGGAAGCTATTACCCTGGGACCCAAGGGGTTCTTCTATACAGGTCCTGTCCCATATTCCTGGGAGTATAGAAGATGGAGCCGCTGCACCACTAAGAGATCATGGAGGCTACCACCCCAGAAGCCCGGTCCCGGCTCCCCAATAACATCGCGGGAAGCTCAGGCCCTCCTGTTCCTCACAGGTATGCACCACACCGCATGTAATCTGCCCTCATGCACCCTAGACACCACCGTAGAGTCTGGGGTAGGGGGGAAGCAGGGTTACACACAACACAGTAGTTGTTGTTTGAAATGAAGCTTGACGCATTGCATCATGTTCAATACCTGATTGACACAATTTAAATTAAAACAGAATTATGTTTATTGTTTTATTTATAAGAAATATTAGTAGATGGAAATTATTAGTGTAATATTGTTTAGAATAATTATCCTGTGAAAATAGTACACATATATAATGAAACATCTGAGCTGCTTCAAATACATCACACCAGGTTCAGTTTGGGGGGGCAAGTTCCATGCACTTTCTCCTTTTTTGAAATGTATATAAACCTTCTTTTTTTAGTATTTACCAGTACCATTTACATCTGTACGCCTAGCTTAGTTCATTTCTGTGTGCATTTGTGACCCTGCATACTGTACATATTAATTTGATCTTTTCAGTGTCTAAAATGCAATTGGATGTAAAACACTGCTTGCATTCATGTAGCCCATAGTATTTGGCCCATAACATGTTAGCTCCTTGAGTGCCAAAGTATTTGGAACATATTTGTTTTGGATATAAAAGGATCAAACTAACTAAGTTTTTTTTTTCTGAGTGGGATCTCATTTTTTATCAACTTACTCATGCCATGCAGCTGCAGTGGAGACACTACGTGGAAATTATTATATTGCATACAGTATTGTAACTACTACAGTAAAATGCTGATGGCAGCTACTGTATTTGTAAGAGGCTTCAACTTCTATGATTTCAACATCAATGCTACAGAATTCAGTGGATGAAAGTGGAAGTAAATTTGATGAAAATTAGTATTTCCACTTCATGAATAGAATATGTGATAATTTATATGTCAGCCCTTGTGCCAATCTGACCTACCCAATTATTTATTCCAATTATAATGGCCTGCTCATTATTTTCATTTCCTGTCTTTATAAGTCACTATATTAAGTGAATTCCTTTATTACCATAGAGGTACAGTAGGCAAAATGATCAAGTAAAATATTCTCTAGCATAGATTACGAACATTCTTGGCAAGAGGCTACCTCTTACAACTGGATAAAGTTTATTTTGCTATAGATAGTATCACCACAATATCTAAAAATAATTACTATCATAACTTTTTTAAGGTTAAGTTTTCTATCAAATTAAAAAATAAATATATATAATCAATTGTAGAATTTAGATTATATGAGTTTGGGATAATTCCTAATCAATATAGTTAACTTCGATATGAGCACCTACATTATATGGAAATATAGTAACAGGGGTGACCATAAAATATTTCTCAAGATTTGCCATATACCTTTATAATTCATTATAAACAAGGACTGTGAGATTATCCAACCAGAATGAGCCAGTCAGAATTGAGTAAGATCGATGACGTTATCAGAAGTTCTATCTATCTATTGTATATTCAATAATTACAGCAGGAAAATATGCTGAATAATGCAGAATGTACAGTACCTAGGTCAAAGACATTCTAGATTGCATATTTCACATCACTAACTGAATAACTGATGAAGCAAAAAACAAAAACAGAGGCAGGTGCTTTCTATTTTAATTTCATTATATTTTTGTAATCAATATATTTGTGTATTCTAGGAGCTGCCATTTATTTAATTTTCAAGAATAGAGAACTGATTGGCTCATGCTATTGCCATGAATTAATTAAACTAGTCTGTCCATTCAGCTTTGAAATGTAATTTTTATCCACAATTCATTAGGTAGACAGGTTTGCCTTTCAAAGTGACGTTCCCATGAGACACATAGAGAAGTAGCAAAACTTACAGTACTGTTCCCATGACTGAAATGCCTCTGCATTTAACTGCATGAAACTGCCATATGACCACAGCTGCCCAGTGGTGTCTTGCTGCTTCCATAGTTATTTGAATTGATTATAGGTGATGCTAGTGTCTAGGTAAGCATCATTCGATATATTCTGAGGCTATTGCTACAGTATGTACATTCTGTATCGTACTGTATAAGAAAAGTGGCAGTTGTTTTTTTAATGTGCAGATCCTTCCAAAATCCAAAGGGAGCGATTTGCCAGGATCACCCCAAAAGAAAGAAGGCAATATATAGTGTACAACTGTAAGTAATAGTGGAAGGGAATACATCTATACTGTAGTTGTTTTTTTAAGACACCAATAACTAAGTTTTGCTACTTCTGTTTGTGTCTCATGGGAACGTCACTTTGAAAGGCAAACCTGTCTACCTAATGAATTGTTGGTAAGAGGTGTTTGTGCTGATATGCTGTGTTTGGTTTTCGCCAAATGTGGCGCTGTGCATTATGGCCAAACATCTCCACATTGGTCTCGTCTGTCCAAAGGACATTGTTCCAGAATTCTTCAGTTCAGATGCAACTTTGCAAACCTAAGCTGTGCTGCCATGTTCTTTTTAGAGAGAAATGGCTTTCTCCTGGCAACCCTTCCAAACAAACCATACTTGTTCAGTCTTTTTCTAATTGTACTGTCATGAAAGTTAACATTTAATATGCTAACTGAGGCCTGTAGAGTCTGAGATGTAACTCTTGGCTTTTTTTGCAATTTCTCTGAGCATTGCACGGTCTGATCTTGGGTTGAATTTGCTGGAACGTCCACTCCTGGGAAGATTGGCAACTGTCTTGAATGTTTTCCACTTTTGAATAATCTTTCTCACTGTAGAATGAGGGACTTTAAATTGTTTGGAAATGGCCTTATAACCCTTGGCAGCAACAATTGCTTCTCAAAGATCATTGTTGATGTCTTTCCTCCTTGGCATTGTGTTAACACACACCTGAATGCTCCAGACCAGCAAACTGCTAAAACTTTGGCTTTTATAGAGGTGGTCACACTTGCTGATGATCAATTAATCAAGGGCATTTGATTAGCAGCACCTGTCTGCTACATAGCATCTTAATTCCTATGTAAGCAGTAAGGATGTACTTAGTTTTTCACACATGGCTTCTCCATTTTGGCATTATTTTTGTTAAATAAATCATGACACGGTGTAATATGTCATGTGTTGTTGTTCATCTGAGGTTGCATTTACCTAATTTTTAGACCTGCTAAGGAACAGTTGATTGTTATTATGTCCTGATATGTAAAACCATGGAATTTAAAGAGGGTGTACTTTCCTTTTCACAAGACTGTATATCCATACAGAGTCAAGCAATTTGCCACTGATCTCTGAGATGCATTTCCTTTATTAAAACCATGTGAGTCTTCATCTGTAAGAACTTCTCCAAACATATTTAAATCATACTGTACACAAAACTTTATTTGCTCTATGTTGTGTTTTTATTTTTTACTATATTCTATATTGATACCTGCGCTCCCCTATCCTCTGAGAACATATTTCATGAAGTGGAGTCCACAGACCATCAATTAAAAGGTTTCTGAGCGGCATTTTTTTTATGTTCACTTTATTCACATACTTATTACATGATTATCTAATATTGTCACTGTTTTTTGCCCAATTCTATTAAAAAATTGCACTTTATTATTAGTCTATGGTTGCACTCTATTTGCACTAATTAGAGCTCTTTATTATATAAGTGCCCATCCTTGTATTTTGGTACTGTGAGCCACTCAGGTAACATACTACACATAGTTTCCCTAGACACAGGGGAAAGTAGGCTACATTTGGAGGCGCTGCTGAAATTCAGACGTGGGGTGCTTGAACCAGTAGTTAAAATTAGCAGAACCATGTTTGTGCCCTCCAAGCAAGATTTCAATGACTGGGCCTTGGAGCTCCATGAACCCACCGCCACGTATCGCAGTTGGAGGGGCTGCCACTCTCACGCCCAAGAGTGCCGTCCGTGACCACATCAGACAACTGCCTAGCCAACGCCCAGGTCATAGGTCGAAAGTATGATCCCACAAATCATTGGAGTGCTCTAATACTGGCCATGTGCCAAGAAATATGCGGGAATATGCCCCCTGGGTCCTGAATCTACCAGATTCAGTAAGTTTATGAAGTGGCTACAGTAATACTTAACATCAATGTAGATGGCAACAGTAGCAGCAGTAACACTTTTAGATGACTTGTAACAGAGGCTGAAAATATATCAACTGCAGTTAGTATATACTAGCGGTGCGCAAACATGGGGGTGGGAGAATTTGTAGGGGGGCGTGGGTGGTTACAGAGGGCGTGAGGCCTCTGTAACTCACTTACCTGCTCTCTGCGGGTCTTCGGCGACGCATCGCCATGGCAATGTGCATTAAATGAAGCGGCAGGGTCATGTGACGTCACATGACAGCGACGTCATTTGATGCCGAGTCATTGGGAGGGGGGGGGGCAGAAACACTGTGGCTCCTAAGTAGGGGTGCGCAGCTCAAGATGTTTGCGCACCCTTGGTATATACTAACTGCAGTTTATATATTTTCAAGCCACTGCCACTGTTACAAGCCATCTAACAGTGTTACAAACACTGCTGCTAGTATCAACATCTACATTGATATTAAGTGCGACTGCAGCCACTTTGCAAACTTACTGAAGTGCTACTTTCAGTACAAACCCAACTAAACAGTTTTCTCTGCAACAGTTTAGTGGTAAGAAGTTCCTATTATGTGTCCCCACTTACACATCTGGGTTACTATTTAGATACTATATAGAAGGCAACAAGATATACTGATTATCTCACAGTTGAAGTATAACTTACCTCTCACTCAATCAGTGATAGGACACGAAGTGGCTTGAGGACTATATATCAACCTCGATAATTATATGTACTACCTGTATAGATCATGAGCTTTAAGTTGTGAATTATACAATAAATGTATGCATACTACTAATTAGCTTGATCAGTAGCACATATACGCCCACACACCCTGCGTTACTTTTAATTGATTTTACTAGTTTTTGTTCCGTTTATCGTCGTTATGTCCAAACAGTTTTTATTTAGTATTTTAGTCAATACTAATAAAGCATATTTTAAATTTACGGTGTCTCCCTAGTGCCACATAAAGGGATCCTTGCTCTTTTAAGTCTGCATATCTCACCCACTTCCCTGTGAGCACCGCCTCTCCACACTGTCTGGGATTTCTCTAGTAACAATTAGCCCTCTCTTTTTGTACGTTGGCCAGGGTTAGTATATGACTTTAACAAGCGTATTTCAGTCCATTTGTCTCCCCCTCAAGTCTCTTTATTCCCCCCCCCCTTAATGTCTCTATTTTCTCCCCCTAATGTCTTTCTTTTCTCCCCCCTAATGTCTCTCTTTTCTCCCCCTAATGTCTCTCTTCCCCCCCTAAGGTCTCGCTCTCTTTTTTTTTCCCCTCATGCATGATGGAGATGGGGGTTGGGTTTGAGGGGTTTCTGTGTATACTGATTACAAATGAATAAAAGTAAAGGTTTAAAATTTGTGCTAAGAAGTATGCATAGATTGCAATATAACAAGTCATGACACACATACATGCGTTCCATGGTGTAATACACAGTATGTGCTGTATAGAAAGCTCAACAACTATGTATATATCTCTCTGGATTGCACATACAGTACAGTATGCGTTTCACGTAATGTACAGTAAGGATGTGGTTGAGAAACCATTTACCGCAATACCAGGAACAACAAGCCTTGCTACATACTGCTGCAACAGACTTTATTCTAACAAATCACCGGTTTTTCCCTGGCTTGTTCCTGGAATGCGACGCAGTTCACCCGGAGCATGCCGCGTTCCTTTTGCTTTCCCAGCCACGGGTCATGCCCGGCTGACGCGCGGTTGATGTGTTAATTGATAATGGTTCAGGATTTAATAGGCTGCAATGCTTCGCGTGTCCGCCAGATGGCAGAAATTCATGAATTGTAATGCAGTATATATATATACTGTATAGCAACAACCCCTATAACCCCTAACATACACATACAGTACTGTATATGCACATCAATGATACTATAGGCCGGCGGGGGCGAGATGTGTTTGTAGCAGAGAGAGATCCGCTGCTCTCTCTGCGCAAACATCGGCACATTAAAAATTATTTAAAATACATTTTTATTCATAGTGTAGATGTGCAGGGGGTTTCCAGAGCTGAACCGCATTGGTTTCAGGTCCGGGGACCCCCTGCTTCCCGAGATACAGGCCCCTTTATGGGGTGCCGGTATCCCTCTGCATTTAAAGGTCCCGATCACGTGACCACGGAATGTAAACAAAGTAGAGGGATACCAGCACCCCATAAAGGGGCCTGTATCTCGAAAAGCAGGGGGTCCCCGGACCTAAAATCAAAGCGGTTCCGCTCCGGAGACCCTCTGCACATCTACAGTATGAATAAAACACCCATATCAATAAACACTCGTTCCTTACCTTTGCGGCTATGTGCTATGGTAACGAAGCAGCATGAATGTATTTTTAATAATACTGTACAGTGAGCAGGGGGTTCCCTGAGCCACAAATCAAAGCTCAGGGGACCCCCTGCTCCTGCACAATATTATTAAAATAGAGAAATGCTGCTTCATTACCATAGCTGATAGCCGCTAAGGCAATGAAGGGTTAAGGCAGAATAGCATGTTTATTGGGGACATTTGCCCCCAATAAACATTTCAATAAACAACATACAGTACACCCCCTGTGTATTTAAAATACATAAACAACAATAAATACATTAAATACATATTTTTAACATAACTGTTCCCTTTTGGTTATAACCCCACCTCCTTGACTGTTATCTGTGTAAGGCCCCCTCCCCTTAATGTGTCTGTTAAATCTCCATGCCTTGACTGTAATCTGTGTAAGGCCCCCTCCCCCTAATGTGTCTGTTAACCCCTTAATGACTGAAGCGGTCGATAACCGCTACGGTGATTAAGGGGTTAGGGGACATTACTTTGGATGTTTTAATTTTTGTGTCTGTTTTGCAGCAGCGGAGGGACCATGGGCAGGATGGGGGGGGGCAACGGTATGTGGGTAGGCCTCCCTTGTGGGTAGTGGGTGAGGGGGTAAGGCCTCACGGGGTGGGACATTGGCAGTGAGGCGCTGCATTATATGCACATCGGGATCCCCCTCCCCACATTTACATAAACTGCACTCACAGGAACACAGTCAGGGAGATTTAACAGACAAATTAGCGGGATGGGGCCTTACACAGATTACAGTCAAGGCAGGGAGATTTAACAGACACATTAGGGGGAGGGGGCCTGTAGACGGACGTTCACAGAGGTACACAATTGGAGTCGTTATAATGTGAAATTATATTAGGCTTTATTGTGCCTTTTCCTTTTCATCAGGAAAATTATCCAAACACAGGGGGGAACAAAGCTTCCATTCACTTGGGAGTATTTCTAGTGAACTCCTATGCAATTAATTCACATCTCCGTTAGTTAAGCAATTCTCCCAACCCCAAACACATAGCATGCAATAAGCAGATATAAGCAGTCTTTTAAGACTGAAAGTCTTATCTGTTCCTTGTGGTTTGGAGGGAAAATCTTCACTGTCCCTGCTTCAGCTCCCTTGTCTCCAGGGTTGGTCAGCATACAGGTTTAGAAGTTTTCCCTGTGTCTTGTATGCAGCTCTGCTGTTTCTTCTGGCAGGGCTCAAGACTGTTGTGAGAGTAAAAGACAATCTCTGCTCTCTCTCCCAAGTTCAGCTCTCAGTCACAGCTAAGGAGTTCTCACTTCCTGTTTCAAAAGACAGGCTTTCTAAGCCATCTAATCAGGCAGGTGGTGTTTTGTTAATTGACTACCAGCAGTTAACCACCACACTGCTGGATTAGAGACACATTACCTGAACAGGGATAAGTCCCCTGTTACATACCTCCCCTGTTTGTGGGAAGCTTGGGCTTACCACGGCCAAAGCCCATCCTTCCACTCTCATTCGAGATCTTTCTGTGACTTGAATGAGTGTGGATGGAGGAAGAGAACACTCTGTCCCGCTGGGATTGGAGCCCTTTCTCCAGTTTATTTTTGTCTCCTCCCGAAGGTGCTTGAGATCAGCACTTCTCAGTCGCTCGAGGAGGACTTTTTCCACGTAAAGTCTTTTTATCTCGTGCGCAGTCATGAGATTTCTGTTGCGTCGGGCACTCCTCTTTTTGTAGAAAAAGTGTATGGCAACAGTTGTAGGGCCGTTAGGACTAGCCCTTAGAGTTTTCTGCTCTTTTAGCGGTCTTTCTGCAGTTTCTCCACACCATGGAGTCACCAGTTCAGCTTCTTTGGGACTGAGTTGCACCTCCACCTCCTTTTCCAGAGAACGTCCTATTTTTTCAGCTTCCTCAGCTAAGGACTCTTCTGGTTTTGATTCTGCACTCCTACCTCTGTTTGTGCCTGTTGGGCAGCTGTAGGTTTGGCTAGTGCTTTCTTAGGTGGCTCAAACTTCGTAATTTTGTTTTGAAGTTGAATGGAGTCCCCAACTCTCACTGTACCCTTGTCCTCACGGGCATTAGTTACTTTGGGATACTGGTGCTTTCTCTGAGTCTGTATCAGAGTCTCCTTCATATTCTGGAGCTCTGTAATTTTTGTTGCCTTGTGGCGCACTATGAACTTCTTTGCTAGGGCCACAGTTACTTTTTTCAGTTTCTGGACCTTCTTGTGCTCCCTTTTGTGCCGCGTCACCTGGGTTCTAAACTTGGCTTTTAGCGTTGCTTTGGTGATGCTCAGGGTAGCCTTCAGTTTCTCATGCTGCTTTGCGGGGACATACTGGGTCATCAGACGTTCCTGCAGCACTTGAATTTCTTTAGCAGCCTGCAGCTTTTCTTCCTGCAGCGTTTGCTGCTTCTCCTCAACATACTGGAGGTGTGTACGCAGACCTTGCAGTTGTTTCTGCAGTCGGTGCTCTGCTTCAAACTTTTCCTTGACTTCTTCTGTCAACTGAAAATTTTCTTCTTTCAGTTTTAAGTTTTCTGTTTTTAATCTTGAATTTTCTCTTTTTTCTCTTTTTTCTTCTCTTCTCTTCTTTGCAGTCCTCCTTCCATTTACGCACATCTGCTTTGAGAATGACACTCTCCTGGCATGAGACTTCCTTCTCTGAAGCTCCTTCTGAGAGACTTTGAGATCTGTATCAAGATTACCAATAGTTTCTTTAGCAATGTCCAGCTCCTCAGTGAGACTGTGTAGTTCCTTTCTGGAAACTTCCAGGTCTGTGCGGCAGCTGTTGGTCTCATGATGTGAGGCATCAAGTGCTCTGCGGAGTGTCTGAACCTCTTTCTGAGATACGTCCACTTCTATCCGGTTGTGATGCATTCAGCTCTATACGAAGAGTGTGAACCTCTTGCTGGAAGACTGTCATCTGCTTCAGTGCCTCCTCATACTTCCGCTTTAGCGTAGCCACCATTTTATCAGATTGGCTCTGCTTTTCATCCATGGCGGAAATAGTAGCCTTTGCAGTATCTAGCTCAGTCTTGAGATCGTCCAATTCTGTCCTGGCCGCAGAGTAAATTGCGAGCACAGTCTTCTGTAGCTCAGCATTATTTTTTCTCTCTCTTCCTAATTCTTCACAGAGCAGATCACAGTCATGCCTGGCAATTTTCAGGGCGTCTTCAGGGCTGGTCAAGGGATCGTCACTCAGTGGTTCCGGCTCCGCTTCCCTGGGATGACTGGTTGAGGGTTCCTCGCTGTTGGCACCGGACAGACACTTCTTTGGGGTACACGACTTCTGCCTTGGGCCCTCTGGATATTCGGTTATCCGCGGGACGAATTCTCCATTTTCTCTAGGCTGCAGGGCAACTCGGTCCCCCTTTTCCTCCACAGGATCTGCGGACGTGTCTGTTCCTTCCACGGTAAGTGAAGAACTGCTTTTCTTTTTCCGCCTTTTTGATTTGGATGACACCGTCCCTTCAGGGATATTGGGGTCTCCATCTTCATTTGAAATTTTAGCAGCTTCATTATATACGCCAGGCTTTTGTTGCAGTTGCTTTAGCTGACAGAAATATTGGGTGATCTGCTGCTCCCGCTCTGTCTCCTCTTGATCATATTCGTCATCAAAGGGAGCGGTCTTTTCTGTTCTTGCCGAGTTCAGGCACCCCCACCATTCTTGGGGTGTTTTGTGGGTGTGACTCGGTTCGGGTTCCCCGTAAGAGATGTCTTCCTCTTTATTGGACTGGAAGGGCCACTCTTCCGTGGGGTAGGGTTCATTACAGGAACGCTGCATCTTGTCCTCCATTTTTAGGCTATCAGGTGTAATTTTCTTACTGACCTCAGGAGGCGCTATAGCAGCTGTTGCCACTGTATTTGCTTGAACCCGCAATTGTGGTAGTCCTACAGATGGGCATATTTTGCTTGTAGAGGTCATAGCTCTCACAGGCATCTCTGTAGACTTTTCTTTCTTGGATAATTTTTTTTTTTCAATATCAGCAGTACTGTGCATGCATTTTCTTTTATCAGGTATACAAGTTGTGCAGCGGCAAAGTAAAAAAAAAGTCTATTTGCTATACACCATTTACTTGCTGGGTGCAATCCCTCCACTTCAGCAACAGAATTTGATTTTCTGCCTGAGTTCAGTAATTTTCAGTCTCATCTTTGGATATTCTGTTTTGCTCTCAAGATAATAGGCATACTTTTTTACTTGCAGAAAAAAAAACATTCTTTGCAGTGGACTATTTCTTTCATTCCCGGCAGGGTGACTCAACACTCAGCAATTGGCTTTGAAAAACCTTTTTCCTTTATAGGGCAATTTTACACTCAGCATTTGTTTGCTAAAAATTTCCCTGCTTCAGCACAGTCTTGTATCAATTTTCACACTTTTCTGCATAGACTCCATTCACAGCTGGTAGTCCTATGCGGTGTGGCAACCTTTATCTGCAAAATCAGTACCACTTGTGGGTCACCATCTGTATTCACTGCTTCAGCGAAACTTTTGAAACAACAAACACCTATCCCTTTTCAAGGGCTGACTCACTTCTTGAACCCTGACTATGGCTGAAAGGCAAAACCCCTATTTCAATGACCGTATTACACTTTGTGATAGGCAATTAAAGGTTTACCTGCTCCAGCAGTCTCTTGGGATTGGGGAAAAGAGTCCATCCGTGGTTTTTGTAAGTCTCAGTGCAGTGTAAGTTTCAGTGGTGTGTACCCCTTTAACTCTGCCTCTGCTGCATGAGAGGTTTTTTTTTTTTGTTTTTTTCAAGTTGTTTAGACTGTTTGTAGGCAAAAAGCATAACAATAAATTTCACATAAAAACTCCGGTCCTTTTTAACTACTACATGCCTATAGTATCATTGATGTGCATATACAGCATGTGTACTGTATGTTAGGGGTTGTAGGGGTTGTTGTTATATATATATTCATGTATTTATTTATTTATTTAGATTTATTTATTTTTTGGGCAGCTGCTGTGTGTGAATTTTTTTTATTGTGGGTAGCGGGAGTGGGTGAAGGGGGTATTTGCCCCAACGGTGGTTGTTTAAGGTTTGCGGGGGGGTGGGGTAGCGGGAGGGGGGTTAACCCCTTCATGACCGTAGCGGTATTAACTGCTATGGTCGTGAAGGGGTTAAGTGCACCCGCAACCCAAATACCCCTTCACCCACCCCCGCTACCCACAATAAAGCGGGCACGGTGGGTTAACCCCTTCATTGCCTTAGCGGCTATCAGCTAAACCCCTTCATTGCCTTAGCGGCTATCAGCTATGGTAATGAAGCAGCATTTCTGTATTTTAATAATATTGTGCAGGAGCAGGGGGTCCCCTGAGCTTTGATTTGTGGCTCAGGGAACCCCCTGCCCACTGTACAGTATTATTAAAAATACATTCATGCTGCTTCGTTACCATAGTACATAGCTGCAAAGGTAAGGAACGAGTGTTTATTGATATGGGTGTTTTATTCATACTGTAGATGTGCAGAGGGTCTTCGGAGCGGAACCGCTTTGGTTTTAGGTCCGGGGACCCCCTGCTTCCCGAGATACAGGCCCTTTTATGGGGTGCCGGTATCCCTCTGCTTTGTTTACATTCCGCGGTAACGTGATCGGGACCTTTAAATGCAGATGGATACCGGCACCCCATATAGGGGCCTGTATCTCGGGAAGCAGGGGGTCCCCTGACCAATGCGGTTCCGCTCCGGAGACCCCCTGCACATCTACACTATGAATAAAAATGTATTTTAAATAATTTTTAATGTGCCGATGTTTGCGCAGAGAGAGCAGCGGATCTCTCTCTGCTGCAAACACATCTCGCCAGGGGACGGCTTCTCGGCTTCAAAGACAACAGCTCGCAAACGCCCCAATGAGTTTTTACATGGCATTGCAGTATTGCAGCCAGCGGGAATAAAATGTTTAAATCACAGCCGCGAAAATAACGTTTTTCACCCCGGGCGAAAACGATACAAAACCGCACATAACCGGGATAATCTGAAATTCGCGGAGCTAGCCGAGTTAGAATAAAGTTTGACGCCACTGTATGTAAAATGTCTTCGGTTCCCCTCCAGGAATGTAAGTTACTCTTACATAAATTGTAATTTCATATAACTTTTAGCTTATACGAGACAAAAAAAACATATCTTTTATTAAGTTGTTGTTTGAGGGGATCTGAGAATGTTTGTTTACTGTATTCAGTAATTCAGGGAAATATTATGAGGTTAGAAGCAAAGAATATCAAAAGATACACAAGGCACTATAAGGCCTTGGCCATGTTTGGCGCTAGCTGGCGAAAGCGTGCTGATGCGCGCTCCCGCTCAGCACTGAGCCGCTACAGCCGCAATTAGAGCGGCTTTAGTAGGGTCTCACCTGCGCTTCCGCGCGCTTGCGGAAGCGCAGGTCTTAGTTGAATTTAAAATTCCCCCACTTGCTGGTGAGAAAGGCCGGTCACGTGAGCGGTTCGCCCAATGAGGGCGAACCAGCTCCGTGACGTCACTGGCCCGGCCCCGGCCAGGGACGCGCCCGGCCCCAGCCCGCCCCCTGACGGTCTGTTCCCCTTCTGCCCCGATCCATGTCGTCTGTGTTGGCATGTGTGTGTGTGCATGTGTGTGTATGCATATGTGTGTATGTGTATGCGTGTGTGTGTGTGTGTGTATGTGTATGCATGTGTGTATGTGTGTGTGTGTGTGTCTTTGTGTGTGTGCCTTTGTGTGTGTGTGTGTGTGTATGTGTATGTGTGTGTGTGTGTGTGTGTGTGCGTGTGCGTGTGTGTGTATGCATGTGTGTGTGTGTGTATGCATGTGTGTGTGTGTGTGTGTGTGTATGGGCATTGTGTTTGTGTGCCTTTGTGTGTGTGTATGCATGTGTGTGTATGCATGTGTGTGTGTGTATGTGTGTGTGCCTTTGTGTGTGTGTGTGTGTGTATGTGTATGCATGTGTGTGTGTATGTATATGCATGTGCGCGTGTGTGCGTGCGCGTGTGTGTGCGTGCGCGCGTGAATATATCAAAGTTGCACAATGTCTTTTTTTAATTTTTAAAATATTTTATAATACACACGCACACACATATATATATATATATATGTATATATATATATATATATATATATATATATATATATATATATATATATATATATATATACAGACACACACACAGGTTCCCCAGTGACACACAAACACACAGACCACTTCAAAGTGACACACACACACTGACAGCTACCAAGTGACACACACACACAGTGATACCCGCCTCCCAAGCGCTTGCTGTCTCCTCTGTCAGGAAAGCAAAAAGCTCCTGGTAGAGCGAGCAGCAGCACCTAAGCACTTACTATGTCCCAGGCCTAAGAATGAACTGTCACTGGTAGTTTTGCTTCTTAAAATTATTTGTCTTTTTGTAAGGGGTTTACAATGAATAAGTATAAAATCAATTAGAAAACTCAAATATAACTCAAAAACTTAATTAATTAAAAAAGATGTTTGGGGAAAACACTAAATACAGTATGTGTAATTGGCCAGGGGTTCTGGTCCTTGTATTAAATCATTTTGGGGTCTTGGTTCAAATTTTTTAAAGAATTTTAGCTTTGGGTGTTGTATCAGGATTTGCATTGTTTCTGGCAGGTTCTGATTTTACACACATGGTTTTGTCCATCTCTGAGTCAAAATCAAAAGGTTTTTTTTTCTGATTAATTTGACATGGGTCATAAGTGAAGTATTCAGTTCAGCTCTTAGATAATAGCATTAATGACACAAATAATATTTATACAGTAGGTTGTCACCAAACTGAAACAAACCTGATATATAAGGTTTTATTTTTACCTAGATACAGTGCATACAAAGAGGATTTAATTAAAAAGATTGCATTACAATCAATTTCAAGTCTACTTCAGAAAGACTATTGGTCATGTGTTATCCATATTGCAGGAAACATTCCTGGGGCCATGTGATCTTGAAAATCAAACCAACATGAGAAGCTTTAATTTTAAATAAAGAATCATTACTATATTAAATATTTTCTATATTTTTTGCCTGTACAATATGTTTTAACAAATTTATATTAAGCCAGAGAAGATGTACAGTAATACTGATTCGACTGATTTTAGCTATACAGTACACTTTACATCATAAAGAATATTGGGGGATATCGCAATTCGATCCTCAAAGAGGTAATTTCAGATCAACCGAAAGTGGTTTATTGAAAAGCTACTACTTTGGAAGATGTGTTTGACCCTACTGTATTGATAATCATTGAAGAGGAAGAACATAGGAAAGCTCAATCAAATATTACCGATGGTTGTTATAAATGTGGGAGAACTATCATGTGATTTTAAACAAACAAAATGCCACTTGTTTTAAATGAACCATAAGGATATGACATTTTCATTTAGGAGTTTTATCAATGGCAACACTAAGTTTGTTGTCCATCTTCTTGAATGCAGCTGTGGTCTGCAATATGTTTGTAAGCAAGGGGGGGGCTGAGCACAAAAACAAAAGATGCAAAAAGATCATTTATTGACTAAGATAGTCAAACGCATCCAACGTTTCGATGCTAAGCACCTTCATCAGGGTTTTAAATGACAAGGAACCATTAAATAGTGTAAAAAATCCCCCACACCCACAAAACAACCACCCTTCAGCTGCTCCAATCCACCACCACTGCTGCAGGAAGCACCTGCCATAAGTATTGGGCGTTACTTCCTGGAAGTATCATGGTAACGCTATTGATATTTTGTTGGTGTGCTCGCCTCCCTCCCCCCCTTCACCCTCCTTTCCCTTGCTTACTATGCTGTTTCCTTGACTAGGTTTTCTGCTTGTAGCACCCATACTTTGTTGTATTTTTTTTCTCCCACTCCCCACACTCCTAGTGACATCCCAATTTGCTCTGTCCTGATCCCTCTTTTTAGTCTGCAATATGTTGACAGGACTGAACGTACCCTTAAACAGTTGGTTTTAGAACATAAAGGTAATATTATCAAAGCTGTTATGACACATAGGGAATGGGGACATTTTAGAATAAAATATAATATGAATCCAGAAGGTATAAAAGTGATAGGTATTGAATAGGTACTCTGTGATAGGAAAGGAGGAGATAGGTCCCTTGAATTACGAAAAAATATACTTTTTGATCCATAAATTGGGCACTATGTCTCCTAGTGGGTTGAACAAGGAGATTGGTTTGGCTTCCATATAGTTTTTATCTCTATTAGTATATTCCTATTTTTGATATATTGAATATTTTTTCTTACCTCTAGGGATTACAGTTAATCAGATATTATTATGTTATATTTATTGTTTTCCAGTTGGTTCATTTGTAATTCTAGTCGATGTGATTAGAGGGTTGCCTTTTGTTTCTGCAGCCCAGTGTTCATGACTGTATGTGTGTCTATTTTATAGTTCCTTTATGCACTACACACATATACATAAGTGTAAAGGCATCTGGTTCATATATATGTATCTGTTATACTCCTACAGTATATCACTTACAGATATGGATTGCATTTTGTATTTTGATGGGTGCATTTGTACAGAATTTATAAATTGATTTGGTTGCTGACACTTATTTGGTTTACTTTGAATTTTTATTTTAGAAACAATTTAATAAAGTTGACCTTATTGGTTTTAAAATGATTAGATTTGTCATATTGGGGCATGTTTAACGGTATTAATGGATGTTGTCATAATTGGAGGGATTTTGTATCCTCCTAGGGACAAATGTCAGTAGCCAAGTCTCTGTTCAGCACAGCATTTGTTTATTTCTGTTGCCTTGGTGGCTACGACGTATTTAAAAGTTAGAGGCCATGGGAGATCCCCTCCCCCCCTTATGAAGAGAATAATTCCTTGAAACGCCATTTCAATAAGGGCAGTCTGTGAAAGAGAGGTGAAGCAGCTTGGGAGTGAGGTCCATTTGGAGTGGTGATGTCAGAATACAATCATGTGGTGTGGAAGGACTGGGGATTCCCAAGCAGACGAGGACTCCAAACAACGCTGTAAACACTGTTTGTCGTCTTTCCCTCACACGCTGACTCTTTAAATTTTTGTGAGTTTGTCTGATTTTTAAGCTTTCCTTTAACCAAGTAAAAAGTACTACTTGTGCTCTTTTTATGTTTTTTTCTAAATAATATATATGTTGATATATCAATATAGTTGAAGAACTGCTTTTTCTTTTTTGTTGTCAGCATCTCCCACTTTGATCGCTAATAATGCTAATACCAGTACTGCATATTTTTTTTCTCAAATATACAGTACATGGTGAAAAGCACACCTTATCTGTCCCATAGTCTCTTGATGTTGCTGTATTAAGGGTAGTATATTAATGGCCTTTTCAGTAATGTATTTTAATACTGACCAGGTCTTGAAAGCAAGTGCAAGACTGTGAAGCTTGTATACTGTAGATAATTGCTGAATGCTACCAGGTAGAGAGTTAAATACATGAACAAGAAATACAACAGATGCTGCAAGAATAGCAGAAAAATCACAGGCATACTAAAAATTAGATTTCCTTTTTCATGTAACATTCCTGGTAAAATATCTTCTTAATTAAAAATAAGATTGTACAATATGTTCTATTTAAAATGCCACATTTCTTTTTGCTCCACAGGTCAAAAGAATATACTTTTTTTTTTTTTAATTGCTAAAATCCTTTAAAACTTAAATGAGGGACGAACAAATATTTAGGGACACATTTTAGACCTTACTTATGTAATAACCCCCGAAGGACAGGGCGTTAACATCTGTGGTGGAAGAGTTTAACCCACCCCATTATTTATTACCAAGGAGTGGCTTGTCCTAAAGGGATTATTATAAGCAACATTTTAATATTTTCATAATTATACTACAGAAACAGGCCACCCCTCCTTCTCAATGATGTGTCTGGGTGCCCACAAGTTCCTATGGATAATCACCCACTTGCCAGTCCCCGAATCGTACAGTATTACTTCTTTCCCAATCACATCCGTCTGCACATCTGTGGATCAGATGCTTCTCACCCCTCCTCCCCTCTTCTGAAACACATCCGTTCCCTCAACCTGCACTTTTGGACCCTATCCCTTCTTTTCCACCTGCACTTCCACTCCTATGGATCATATCCGTTCCCTCCCTCCTTCCTGCACCTTCATTGCTCTAGATCACATCCTCTCGCATCTGCACCTCTGCCACAAATGGCTCACATTACCTGCTTCCCTCCAGATCACATCCCCACCCCTGTACTACACAACAGGATATGCCTGTACTGCTGCTCCTCGAGAACACATGCTGCCTGGTCTTCTGGATCACAACCTTGCCCCTCAGGATTACATCCTCTCCATTTTCTCCAGCCGCTCCAGATCACTGCTGTTCCAGATTACATCTCCTTCCTGCCATTCACACCCCGATCCTCTGAATCAGGGACAGGCCTCTGCCCTCCTGTCCGCACAAGCAATGTAGGTAACAAAATCCCTGCTCTCTGATGTTGCAAGGTGCCAGAACTTCTTCACCATTAGATAATAGGGATTTTAATAATGTCTACAATTTACATGCACTTTGTATACAATTGTGGAGATTGCTTCCCCCAACCTAATTGGCCTCACAGTCCACCCCCTCAAATCTGTTAAAAATGTTGAAGCTGCAATCTGATCAGATGTCAGTCTTTGCCTCTCTGCTTTGCAAAACTGAATTGCCAGTGTTTAACATATAAAGTAAAAGTCCTGAGATGTTATCCTGTCTAAAAGGATAAGTAAGATTATCAGTTTTACTTGTGTGTGTTTTTCTCTGTGTAATTAATAGTTTAACAATCCCGAGATTCAATAGCTTAAGGGCGGAATGATTGTGGTTCTGAATGACCTTTAGCCAGGCAAAGAAGGGGAAATAAAATAAACTATAGATTAAAAGTGGTCCGAGAAATGGAGATCATGGATTTGAGCCAAGAGAAGTAAGAGTGAGAGCGATGGAGCACAAAGGGGAAATGCGCTGCAATTGTGGAATTGAAAGTTTGTTTTTACCTGAGCAGGTGGTGACACTCTGCAACCTGCCTTTACAATGATTACGTTAAAGATTAGGTTAAAAAATTGGTAACACTTTTGTGCAATGTGAAACCTATTTTAAGCATGGTAGTTTTTATTTCAAATGCTGTAGAATGTAGTCCTGGATTTATTGCAATATTTCAATGTTTAAAGTGATAAAACATTTTTTTGCAAAAATTTAAAAATAAATACATTAAGGGGTGTTTGCAAGGCCTCAGCCTTTGTGGACCCAAGGAGGCATGTTCGGTGCGGGGCCCACTCAGTAGAAGTAGTAGGTAGAAGTGTCTGCTGGCCCGGGTGAATCCTTGAATTTCGATCCCAGCGCTGACAGGAGGAGGAAGAGGATGGAGCGCTGGGCTCCGCAAAGGCGGGCCCAAGGCAACAGCTTTGCTCCCCTTTCCCTAAGGCCATGTTTGGCAATCTTGTTGGAATAGGGCTGTCCCAGCGGAATGCACTGAACTTCAGTAGACGAGAAAAGGGGCTCTACCCCACTTTCTTGGTGGATTGGGAGAAGCAATGATGATACCTGTGCTAGGTAAACTAGTCAGATTACCTTGAAGAGGGGATGGTGACCATAGCAGGTAGTCAGCCATCAGAAACTGAATTGGTACTCTTTTTTTGCCTTTGCTGATGATATTATGGATGAACAGGAATTGAAAGTAAGCTTTTTTTTTTACATATCACATGAAAATCTGCAACAGGATTGCTACCGACTGTACAAGGGATAAATATAATTATGAATAATTGAGATACAATAGAAGAATCATGTACCTGTGCACTTGAGTCACAAAAAGCAGATTAAAAACTTACGATTAATGGAAGCACTGCCAATCCATATAATGAAACAGATGTGGGCCGGGATTCAATGATCTTCAGTAATTTTTTTACTTGAATGACAGTACACGTGGGATTGAGTTCAGATACCCATTATATTCTATGACTTTCAATTATACATGTCTTAATACTGTATCATTTGCTCTTTTTATCAATCGTCTCTGCCCCACATTTTTCTTATTATACTATAATATTTGAAGCCTTTTTAACTTTACTGTCCCATATATTTTGAACTTCTGTGTACCTTTCTGCTATTCTCACTCTTTAATGTGTAACTGAAAACACACCCTGTCAAAGAAGTTTTTCAGAAGTATGGAACATGTACAATAATGATTTTACCATCCTCTGACTAAATGAATTAACAGTACTATTCCTTGTTGCTGTGCCTGAAACGCTAATTCATCGATTCCTACTATGTTGGTCTTCTAGACGTTTTCTGGAGAAGCGATGTTCTTTTCTCTATATCTTGTGCCCCTGTCTTTGTACATAATTTCCTGCATTTTCACATAATTAGTTCTACACAATATCAACATAAAAGATGAATAAAAGATGCACTAATCACTAAAATAATAATGCAGCTATGGACATTTTTCCATTTGTATGTTGGTGACCTCCAATGTGTAACAGTCATAAGAAGAAACCCTTTGCACACATTAAATTCCCAATAATTAATGCACTAACCAATAGGTTTTTTGGCTCTGCGTATACATTTTAAATTATGGAAATATTTAGGGGGGTTCTTTTGTTTTAAACACATTGCACTACACCAGCACAACATAATCCTGAGGTGCATTACACCCTAACACGCTAATGTTATTAAAGGAAATGATAATAATTGGAAATTACACCATTCATAAAAAGTCAGCAGCTGCTGAGACCTTTAATTTTCGCGTCTAAACTTTAACGGATGAGTAGTACATTAGATACTGTAGGTTACAATACCATTTATTGAACTGGTATGACTTTCATTTTTTAATCAAAGATGTTGTACATGAGCTGTTGAGACTACTATAGTCAACTGACATCCACAGTAACATATCAGAAGTTCATGTTCAACATCTAAAATTGTCATGCATGGGGGTTCAATTAAATCTAACACAACCTGCTAATTATCTACATGTATAACAAACCATCAGCACCAGGATACATTGTTACTTTTACATTCTTTTTGACAATTATTTTGGTCATTCATTTATGTTTACGTGTTTGAATAGTGCTTTTTTGTGCTGGGAATAAAAGGTGCCATTTTTAGGACAAAAATGTGGGCATCGGGTAAACTTGGCTGTTAATGTTTTATACACAATTTAGCATTTATATTGGTGACACTGTACATGTTTTTTGTGCATCTGTTACACCTGGGGAGGTGGGGGGGTGGGCGGTACAAAAATGTGCTCTTCTTTTATAAGACTTAATTAGGCAAAAATTTGTTTCAACTCTCGTGTGGTTTTTATAACAACTTGAGTCACAGATCAATTTGAAATCTTAACCATGTTTTTGGTCATGCCACTTTGCTGTAAATGAAAACTTTTTATAACCCTTATGTAACCCCTCTACTCTTAGATCTCAGACTTATGACTATCGTTGAGGTGGGGGACAGAGTCCCTGTTAATAACTTACTGGGCCACACGTGGCCTACAGTAAGATAGCAAGAAGAATACTGACGGGTTTACTTATTCATTACTAACTCGGTGCCGGTACACCGTGGAAGCTTGTTGTGTACTAACCCTTGCCGGCCTTTACTTCAAAAGCGGGGCTTCGGTACTGCTGTGCCTTGTAGCGCTTGAGCTCTCGATCACATTTGAACTGTAATTATCTGATCTGTAATTATCTGCCACATGCACACTCTGCAATCCTTGACCTAACCTGATAGCACTCAGGTCTGTGCAGATCTGACTTAACATGGCTGAGGCCCTTTTTAAAGGCTCCTCTCCCTCATAGTCCTTCTCTTCCACAGCCGTTACCATTTTCTGCTCTCATGTCTATTACAGTCACATGCCCAGAGCACACTTGGGAGGAACCTGCCACAATGTGAGTGTGTGTGGAGTGCATCACACAAGGAGTTACACTTAAACATGTTATCATGTTATTTTAGCTGTTCTTGAAGTTGTATTGCTCAGAAACAACATCTTCCAGCAACTAAAAAGTTAACAGTAATGCATTGATATTATGTCCTTAAACACATATTGCCGATTCAGCCCAGTTATATAGAAATATTTCCTTGCTAGTCCATGCTGAAACATTAAATACAGCACTGTTACTCTAGTCATTTTTTTTTTTACTAGCATTTTCCAAGTTTAACTGCAAGCAGTACAAGACTATTCAGCGCAGACAGTTTGTCAAGGTATGAAGGTGCAGAATTAACAACTTCTCACTAAGCACCCAGGAGTTTTGGGCTAGACTTCTTTTCCTTTCCTCCCTTCACACAATTAAAATACGCGTTTGAGTCTGATAAGATTTCTGTGCATATAGCATTTATTTCTATTTTATATTTATATCATGTGACAACCCTATTCATGCAGAATGAACAGGGCTAATTTGCTCATGCCCTAATATGAATGAGTTGGTTGATGTCTCTTGTGATAAACACTTATGCGTTTCAATTCATCTCGGCTATAATTGGCACAATGAAAGAAGACAGTTTAAATATTTTTCTAATTACAAGGGGTCTGGTATCTTGTAAAAGTAAGATTTATTCTCAAGGAATATAATGGTATCAGTGCTTAAGTCTACAACATCATGGATATTTCATTTTACAAACTGAAATACTTAGTCCAGACACAATATAAGCTTTTTGCTACAGTACAAACAAAAGCTATCCGGGGGAAATAATACTAGATATAGCTCTACTGCTGAAAACAACAACTCTTTGTAAAGGTCACTACATATTTATCAAAAGAGGAAACCAGGACATTTCTGGGTTACTATGTTATTCCCTGTGGCTGCTTTTAACCATTTTTGATGTGATAACAGAACTATTGTTATTACTTTTGCTGGTGGCATTAAGTGTATGTATACCATGTTGAGCATGACTCCAAACCTCACTGAGCAGTGTGTTCACAAATGCCTTACAGATTCCAATTCGAAAATGTCAAAATAACCTATTATCATACTAGGCATTTTGTCTTATTTTATTTAAGATAATCCTTATGGGCTTCATTTATACTCAATACGAACATTAGTTGCTGTATACTATTTAATATTTTATGAGTGGATTGACGTGAAATTCATTGTTTGGCAAAGTGTTGTTAACATTTCTGACATTTTAATGTTTACTGTACCCATACTCTGCATGTAAAATTGTACATCCTTGACCCTTAAAATATCATGTGTACTATGTGTAACTCTAAGTACTTTTAGTTCAAAATTAAATTATCCGTCATTTGCGTTTAACACCGCAAATATTCAATTAATATTTCCTTGAAAAAAAAAAAATCACAGTGGGAAGCAAGGAGCAAAACCACATTAATTTCTTCTTCAGTGACCCCTGATTACTGTTAGACTTACCTCCGTAGGTGCTGCCAATATCTCATGCATGTTTAAAGGTCACAAGTCACGTGGGCCTATAGTAAACAGTGACAGATGGATTCCTATTGGCCCATGTGACCTTTAAACTGCCATATTATTTGCACAGCTGAGTCTGCTACAGGCATAACCTACGGAGTTAAGTATCTTTGAAAGCAGGGGGTCCCCAGAGCTGAAATGAATGCAGTTCAGCTCCAGAGACCCACTGCTTCCCACCTACTGTAGCATAAAAGAAAAATCTGGGCAGAAAGACCTATGAGTTATAGTCATGAATTCTATATCCCAGCATTTATGAAAAACAATTATACAAATAAAAGGAATATGTTGATATCTCCCAAATGCAAAACCACTCTGTATATGCTGTCTTAGGCTGGAATCATGGTGCAATTAAATAAAGAGCATTTTACTGGATCATTATCTATTTATTTCTATGGTTTTCTGAGAAGTGGTGCTTTGTATAGCTAGGTGGAGGCACTTCTGTAAGGATGAAGGAGGTTCTGTGCATGTCAGGAATGTAAAATCTTGCTGATTTCAGTCTTTTGAGCTTGAGAGCTGCGAGAATTTTTGGTTTGGATAAAAGTCAAATGAATTGGATTGTGTGGCTTCTGGAAATACATGAGATGTGACATCTTGCGTCAGGGGAGCTTGTGAAGATTGTTTCTTTTATACTGGTAAAGGATGCATGGTGAAGAAAAATGTGTTTTCGACATGGTCAAAATAAACCTACTTACTGCAGGTCACTGCCAGGTACATAAGTACTTTATTTTGAAAAACTAGCTTAGTTTTCAATTTGTGTCAGTCACATGTGGATATTTGGTCACGTGACTAGACAAATCTAGCTATTATATAGCAAGTCTTGCAAAGTATTACAATTAAAATGGAATGGCTATGCAATATCTACCTAAGTGTGCTAAATCACATTCCATAAAGTATCATTTAATCTACTTTAAAAAAAACAAATATACATTACACGTTTCTGATTAGCTATTCGTATGGTACTATACTATGTATGGTTATAAGGAAGCGAAGTTACAGTCCTAGTGCAGTACATAAGTTTTACAGCAGGCTCAGGAAGTGTCATTGCTTTGTCTTGTCCATTAGCCCATTAACATTATACAGGTAGGCACCTTATATAATATTACTAGTAGGTGACTCTGTATTATGTAAGTTTTCTTCCACTGAATACAGAAAATCCGTTTCAAAAGTTGTCATGAACCTATCTGCAGCTTTGGAGAAATATTTTAAAAAGTAGATACAAATTTTCCTTGTGATTCAAAAATATATATATTTTTTTTTCCAACTTCAAGGTTTTTATTAGGTTATACAGTTTGTACATTATAACACCGTCCATTGTTTCACATCAGAATACACAAATAAGCGTTCCAATCCCACCCCTCGCATCCTGGGGTAGTGTTCTTACGTAATCAACGCTGGACATACAACATATACTCACAGGACGGGACAGACCTGACCAACGAGACCAAGACATTACAACAACGGGTATACGCACTGGGGAGGGGGGGATTCTGCGGGAAGGTCCAGGGCCGGCAGACGTCTGCCTTTTTAGTTGCGGCGTGCTGGTCTCCACCTATGTTGCTTCTTTCTCGCATCTCTTGGTTTTTAAGTGTTTAATTATGTTGCTCATTTTGGAAAGAAAGAAATATATTTGTATACACACTCATCTCATGAGTATCTACATGTGTGTTATTTTCCGACTTCAGGGACAACATGGTTTACTGCACTAAAACCTCAAATCACTCCAATTTAAGATATATTATTAGTAAAAAAAAAAAAAAACTACTGATGCATCAAAAACAGCATTCAGTTGAATGCAATTGCAACAAGTGTATTACCTACAAACTCCCTTTTACTTTAAGATATGAATTTTTCTTCTTCCCTGTCAAATGAAAGCCCCCCTTGCAATTTAGAAATGTAATCTCTAACATTTGCAGTTTGGGTTATGAAGCACAAGGTACTAGTGATTTAATGTCAGGTACATGCACATGAAGTTTGTCTCATAAGCACCACTTAGACCAAACCAACAAGAACATGAAATGTCTTTGATGAGTAAGGGGCTTATCATTGCTAAGAGGCCGATCACACTGGGATCGGCTGAAAACTCCCCATTGACTCCAATCAACCACTTTAGGAATTATGGAATAAACCCCTAAATTGTAAATTCTATATTCTCCAAAGTGGCCATTCAGCCTGTTTTCTACTGAGATCTCCCCCATTGAACTCAATGGGATTTTTTTTGCCTGAATAGCCACTTTGGAGTACAGTATATAGAATGTATCCCTACGTGGTGTACAAGAAATGTGGGTGTGGATAGTGAAGCTCAGTGTACTAAAGGCACATATGTAGGCAGAGGGTGAAAGTTTATCCAAGCATGTAAACACACTAAAAAATGTATAATGCTTGTGAATCGCTAATGTCTGACCAAGCAAAGGCAAAATGTACAACCATGCAAAAATGTTTGAATATTTGTAAAAAAAAAAAAAAAATGTATATATAACAAATGCATCAATTCAATGTGTTTGAGTGCGTAATTTAGCAGGATGCACCAAATATGATTGTAGGTTTGTGGTTGCCTGCATAAATTCATGTTTGCTTATAAGTCAGCAAGCAATTTCCAGATTCAAATGTATACATCCTTCAACAACTAATGTGTGTTGAGGGATCAGAATCAAATCATAGCAATAAGACATTGTATCCCAAAATCTGAGATGGTTAATAAACAGGAACAAATTCTGAGTCTGTTTATCCATCAATGTTAGTATGTATCAGAGTTAAAAAGAGGAGGGATTTTTCTTGAAGCTGATGGAAAGCTAAATCAGATTTTGTTTGGATAATAGAAGCTGTAGGAGAATTTCATTTTAATGGCAGCTTTTCCACTACTGTGTTGACGTATGAAATACGGTGTAATATTTCAGTTTAGTAACAGTAAGGATTTTAGAAATATATAAACCTAATTATGCTTAAGCATGGTGTTTTACTGTTGAAAGGGCAGCATGTCTGGCATAGTTATTTTAGCCTAGTAGCAACAGGACTGGTTTTGAAATAGGAGAAATATGTTTAATCTCTTAGCTAGCTCCTTCAGAGTTTGGTAAATAACTTTTTTCATTATTATTCATACTGATGCAGTGACCGTTATTCGAACACTTCACGCGTCATGTACATCGGAATCCTGATTTGAAACCGCGGGATGAATTCCAGCCTCCCCGCACTAAAATGCAAACGTGGCGAGTGCAGAAAAATGAATTTTAGTGTTCTGGCTATTTAAAACATGAAATTGACAAAGTAGCACAGTAGCACAGTACTGTACACATTACAATTCGTCCATTTTATTGCAAACGAAGAAACAGAATCCATGAAATTCAAACAAAACATCCGCGATAAGCGCGGGTGCCTGGGGCGATTGGCCGCGTTCGTGCTGCGTGGGGAACAGCAGAGAACTCAAAATTGGTGCCGAGATGTGTTCGAATAACGTCCGCTGCATCAGTACACAAAAATTCAATTGTTAGCTTTTCTATGTAGACACTAATTATGCCTGTTAAATTAACTGCAGAACTTTCCAATCAACAAAAATATAAACATGTATGATGTCTTAAGTCAAATAAGTTCAGTTTATGAAACTCATAGTCCAAATTTCAGTAATATTCCAATATACAGAACCAGAACTGTTTTACAATATCAACTCCGCTGTAGTGAAACACTTAGGGCATTTAAATTTGACACATCTGGCACATATTGTGCTTCATTTATTGCCCAAACTGTGAAACTCCATAGGAATGTAAATGTTTGCAAAAACGTTCACAAATATCTTAAACCCCTAAAACGCTTGTTTCCCTGCACCATGGATATTGGTGCATACAGATCTGTGACTTTGCATTTCTGGTTTAAATCCAACCTATTTAGAATTTCTTGCTTCACATATTACTTGTGGCCCACAAACCTATAATATGTGTTTAGAATTATATGTAGTTAGAGAGCCAGCACAGAGCTGGAATCAGAGACTATAACATTGTGCATATATGGTACGATAGCAGAATCTACATCTATCTCATATTGCCTTGATTCAGGATTATTTTTTTGCTTACCTTTTTTCACCTATAAAATTGATTTTGCTAAACTGAGGCAATCCCGGCCGTTTACAACCGTATGTAGACAAGAGACATTTGGTCTCTTTAGGCATTTTTACACCCAGACGTATGTGACTATATCTCGTATGATTATAGCATTATATCATTGATACACTTTTGTTTATGCTCAATACAGAATTATTTGATTCAATTACATCTCTCTGAGTTAGTTCTTTGAGTGCTGGGGCCCCACACCTTTCTATACAAATATATTTTTGCAAACATTTTCATGAACCGCTCTTGTAAACATACAGATCTCTAAGACCAATCCATTAAGGTCTAATAGTAAGCACATCTTTGTCACCACATGGGCCTGTGGTATTCAGAGACACAATATCCCCCCCAAAGGCAAAACCTATGTAACCCCTCTTTACTTCTACGCTCCAGACTGACACCTGGTGCTAAGGTGGGGGCCTGAGACCTTTATTGCTATTAAATATGCCACATGTGGCCTTCAGTCAGATGGCAGGATACATGTACACAGCGTGTGCGGTACAACTGTTCTTAATATAGTTGTTACCCAGTCTTAAGAACCTCATGATTTTCAGCAAGGGATCAGTATACACATCATGCAACATACATATATTATAATACTTAAGAATAATGCTGTGCAGGTATGTGTCAGTGTCAGTTAGAAGATGGCCACTAAATCCTGGATATATGGACTTATATAAATGGACAAACATGTGGCAGGCCTAAACTTCACAAAGGTGCCTCAGTACCACTGTTAACTGCACCCATTGAGGGTCCCCTCTGATGGCGATCGACACTCCATCGCTCTCCCTCGTGGATCTGCTGGTCATTGCTGCACCAGATACTGCTCTCTCTCAGCGGAACTCAGACTTGGTCAAGCCTGAAGGCATTCAGGCTTGTGCAGCTCTCTAAGGTCAGGTCCCCAGTGGCCACTGCGGCTCGCTACACACAACAGCACAGCCCTCTAGGGGGCAGTTCCAGTAGCTTAGTGTGTGTGGGCGCGCAAGGATTTTTGTCTTCCTGTGCCGCGATGCGATCACGTGGTCGGCACGCACCAATCGAAGGGCAGATATGGCCCTTCATGGCTGCGTCCCCTATAGACCGTCGATCGCGGCTATAGTCTGTGCATGCGCCACCATGACACCTGGCGCACGTGCAATAGGGAGGGCTGGGGCCATAAGAGGATATATCCAGCTCTTGTCTCCTCATGCTCTCCCCTGTGTCTCTGCCTACAGTTCCTAGTTCCCTCACCTCAGAATCTTTGCCCTCTTTGGCTGTCATATCATGTGTCCCTATTTCCACAGCAGGGGCTTCTGGGAGTTGTAGTTCTGCTGCCTATTGCTCTGTCATTGGCTAATTCCCAGCAGCACACACCAGAGAGGAACACAGCCAGGGAGCAGGATGCATACTTAGCAGTATTCTATCACGGGGGCTAAACTTATTTAAAAAAAAAAAACCTCTCCAGTCAATCTCCTAAATTTGGTGATTTACACTAGTACTGGAGGTAAAGAACCTGCCGCTTATATTTCACCTTTTTCTTCTCTCTTTTCAAGCAATTTATCAAATCCCAAATAATGTTTCTCCACTTGATCAACTACACTTCTCCATCTCTGATGCAGTGAGATTTTATAGCAGGGAAATAAAAAAGTAATATTAGGCAGTTGATTTGTGTGGGAAGGTAGAGAGCCCAAACATTGCTATGGGCATCAGAGAAGTAAAATGATGGGTGGTGATCAGCAGAGAACTTACAAGGATTGGAAGGTAAAGAGGGGGGTACTGTGTGACAATGAGGTAGGGGAGTAGTGCTAAATTAGTGGAGTGGTCTTCACACACACAATTTGTAATGGGATCTTCCCATGACAAAGAACTGCAGTGATCAGCTAAGCACACAGGTGCTGCGCCTAATTACATGTACTGTATCAGACAATGAATCCCTCTTATCTCTGTCTGTTTGGAAAGTTGTCTCTTGAAATCTCTTTCTATTAGGTCTATCACAAAATTAAATTCTAAAGAAATCAAAATAAATATACAGTATGCATGTCTAGAATCCTGCATATCAGTATTTTTTAATTGTATGCAATTACTATGCCATTATTAGAAAATGTACAGTACAAAAGGATAAGATCCAGCAATACCTTAAAATGAACAGAATTGTTTGTTGCAATTTTCTAGTTCAAAGATCTGGTTGTTGTATTGAGCCTTGAAACGTGTATATTTGCTGTGTGCTGTAATACTGTTTAATTGACCATCTTTACAATTCTGCTTAGAATTAGAGTGTACAGTGTATAGAGCTTCTAAAACTTTACAGGTCAACAACACATGACAAAGAAACCTGTGTGGCCTTGAAAGCGACAGTACAGTATGTTCTCTATACAAAACAATAACAGTATGTTTTTAGGAACAAACAAACAACACAAATTTACATGGAGAATGTGAGATTAATCATGGTGCTTCAGTATCAAAGGGGCGGATTGTCTGACATTATGTAGCTATTGTGGTCAACAGCATTTTTGAAGAACTCTACTGTATGTTGGTCCAGGAAAAGGTATCAAAAATCCACACAAATCTAGCTATACATTTAGGTAATGCCAGGATTAACCTCTTTTGTTTATTTGAGGAAGGAAGCAAGATTGTGGATATGTTTAATTAAGTTGATACATTTTGAATAAAGACAGATGTTCTACTTATACTTATCAAATATCTTTGACGCAATGACAAAGGTTGCTCTACATAATGAAGGAAATTGCCCCTGAGTGGCAACATTTGAATCTTGATAGAGAACTATTGTAGTTAAAGAATAGGCAGCAGAGAGGTAAGGTTTCACACTTTTTTATCTTTTTAATGCACCTTTAGTATACATAACATAACAGGATGCAGATGTAGTTAACCTTTATTGTCTCACACCGGAGGATTATCACTGTGAGGGGTCCCACATCGCAATTACATATAATGTTTCTGGCACCGCAGAATGTTGCTTCTTTGACCGGAGACAGGGAGTCTTGCTACGTCTGTATGTAATAGTAAATAATTATCATGCACAAATGGCTGAATTGCTTTAAAAGTAATTTTTTACTGAAAGAGTAGTACTGCACATGCATGGATTAGCCTTACAAAAGAAATGTTAGGCTAGTACAGACAATAAATAAAAAAAAGACAAAAAGGAATCGTGTTACATCCAACTTGAAAAAATATATAGTTAAATACTTATCTATTTATCATCTCAACAATTAGCCTACAACCGCGTTGTGGTATGGCCCATCTGTAGGTCCTCTCACTACTGTACCTGCAACAATCTCTCATAAACTCTCTAATGGAGGGAGAGCTGTCTTAAGAGACTGGTCATTCACTGTTCACTTCGCAAGAACTACAATTAAAAAGGTGGGATAGGTGAGCTTCAAAACAGGGAGGAGGGGTCACAAACCAATATATATATATAGTTGATAGAAAGTCACTGGCACTCCTGTAGGTAATCAGTAGTGGGCTGGTGCATGTCCCATAGAAATAATAAAAGCATATTACCATGAAGCGGCAAAGAGGCAACAGCACTCAGACAGTTTGAAGCAGTATTATGTATTAAACATATAGCACATATATCCAACATTTCGATCCCACAGGGGGATCTTCCTCCGTGGGGGTGCAGAGAACAAGTGACAGCTAGTGACTTAAATACCCAAACACCCATGTGACATAAACCACACCCATTAATTAAATGACATCATAATTATGCGCTGTAGCAGGAGACAATACCAAGATCAGAGAAAGTCAATGAGAATCACCTGCATCTGTGCTGGAGTCTTCCCATTGGCTCGCCTCACTCACATGACCAGGCATAAGGCATCTGCATTACTTCATTGCACAGTCACTGACTCAAACATACTGACAAATCTCCTAGAGTGCCTCTCCACATTATCAAAGCATAATAAAGGACACCATGACAGCCAGAGTCCACCTTGGGACTCTGCACTTAGCGCGCACACAGATGAGGAACTCACCGTACCGGCAACGAGGAGTGAAGTGAGACCGTTGCTGCAATTTATGCTGTGACTGTTTCTGAGAGGCACTTGAGAAAGACCTATCTAGGTCGTAACGTTGTGTGGCACTAATAAATTAGCTTGATATCAAATCCGTAGAATGTTGGATCACCCTTTTTTCCCCCTAAGTATTGCCTTTGAATAATCCTGACAGGTACTCTTTGTACCAGCGGCACCGGTAAACTGTATGTATTATTTTTCTCAATTTGGTGTGCAGCATATTCCATTGTGTATCTGAGAGGCAGCACTGAGGAGTACTATTCACTGTATATCACTTTATCTTATACCCTTGTGAGTATGTTAGTTTCTGTTTGCGCTCCTTGCATTGTCTTTTACATAATAATATAACATAGAATGAGAATAAGCCCTTGAGATACAAAAGTATCAGGAAAATTGAGTCCCTGACCATAAGATCTTACAATATAAATTGAGTAAGAAAAAATATAAAAAGATTATAAAGAATATATATTATAAAAACCTTACCATAACCTAACATGAATATAACTCATAAAGTGAATAATATATACTGTATGAAGGGAAAAAGAGGGGAAGGAAAAAGAGATATATTTAAATCATACCAAAGTATATAATGCAATCATCAATGTTTTATACTGTATGTGAGGGTGTAGGAGATTTGATACAAATTAATTTACACTCATCTACAAATTGACTGCCCCAATATCAATGTTGAAGCCATCTGAATGCATTGTTTTCAATTTGAAGATCCAATATCTTTCTTTTTGTGCAAGTGTGTGTAATCTATCTCCTCCTCTCCAATGTGTCTCTGCACATTCTAGCGCTCTGTATGTAAGACCCAAAGTATCTCCTTGGTGTAACATTTGGAAAGGTTTGGATACACTGTGAGTCATTAGTTGTCTTTTAATGTTACCTTTGTGCTCCAATATGTGTACACGCACTGGCCTGGATGTCCTGCCAACATTGGAGTACACAAGGGCACTCAAATAGGTACACTGTATAGCTCATTTTGCAGTTCATGAATTTTTCAGTTTTAAAAACTCTTGCCTCTGGTAAATTATTTAAAATTGATCTTTTCTTTAGAAGCAAATGTACATGACAGCTGTGAAAGCCCTTTTTTTTAGCCAGTTTCTATTACTTTCTTTTTTTAATCTTAAATGCACTTGGTGTCAGTTTGTTCTTGAGATTAGGGGCTTTTTGAAAAAATGTATGAAGACAGTGTAGGATGATGCTACCCAATAGAGCAGGGTGCGCAATCGTTTGCCCAATTGCCCTGCTCTCCTCCCCTGCTCATCCCTTTCCCCTTGCTTGGCTCCAGCATCAAATGACACAGTGGGGTCAGTGCCTGTGGATTATGCCAGCTGGTGTGGGTGCTTGAAAATGACCCTCCCCCCAAGATGGAGCTCATCGCAGGCACTGAGGAGGAGAGTTCAGGATCCCTGAGTAGGATCCTGGAGTCTGACCACGGTTCCCGCCGAACACCAGAGGGACCACATGGGGAGTTGCAAGATGCAAGCTCATGATTGCAAAATATCTGGGATTGGCACCACATTCTGTAGCCACGCCCCTCTATTCCGACTGGGACTTCTGATTTCACCAGAGGGAGGCAAAACGTACTTCAGTTCTGTAACATCACACACGAACATTGGTTACATCTGCTTGGCAGTTCCCTCACGGCAAATGTCCGGACAGTTAGATCAAAGCCTGCTTGAGCTCCTCTGCCCCGCTATGGCTGCATTTTAAGTTTGACTTCATCTCACTGTCTATTAGAGCTCTGTGACGGTGAAGGCCATAAATAAAGGTATTATGCCCGGCTGGTTACCTCTGAACATTGTTTCAGGTTTTAGAATGTCAGCTCTTCAACCTGTGTATTGTACCTGCAATTAATGCATTGTATGACAATAAAGAATTTGTTTCTCTTGCCTTTCCAGGAGTGCTAACCAGTGGAGTTTCTCAGGTTATGAGTTTCAGGGTGGACTTTGCGGTAAAAGTGTTGACATATTGTGTCTATGTAGACGGGGTCCAGAGTTACTGGCCACCCCAAAAATGTATCCGGGAGCCGAGTCAGATTCCCGGGAACATGTAGACACCGACCTCCGCACAAAGTCCTCCCTGGAAAGCAGTTACGCGGCTCACCGCCGAATGCCCTGCTTCAGCACAGACTAGAAGATAAAAGGAGGTATAGGGATACGTGTATCCCAGGTACAGTCAGGGGTCCCTGTTTTAGGGGGAGTCCCCCGCATTATATGCCCAAACCCGATGACCCGATATAGGGTTAAGGGAGTCTTCAACCATGTATAAGGTTGCGAGAGTCAAATTATTTCTAAGTCCAGCTTCAGTACAATAGAAGTAACTCTGAAAATGAACCTAAGCATTATTTGAAGCAACCTTTTAGTAAACTTCTTATAGGAAGGTCTAGGAGCTCTGAAAATGAATGGGCACATCTTTTCAGTAGATCCTACGGGACAAGGGACTTAGAAGAATTTTGAAATATGTTTTTTAACATGGTGTATAACGGTATATATGTTTATGCACTGTATATGAACTGGGGAATTTCCAAGTCCTTGGTTCCGAGAGACCAGATGGCCACCAGGCTTGGTGCCACTTGTCTGGTCGGGTCCCGGATTTGAAAGTCTCAGAGGTGCCAAGGTGTTAGGGCGGGTGGAGTACCGGAGTTACACTCAAGTACTGTAACGATGCGCGGAACACGCCCCCTGCGGCGTGTCCCTTCCTTACCTGTTTACTTCTGATCGCCGCCCTCTAGCTGTGAGTCAAGATCCTGTGTCTTTAAGTATTCTGAAGCAAGCAACGCCATCTTGCTTTCTGGCAAACCCTGTCCTCTTCCTCCTGACAAGAAGTAAGCCTCTCTTTGACTTTCTCTTTGCATTTAGTCTTTTGCTGCCTGGCCTGGTGTCTGCTAATACCCATCGCACGCTGTTCTTCCTGGACCTCCTTGGGACCTTTACTCTCCTTTGGATTCCGGAAGACTGGGACTGTCACTCAGATTATACTACAGTCTGGTAGTGTAGGTACCTGCTTAGTAGGGTTCACCTTGATGTGGTAGCAGGCTTATAATTCCTTGGCCAATGGATTAGACTAAGAACCCTTATGTTTGTTTAGTTTCGCTGCACCTTGCTGTTTCTGGCACTATGCCTTTAAGAAGTCTGGACGTTCTCCTAGAAGCAATCCTTCTCTGGATGTTACTTGTGCTCTGGACTCCATGCCCATGTTCCATGTTCCTGGTTTCCGTTTCCAGACTCCCGTGCTAAAGCGTTGGCTTCAAGCAACCCCCGCATTGGTGCCTGAGAACGCGCGCACTCCCGCTCTGCTGTCAGAGCATGCGTGCACATGCAGCTGGATAAGTCATGTCTCTGAGCTTGGCTCCACACCTCCGAACACGTCGCGCATTCTCATGCGCGTGGCGCGGTCACGTGACTACGTGCGCCGATCCCCAGCTGCGCGGCAACTTACTCCCTTCGTATCCCCTGTGGCCTCCCCACCTCGCTAGCGGGTCCTTCCCTTTCCCTGCGCTTGTGAGGACAGCACAAGCGTGACAAGTACCCATGTCCTGACATGAATAAGGGCCATCCTGCAACCATTTGCTCAGCCCCAGACTCTGAGGAGCCTGGCCCAGTGGGGGGTTCATTATGCTAAGTGCTGGAGGTGCCAGGTTGGGGCATGCCCCTTAGCAGATTTGAAATCAGTGCTTGCACGGCTTCAGAGTACCGGCAAATCTGTGATAGGCTGCTAGAAATATTCCCACGTGCTGATTGGCTGTAGCATTTTGTGAATGGGACTGAAATCCTATAAGAAATCAAGCAGCCAATCAGGTTGTCAGATTCTAAGTGCCAAAACAGCAGTGGCAGATTTGAACTGACCAAAAGATGCTCTGTGAGAAATAGACGCGAGCCAGCTTCAGAAATTTCAAGGCAAGAAATTTTCTAAGTTCGGGGGCCAAGTTCTGAAAAGAGAACGTAGCGGCCGCAGTTGGAACTACAAGCTGAAAAGAGTACCAGGACATTTGGTACTTTCTCCCGGTCAAGGGATTTCAGCACCTCCAGAGTGGAAAGAGTGGTGGCGTCAGGAACTGCATGCCGAGTTCAGTTTCAGGACTATTCGGGCTTAGTCCCGGTCCACTAAAGGACTTGAAAAGACTTTGTTTTCTGTGCCATTTCAACTAGGAAAGGTTAGTTTAATAGCCCAGACCCCAGTAAGTGTGTTTTCTTCTGTATATTGTAATCCATTGTGTGTATGTCTGTTTCTAAGGAATAAATCACAATTTATTTTACTTCTTGGTTTTGCTCAGTGATATGATCCCGGTATAAAGGTGTAAGCCCCTGGTCTCCCATGACAGGCTACTCTGTAGCTTCACCCACAGGGGCACCAGTTGTAACAGATCCCACTTCCTACGGGGCCACCTGACTGTAACTACAGACATACATACTGTATCCTCGTAGCACACTCCAACTTTATGTACAAGGGCCCCTGCATGCAGTCGCTATACCTACAGGGCACGGCAGTACCTATTCCTACAGGGTAGTGTAGGGCACTATGTGTGTACACTCTCTTTATGATACCATTTGGTGGGGTTCTGTGTGCTTAGTAATCACAGATACCAGCTAAGGTCCTCAGGAATCGGCAGCCCAACGTACTCCCAAAAACTTTTTTACCTCCCACTACCTGATATCTGCAAGTTGTAGTTTAAAGCTCCAGAATCAAGTCACCCACTGTTCTCATTGACAGTGGATCTATATTATTATTAATAAGTTTCCTGTTTTGTAGCAGGACTTGAAGCGCAGAGGAACTGCCTCATAGCAGAGAGGGAGTCCAAGGACTGATCCATATTTTTAAAGAGCCGGTCCATGGTTAGGGAGAATGTTTCCGACTGGGTCAGGTTTTCAAACAAGGTCAGGTTTTCAGGCAGGGCCAGGTTTTCAGACAGGGACAGTCTTTCATACAGGGACAGTCTTTCAGACAGGGACAGTCTTTCAGACAGGGTCTGGCCTAAATCCACTTCAGCGGAGTACATTTTGTGGGGCTGAGCATACTGTAATGTTCATGCTCACCACAAACCAGGACCAACGCGGGGCTGAGGTGGGGATAGTGAAACACTGACCTTAGACCACGAAGCCGGGTCCAGATTGCGCAGTCCGTAGTCATGCATAGCCGGGTCAGGGTTGGAGAAGGCAGGGTAATCCGTAGGCAAGATTGGGTCAAGGCAGGCGGCACAGGAGCGATGGTCTTGGTCACAAGCTGGGGTCAGCATTAGGAAACTTCAGCAAAGGCGCATCAGCGTAGGCGCTACAGCACGATGAAGGCCTCTGGAAGGGGAACAGGAACAATGTAGAGAATGCCACTGGGAACAGGGGATGCTAACAGGCCCCAGAAACATTGAGGTCTTCAGTGTAGCCGCTTCCGCACAATGAAGGCGAAGTCTGCCAAGGACAGGAAGCTTTAGCACAGTAGCTACAGCACAGGAACGGACTTTAGATGCAGGAGGTTGCAGGATAACAAAAGCTTCAAGACAGGACAAGAAGGCCAAGACAGGACAAGCAGAGGTGCTTGTGGCAAGCACAGTTACATGCAAGAAGATCTATGCTCAACTGCTTCCTGGGGGGAAGGGCTGACTCTAAATAGCATACCTAGACAATAGGGGCAGAGCAGCATACTGTAGAAGGCAGCATCAAGCAGACTACAGTGTAATTCCAAGAGCAGGTGATTCTGATTGCCCAGTAAAGGGAAGGTTTTGCCTGGAAGCTCTATAGCCTTGTAAGGGTGAGTTCCAGCCAAAGCCAGGACCAGAACCCTTACAGGAAGAGCCTTTTTGACTCCCAACCCTTCTCCAGGTTAGAGAGAGAGTGAACATTTACAGTAGGCTTAGATACTAGATACTAAGCTCCATTAAGCTAATTAACATGACGATAACCTAAATTAATGCCATGTTAATAGTGACATTAATAGTAAAGAGAATAATGTAATGTTAACCCAGTGACTTCCATCCAGACTTTTAAATAAGGTAAAAGAAAAAAGTAAAAGCCTTATTTCAGTATCTAGATGTATATAACAACCGGTTTAGGTTGACTTAATTAACCTTTAATAACATTAAGTACTCTTCTTTCCTCCAAAAGCCTTAATTCAGTATCTGGTTGAAAATAATTCCAATACTTAAATAATGTCCTGTTTTTTGAAGATAAAGTAGCTTTATCCTGAAATAATGTGTCCTTAAGGCTATGCTAATGAAATGCAATATGGGCATTATTTTTACATAGAAAATTCTCCTACAGTAGCACACTCGCAGAATGTGAGATGCTTCCGTGGTAATCCATCAGGTTTTTTTGTGGAAAACCGTGGGGGTCAACCTGCCAGTTGCAGCCATTTTCTTTACTCATGATTCTCTATGGTGTGCAACAGGGCAATGTTACCACAGGATGGATTGGTATTTTATTAAGTGTCCATACAGGGACTTCAAGTATCAAACACAACATTTCGGTGAGTGCATGCCCACCCTTCAAAGGAGTAGCATTTCCTTAAATACTTACAACATTAACCCTTTCATTGTGACAATTCAAAATCACATACAATAATATAAACCACTGAAATAAAAAATGAACACTCTTCCTGTTATAAAACTGAGTAATATAATGTAAATCCAAAAGACATTTAAAACCTAATAGGGTATATACAATTCATATGGGTATATGCACTTGACAGAATTAGAATAAAAGACAACAGCAGCCATTTTAAATATCTAATTGTAAAAAATACATAATATTTTATATTAGGAATTATATAATGAGAACATTTATTTATCTTTGCATTAATACATTATTTAGTGATTTAAAGTCATTTGTGTATTTTTACAATTGGACTTTTAAAATGGCCGCTTTTGTCCTTTATTGTAATGACTGCATATACCCATATGAATCGTATATACCCTATTAGGTTGTAACTGTCTTTTGTATACACAGTACGCTACTCCGTTTTATAACATAAAGAGTGTAGATACGTCCTTTCCTCTGCTGCTTGACTGCTAAAACTTTGATTCTGGCCCTCATTCTCTCCCGTCTTGATTACTGTAACCTCCTGCTGTCCGGCCTTCCTGCCTCCTACCTGTCTCCCCTACAATCTATCCATAATGCTGCTGCCAGAATCACTCTGCTCTTTTCTAAATCTATCTCAGCATCTCCCCTGCTGAAATCCCTCTACTGGCTTCCTATTAAATCTCATATCACACACTCAATTCTACTCCTCACTTTTAAAGCTTTACACTCCTGCTCCTCCTTACATCTCAGCCCTAATTTCTTGCTGTACACCAACCCGGCTCTTGCGTTTTGCTCAAGAATATCTTCTCTCTACCCCTTTTGTATCCAAAGCCCTCTCCCGCCCTAAACCCTTCTCACTGACTGCCCCACACCTCTGGAATGCTCTTCCCCTCAATATCCGACTAGCACCCTCTCTATCCACCTTTAAAACCAACCTTAAACACACCTGCTTAAGAAAGCATATGAGTAGCTCGATGGCTGATAATTAACACCTCTTTCATTAACCTTGAAGCCTTGCAGACGCACTTACCAGAATGCCCTCCTACTGTCTCTGTACGTTCTTCCTACCAACCAATTAGATTGTAAGCTCTTCAGAGCAGGGACTCCTTTTCCTAAATGTTACTTTTAAGTCTGAAGCACTTCTTCCCTTTGTGTTATTTATATCTTATTATGTGTTATTTATATCTTATTTTTTATATGATTGTAACTATTACTCTGTGAAGCGCTATGCACATTAATGGCGCTATACAAATAAAGACATACATACATACATATTTTATTTGAGTGGTTTATATTATTGTACAATATGTTATTTTGAATTGTCACAATGATGGAAATGCTACTTTTGAGCTACTGCGCAACCTGATGAAGGGTGAGCGTGTCCTGCCTGAAACGTTGTGTTTGATACATGAAGTCTAAGCATGGACACTTGCCATAATTATGATGGATCCGTATTTTATTAACATTGCTCTGTTGCAGCCATTTTCCTTACTCATATAGTATGTAATTAGCTTTGTGGATACTAGGTACTAGATACTCAGGGAAAATAATGTCCATTCCTATTTTAGTTTATGTTATATATACCAAGATTAAACAGCGTAGTGTATCTGGCCTGAAAAGATCAGTCAAACTTATGACTAAAGTAAAGCAGTTATTGATTGAATATTGGCAACTTTATGTTATAAGCAGTGCCACCAAAAGCTTCCCTGGGGCTAAGGTTTAGTTTCTTCACCGGCCACCAGACCATCCACACCCTCCATGTCGGCAGCCTTGCCAAAGCTCCCCCTTTGTTCTCTTACATCCCCACCCCCTTCTCACACTCCACCTCACTCACCCCCTCTCTATTTCTCTCCTCCCTCCACACATTCAATAATCCCCCAACCCCACACTCAATAATCTCTGTTCCCTCTTCACATCACTAACACCCCTCCCCTCCTCACATTAATTACCCCCGCCTCCTTACATTCAATAACCACCCTCACAATCACTAACCCCTCTCTGCCAATACACACACAATAACCCCCTCTCCCCCAAAACACACAATAACCCATACCCCTGCCTAAATACAGACAGACACAATAACCCTCCTTCTCCCAACAGACACAATAACCCTCCTTCTCCCAACAGACACAATAACCCTCCTTCTCCCAACAGACACATATAATACTCTCCCCCACCCCTACACAGACACAGGTAACCTTGGGGGGCGACCGGCGATGTGTGCAGGGTTAGCTTTTCTAGTGCAGGCTGCGCTGCAGCTGAGAGAGCTGGGGCCTGGCAACCAACACAGGCCCAAAGGCCAGACACAGATGTTGGGCCCGAGCTCTGGTGGGGCCAAAATTCCAGTGATGGCCAGTCAGGCCTCCTGCAGCCATCTGGTCCTGGTAATAAGCAAAATTATACATTTTAACTACCTAAAAGATTTTGTGAAATCCGTGTTCCCACTGCCATTGAGTCCTATGGAAACTCTATTATATTCTTAGTTATAATTAAATATTTTGTGCTATCACTAGGAGCAACGAGGCTGGCTACCCGTATCAAAATTTGTACCTCCACCTGGTCACGTTTTCCTTTTTCTCCATGTCACATAAATCTACTAGATATGAGATATTATTACATTCTGCTGCCAAGAGTCCTGCTCAAAATGCAAGCAGATAACCATGCATCATACATATGCCGCTGATGCAAATTAATGTAGATCAACATTCTTGCTCTTCCAGTATGTTTTGGAATAAATTGCTTGTTTTGATACATATTCTCCTGTTGTTCAAAGTAAAGCACTTGACTTGTGAAAACGTCTGTTGTGTGTTGTGAAACTGCTGAGCAACAGGGAAAGGATCTGATAAAATGTTAAGTTCTGTATAGATACTAAAAGCAAAGTAATGAATTACATATGCTACAGTGGTAACATACATTAACAGTGATGCATTCAGTAACAAAATCTAAATGATACAAGCTCTTGTTTTGTTGCAAAGCCACACATTTCACAGGCCAATTACGCAGCATCATGATGACTGCAGTACATTTAAATCTAATTTACTTACAATTGAATGGTTTGGATCATTTCAGTTTTATTAATCAATGTACTGTACTAAAAAAAATTGGTGGAATTTGTTAACTTAAAATTAACTGATTTGCGTTAGAGATTACTCAAATATTTATCCTTGGCGGACATTAGAAGGCAATTTTGCATTTGTAAAATTGGAGTAATTTACTGTCAATAAGTCAATATGCCAAAAGAACAAACTACACACTATGTTTCTGTGATATTTGCATGCAAAGTTAACTGTTTTTTTTGTCAAATACTATCCAATACGTATAGTATAATGCATGGGAAAATATTTGATGCATTACTGTAGTCTGTAAAATTGAAATATACTCTAGTCAGTGCCACCGACAAGGAGGGACAGCCAGGACTGGTGTCCTGGGCCCAGTGGCTGGGGGGGCCCGGCTGGCCGGTGCTGTAAGTCAGGCCCGACCTCTGGCCAGGCCCGGCTGCTGTTCCTCTCGTGGCTGGGCCCCAGTCCTCCCTCAGCTGCAGGCCTCTATCCCTCTGTTCCACACCAAGCTTTCGATGTTGCTGCAAACGGGCCTCTCTGACGTCAGTGCGCCGGAAGTAAGTGTGGCCCAGCTTCTGACGTCGGAAGTTGGCCCAACTTGCACCCCACAGCCACTGGACCCGGCCTGACCATCCACAATGTAAGTCTGCTTTTTAATATATATTGGGGGAGGGGAGCTTTTGTTTTATGTATTGGGGAGGTGGTGTTTTTTTTTTAATGTATTGGGGGCAGGGGCCCTTTTTTAATGTATGGGGTGGGGGTCTTTTTTTAATGTGTATTGGGGGTGGGGGTCTTTTTTAAATATATATTGGGGGTTATGGTCTTTAGTTAATATGCATTGGGGGTGGACGTCTTTTTTTAATCTGCATTGGTGGGGGTTTGGATCTTTTTTTAATATGCATTGGGGGGGCATTATTATGTATTGAGGTGGGAGGTGTATTTTTTATTATGTATTGGGGGGTTGGGGGTGTATTTTTATTATGTATTGGGGTGGGGGGTTTTGGTATGTATTTTGTGAGGGGGGTTGAGAGAGTGGGGTAATTGACAGAAGGTGGGGCGATTGAGAGGAGAGAGGTAGGGAGGGAGTGAGTGAGGAAAAGAGAGAGTAAGAGTGAGACGCAGGGGAGAGAAATACATGTGAGGCAGGAGGGGGGAGGAAGAGTGAGAGAGTGAGACGTGAGAGTGTGATCGCTACTGTCAGAAGGTCTGTGTAGTCATTTTGTTAGGTAGAAGCTGTTTTTGTGTTTCTTTTTGCAATATATTTTAATAGGAGAAGGAGCGGCTCAGTGAAAAAGACACTGCCTGGCACTGAGTTTGAAGCAGGGGAGCCTGGTTCAATTCCTGGTGTCGGCTCCTTGTGATCTTGGGCAAGTCACTATATCTCCCTGTGCATCAGGCACCAAAAACATAGATTGTAAACTGTGCCTGCAAAATGTCTCTGTAAAGTGCTACATAAAACTAGCAGCGCTATACAAGAACATGCTTTCATTATTAATAGCCTTTTGTCTATTTTTCTAGTATGCTTATTGATATTTTTTTGTTATGGATAACACTTTTTGTGTAGTATCTTCAAGGAGGAGGAGATATGGGGTGAGATTTGACAAGAGTTAATCAGCCCTTTTTTTTTCTTCCAAGCAATCTGACTGAACGTAAATACTGTACATTAATAAGAGATACTTTAATAAAACTCAGAGATGCTACACACAATAAAGTGAACACTTGGTGGATTATAACAACTTGGAACAATATCTAAAACAGAATTTATTTCCCGGAGAGGTTTGAGTGTAGGTGTATCCTTTTTTTAAAATATATATTTCCTTGGAATATAAAGAACACTAGTGGAGCGGGAATGATAAATCGCTGCCTATTTAGATTATCATCATTAGTTGTTATAGAAGTTAAAAAATACTTAGGGAAGTCATACACAATCTGAAAATCAGAAGTTAAATCTACTGATACAGAACTGATACACATCAAACACGATAAGCAATTTGTACAAACCCTTCTTCGTTTTCTTTTTTCAAGAGTCTTGCACAAAAGAAAAGGCAGGTATCAGGTTGCATCACATAAAGTTTACAGGAACCACAGGGATGAGATGAATTGAATGAACTTTTAATTTAAAATTTGTCTAACGTTTCTTTAACAGCAGGTCAAATGCATGCCCTGCAGAAAGGCTTATAGTTTTCACCTACATCTAAACTTAATATCTTTTTTGTATGAAAGCAGCAATCCAGGCCATTTCTTTTTTTTCTTTTCATTTTGTAGTACGAAATAGGGGATCTCCGGAGCGGAAGGTTGATAATTTTAGCTCTGGGAACCCCCTGCATCAGGGATAGTTACCTCCAAAGGGGGTATGGTATCTCCTGCAGTTTAAAGCTCATGCATCACATGGGCCAATTGGAAGCAACACCGACCGGGTGACTTTACAACTTCCTATTGGCCTGCAGGCCATAATGTGATCCCTGGAGTGGCTACTGGTATCTACTATGGAGGTATGTATCTCCAGAAGTAGGGCATCCCCAGAACAGAAATCAACGGGGTTCAGTTCAGGAGACCCCGTGCTTCAATCCTGTTTTATAAAAATTAAAAAACCGGCATCAATTGCCGCTTTAAAGGAATTGCATTTGCTTGTCATAAAATAAGGGTGATCATATAAGGGTTCTTGTTTAGGATAGTTATGTACTGTATCAGAGAATCTTGGACAATTACAACATTGTTATAGAATGTTAATGAGAGATCCTACAAAAAAAAACTGTAATCAGCCGAAGGATATTATTATTATTATTATTAGAGTTTTCCATGCTAAAATCATAGGTGATGATATTACTAAAAACTTTTTGTTTATATATGTAGCGCTTTCCCCCCACCCTATGGAAATGTGGCGGCTACTGAGTGTTTGGTGCTTTACCTGTGGCTCACAGGAGGCCTGAACCTCTGCTGCTGGGAGCCCGGGGTGTACCTGATCCATCTGGTGACAGCGCCTCCACCTGGGAGGGATCCTGACAGCATCGGATAATCCCTTAACAGGACCCAATGCAATAATATCACACACTTGTATAACAGTTTAGTGAACACAGGTACAACTAGATATATCATTAACCCACATACAGATGCTGTGGCCGTTATTCGAACATTTCACACGTTGTATACCTCGGAATACCCATGTCATGGTGCGTGATTTCTTCCAACCACATCGCCTTTACACGCGAGTGCAGGCAAGTGCAGAAAATGGCATTTTTGTGTTCTGGTTTTTAAACACCTGAAATTGACACAGTAGCACAGTACTGTAAACATTATAATTCATTCATTTCATTGCACTCACAGAAACAGAATCCCTGAAATTCAAACCATGATAAACACGTGTCCCTGGGGTGACTGGCCATGTTAATGCCATGTGGAGTACAGCAGCGCACACGATAATGGCTCTGTGATTTGTTCAAATAACAGCCGTTGCATCTGTACATTATAGGCCTCACAAAGCCGTAGCCCCACCGTGCCCTCCAACCGTAGTGTCCACCCGTGATGGGATTTCCCTAAAGCACTGAGGGGCACCTGGACACCCAACCTCCTTGGTGTCCACAAGTCAACCCATCAACTGTGTGAGACAGTGCTACCCACAGTAACTGAAAGTGTTATAGTTAGTGCACGTTGTGAGGTACCTGCCCAGGTGCTCCAGCACCCGGGTATGGCCAAAAAGCAAAAGGGATCCACTGATCCAGCGACGTCGATGTCAGTGAAGACTCCGCCTATGCATGGGGTGAACTCCGGTAGGAGTAGCTCACTTTTTATTGTAACTTAAAGTTTTATTGGGTTTACATAAAATATCCAGATAACATTACATCTCATCTAATTTTTTGAAATTAACAAAAAATATCCAATGATCGCAACCCATCAAAATCTCTGGAGGGGTGAAGGGGGGGGGGGGTAAAAGGAGAAGGGGAAGGGCAGTGTTCTCTTTTATCTTTTGGTCCATGTCATCAATGTTTTGTCCTTTCCTTGTCGCCATCTTGTGCCTTATCTTCTCCCGTACGGTCTCTAACACCCATTATCGCCACTAAGGCAGGGGTTTCACCTCCTAATCTTCTATGTCTTTTTAGACAATGATTCCCTCTGTCAAAGGAGAACACATTTATTTCTATCAAAGCATAACTGTGGCACCGTTCATCCCTGGGATGTCTGTTTGGGCCAGCCAAGGTAGCCAGACTTTTGAAATTTAGCGCCAGTGTCATTAACTAAGCTGGTTAGTTTTTCCATCTGGCAGACAAACCAAATTCTATTTCGAATTGCAGTAATAGATGGAATTTCATTTTGCTTTCATAATGCTGTGATCTCGCATCTCGTTGCTGTTGCAAAATGAGCAACTAATTTATTTTCGACCCTAGCTAAGCCCTGAGTTGGTCTGTTCAATAGGAAAAGCTACGGGTCCATGGGAATGGTGAGGCCCAATATCCTCTGTAGCCAATATCTAATCTGCTCCCACAGGGACACAACTCGAGGGCAAGACCACAGCATATGTAGCAGATCATCTCTTTCTCCACATTGTTTAGGACACAATCGTGAGTAACCCAGAATACATTTTGATAGTTTTAATGGGGTGAGGTACCATCTCATAAACACCTTATATGCGTTCTCCTTTAACGTCGTGAAAATCGAGCTCTTAGCCACCACCAAAATGATCTTATCCCATTCCTCCTGTCTAATACTTCTCCCAAGTCTGACTCACATTGGGACATACACTGTAACATTCTGGAATACTCTGAGCCTGAACAGGTCACTTCCTTGTACATTTGAGAGGTTAGTCCCCTAGTGTCTTTTTCCAAAATACAGAGCCTTTTGTCAATGCAGGTTGGTGTAACCATTTGTTATAGAATACACTAATCTGGAGGTATCTAAAAAATTCTGAATTGGGGATGTCTTTGACTGACTTAATTTGCTCAAATGTTTTAAAATTGATTCTGCCCTCCAGATCTTTGAGTCTTAAAATCCCTTTTTGTTTCCAAATCGAAAAATCCCTACCATTCAGACCCAGAGCAAAGTCAAGGTTGTTGAATAGAGGGCTCATTAAAGAGTGTTTGTGTCACGCCTGTATGCCCACAGACGAAGCTAGACCTCAGTACTGAGGTGGGAACGGTATGATACCACACACCCACAGCAGTGGGAGCAAGCCAGGAGTGTGGTATAGCGTTGCTGGGCCTGTTGGAAGAGTTGTTAGAGTATACTTGCAACGCTTGGGGAATGTCCGTGAGAGTAGTCGTGTCCGTTTGCCAATGTTCAGGGATCCAGAGGGTAGAGTCGTCAGAGGGCAAGCCAGGTCCTAGGAAGCCAGAGGTCAGCGGAGTCGTATGCTTGGCAGGGTTCAAAGGGATACCAGAGAGCAGAGTAGTCCAGGGTAAGCAGGGGTCAAAGCCAGGGAAATCCAAAGTAACACAGGAGCAGGTAATCACAGGAGCACAGAGGGAGCACAGCATAGGTCAGGTACACACAGGGAAACAGGAACTATGCAGAGCGAGGAAGAGGTGGACAGAAAGGGATTATAAAGTAAGGTGCACCAATGACAGAGAGGGGAGGAGTAGAGAGAGAAGTGGGTCTATTTTGATCTGGTTTAAAACTGATTGGCCGGCGAAGCCGGCCAATTCAGTTGAACAGCAATTCTACTTGTTGCCAAGTAGAACAAAGAAAAACCAGTCAAACAAATATTCAAAAGAAGACCAACAAGTGCACTGTTGAAGTGCACTTAAAGTAGAAGGGTTAACTCTAAAGAACTCTTGATGGGGGATACCGAGCAGAGCACCCCGCTTAACGCCCACTGGGAGGCAAACTCTGAAACCGTCCCAGTAGACTCGGCGTACGAGTACTCTGCCCGAATACGGGAGTGCACCAGTGCCCGGAACATGGCCACGATGTTTGTTGGGACCCCCCCTCCAAAACCTGCTTCCTGGTTTTACAAATGGCTACCTTAGCCAATGCCAGGAGCAGGTTGACCAGGAGATCCCTAGGCTTATCGTTCCGGGACACTGGGCACCCAAAAATAAAAAGATGAGGGGAGAAGTGTAGCCAGAACCGCAGGAGAAGGCTCTTCAAGAAGGAAAAGAGGGGCTGCAGTCTGGCACAACTCAAATAAATGTGACATACGGACTCCCGCTCGCCAAAAAAGGGACAGTGTGCCAAGTACTCTCCTGTGCTCAGTGCACCGTGGAGGACCCTTAAACTCAATTCCCCGGCGAGACGGGGAACCAAACCTGAATAGAGTTCCTTCCACCGGGGTTTCTCGCCCTCGTTCGCAGGAAATAGCCGCCTCCAGGTAGTATCAGGGCGGGTGACAAGGGCGAGGTAGTGCACTATATGGAGCACTAGAGAATACAGGACTTTCCTCGGCATGCTGCGGAAACATGCCGGGGACACCTCAGCAGGTTGGGGGAGAGAGGAGCCAGAAGGGGTTGCCGTGGCTTTGGTTCCACGCGAAGATCCGGAGAGCTGAAGTTGATAGGTTGACAAGGCTCTCCAGTCTGCAATACCCCCTCAATGAAGGTGCGTGAGTCGGGGTGGATGGCATCTTTAATCTCCTGGATCAAACTATGAGGGACGCGGGCAGTACGCAGACCCATACGGGGCGCGAGCACCTCTGCCCTAACCCAGTCTCGCCGCTCAAAGTCCAGGAGATCCCCGACTCTGTCACCTGCGCCAGGATTAGCCGGCGGCAAATAGAGGGTGAATCCAACATCCGAGCCCCCACTGCCGGATTATACAGCAGGGGCTCGGTGAGGAAATCAACCCCTACCACTTGTTCCTTCCTGGTCGCGGAGACCAGTTTCCAGGCCTTAAGTAAGTCCCGGTAGTATGCCGGCAGCTCCGAGAGGTCTCTACCTAAACCCTCGGGCCTGATGATAAACAGTTGCCGGTCATACGTCATATTGCGCAGCTGGCGAAAGAAACTGGTTGCCAGCTGGCACCACTGCGGAGACGGATCTGCGAATAGGTATCTCTGCAGGTATTGGAGGCGGAAAGTGTGTAACTGGGAGCGGACACACACCACTCCCTGTCCACCCTCCTCCAAAGGAAGGCACGCAACTCCCGCAGAGACCCAATGCTTCCCCATCCAGAGAAAATCCATCAACCTCCTCTGGATCTTGTTGATAAATTCGGGGGCCGGACCCATGGCTATCAGCCGGTGCCATAGCTGACTGGCCACCAGCTGGTTGATCACCAGGGTTCTTCCCGTGAGGGAAAGCATTCTCGACAGATACACCCAAGACCCCAGACGAGCAATGACTGGTTCCTCAAGATCACTGAAGTTTTCTGGTGCCGGGTTCTCCGCAGCAGACAGGTAGACTCCCAGATATTTGAGAGTATCGCTCCCCCACGAGACATTACGAAACGTGGGGGGCAAAGAGTCCACCTGTAAGGGACCCACCAAAATGCCGGAGCACTTAGACCAGTTGATCCGAGCAGAAGTGGCCGCGGTGTAGACCTCTTGGCATGCTTGCGCCTGCTCTAGATCATCTAGGTCCTGGGCCACGAGGAGCACGTCATCGGCATAAGCCGACAGGACTACCCGCATGTCGGGCTCCCGCAGCACCAGCCCGGTGAGCCTCCTCCTCAGTAGGCAGAGGAAGGGCTCAATGGCCAGCACGTACAGTTGCCCAGACAGGGGGCACCCTTGATGTACTCCCCGACCAAACACAAAAGGTGCCGTCAGGGACCAATTGATCTTCACCAGACACTCTGCAGAGGCGTACAGCATCTGGAGAAAGCCCACAAATTGTGGGCCGAAGCCAAACTCCCGCAAGGTCTGCATGAGGTAACAGTGATCCACCCTGTCAAATGCCTTCTCCTGATCTAGGGACAGGAAGGCGAGTGAAAGACCAGTCCTCTGCGCGTGATGTAGCAGGTCCCGGACCAGAAAAATTTTGTCATGAATACTCCGGCCCGGGACAGTATAGGACTGGTCGGGGTGAATCACCTCTGCCAGCACTGACTTGAGCCTCAGTGAGAGCGCTTTGGCTACGATCTTATAGTCCGTGCTTAGCAGTGAGACCGGTCGCCAGTTAGAGATCGGCGGAGATCCCCCTTCTTCGGCAGCAAAGACAGTATTGCCTGCCGACACGAAAGGGGCATCTCACCGGGCTCTCCAGGGCTTCGGCCAGGACCTCGGTGAAATCAGGTCCCAGCATCTCCCAGAAAACCCAGAAGAACTTCACAGTCAGCCCATCTAGCCCCGGCGTTTTTCCGCGGGACATGAGACTGAGGGCTTCAGAGAGCTCGGCCAGAGTCAAAGGTAACTCAAGCCGCTCCCTTCCACCCTCGCCGACCGTGGAAAGCCCCTCCCATAAGACCCTGAATGCATCTGGCTGGATGGACTCCGGAGAGAAAAGGTCTACGTAGAATCTCCGGGTTCTGTCCCGGATGCTCTCCGGGTCAGTCAGAGGGGTACCGTCTTCTGCTAGCAAGCAGGTGATAAGTTTATGGTTTCCCCTCTTTTTCTCCAGCGCATAGAAGAGGCGCGACCCGCGACCCATCTCCCGAAGGAAGTGGATGCGGGATCGCACATATGCCCCCCGAGCTCTCCGATCTTCCAAGTCCCGGAGAGCGCACTTCCTCTCCACGTACGCACACTGCAGGTATTGGTCTCCTGCCACAGACAGCCGCTTCTCGAGATCAAGCACCTCTTCCCTAAGGGCCTTGATCTCAGCATCGCGCCGCCTGCTGGCACCTTTTGTGTACTCCTGACAAACGAGGCGCAGATGAACCTTGCCCACATCCCACCACTGCTCTAACGTGGCAAAGTCTGATCTGCAACCTCTCCAGGCCATCCAAAAGTCTCGGACCGACATTGCAAACCCCTTGTCTTCCAACAACGTATTGTTGAAGTGCCAATAGGCGGCCGAGGGCGCTGCTGGTAGTAGCGCTACCGTCATGGACGCACAATTGTGGTCCGAAAACGGCGCCAACCTAATGGTACTGGACTGGGCTCACGACAGGCTGTGGCTGGATATATACAGCCTGTCGATCCGGGACCAGGACATCCGTTCACCCCTAAACACCCTAACATGGGTGAACTCAGTGGATGCCTCGGGATGTTGTTCTCGCCAGACGTCTACCAAAGAGTAGCGGGTGATGACCTCCCGCAAGGCCGATGCAGAACACGGGTGTGACTCCGGGCCATTCGAGGGTGCAGTTGAAATCACCTCCGAGTGGTATGGGTTTCCTGCAGGAAACTCACAGAATACTTTCCCTTCTGTAAAAAGGAGAGTACCTGGAACCTGCGAAACCCGTCCTTACAGCCATTCACGTTAAGTGTACCGATGCTCAAAGCCATTGGTAATCAGGAGTTTTGCTTTCCACAGGCACTCAGGGAGCTACACCCCGAGAAGCCTTTATGTGTTCTCGCATAAATTTATGAAATTTCAGGACACGAAGATGGATAGTCCCAGAGATTTTGGCCTTGTGGTTAGCCCTGATGTATACTAAGAGAGAGTGGAGAATGACCGAGGCATCCTTCCACCTTTCAAGGGCCAACTGCACCTTTGTGGTTCCGTGTTTGCAGAGGGTATCCTCCAGGAAACCATCTAGCTCCTGGGCAGGGAAAATGGGGGTCAAAGAGCCCACCGCCTCCGCGGTGCCAGAGGACTCCTCACTGAGCCCCAACTCCCCGAGCTCCACTTGACTGAAAAACTGAAGACCCCCGTCCTTCTCTGCGGGGGCCTTTCTCAGCCTTAAAGTGGGTCCCCTCCTCGGTGTTTCCACGAGGGGGTCCACTATATCCTCCACATCCAACCCCGGGGTGGGATGTTCAGGGGTAGCTGGTGGCGGTATGGCGGAGGTAGCGGTATCCTTAGTGTCCTCGGGGCCAACGAGGCACACAGTGCCCTCCTGGTCTCCTCTACCACCATGCGAAAAAACGGGATGCCACGGGCGTTCGCATTAATCGCGGGAGGGCTCTTTTCAGCAAGTACCTCATAGGGAGGGTCCAGCCCAGCAGTCGCCTCCAACAAAGTGCCCGACCAAAACTCCTCACCAGGAGAGCTCACATCTGGAATCTCCCAGATGCAAAATGAAGTGCTCGCTAAAACACCCTCACCCACACCCGCCTCCCCCGCTCCATCCTCCAAACCCCCAACCATGGGGGTCAGCCCTAGCCCATCCCCTTCTTCCGGTGACACAAACCGGGGCTCAGCCTCAGGTGTGCCACCCGAAGGCAGCACAGCCGGAGGGGGATCCTGGCCGACCTCCGAGTCCCCGAAGACAACTGTGTCCGGCGCGGCAGATTCACCGAAACAGAAGTCCCCGGGGGATGTTGTCCAACTGGGAGGGGTGTTGGAAGGCTCCCCAACGTCCATTCCTAGGAGCAAAGCCTCATGTTGTTGAGCACTTTGATCTTCCACCCCAGGGATGCCGGGTACCTCCTCCTGCATTCCCTCCAGATCTTCGAGGGGGGGGGACTGCATATTTATGGGGTCCAGTTTACACTGGCTAATCCTAACCTGTGGGCCGGACAGGGCCACCCTGTGCGGAATTGATGTTGCATTCTGCTTCGGAGACTTCTGAGGGTGAACATAATATGGTTCACCATCCTCGCCATCCTCAATCACCCTCTTGTTCTTAGTTTTTGCTTTCCTCTTCCTGGGGATTGATTCCCCAAAAAAGGGTACCGCCACCTCCTCAGCGGGAGCCTCCCACCGCTTCCCCGCACCCTGTACGGTGCTTACATTGGGGGTAGGGTGCTCCTGGGGGGAGACAGCGACAACAGAGGGTGACTTCTTCAGTGTGACTCTTTTCTTCTCCCTCTTTTTCCTGGGGAGATGTGCAGACGTCACCGCCCGAGATGGGGCAACGACATCTCCTGCGGTCCCAGGGGGGACCTGGGCCCATGAGGGCTCCGCCGTGGTGGGCGCAGCGGTACAGGGTGTCTCCTCCCGGGGGGGGACAGTGACAACAGAGGGTGGCCGCTCCAGGGTGACCCCCTCACCCTCTCTCTGCTCCCCGGGGAGAGGTGCAGATGTCACTGCTCGAGACGGGGCAGCGACATCTCCTGCGGTCCCAGGGGGGACCTGGGCCCCCGAGGACCCCTCTGTGGTGGGCGCAGATGTCACTGTTCGAGATGGGACAGCGACATCTCCTGCGGTCCTTGGGGGGGCCTTGGCCCCCGAGGGCCCTGCTGTGGTGGGCGCAGACGTCACTGTTCGAGATGGGACAGCGACATCTCCTGCGGTCCCAGAGGGGACCTGGGCCCTCGAGGGTTTTTCCTTCTCCCTCTGTTCTTTGGGGAGAGGTACAGACGTCACTGTTCGGGATGGGACAGCAACATCTCTTGCGGTCCCTGGAGGGACCTGGGCCCTCGAGGGCCCCGCTGTGGTGGGCACAGCGGCACCGGGTGTCTTGGCAGAGGGAGGGGCGGGTGCAGGAGCTGAAGTGGGATTTCTATTCCATTTGGGGCAACTCCTACGAGTGTGCCCCAGCTCCTTGCACAAATAGCACCTTACCCCCTCCGTACCATAGTACACGGTGTATGTTAAAGAACCCTCCACAGATTCTGTGCTCCCCGGCAGCAGCACTTGTACCTGCCACCTAAATGAGAGCACTTGCCTCAGCGCTCTACCCCTGCAGCCCAGCGGAATTTTTGTTATGGGAGATTTAATATCTCCCAGGGCATGCAGGCGTGGGCACATGAGGCTGTCTGGGATGAAGGGGGGCACATTGGACAGGATGATTTTTGTGCCTAACCCCTCCATGGGTTCTAGGGGATGTAGGTCCCCCCTACACTGATGCCTTTCTGCACCAGGGTGTGGGTGGCAGCCAGCGTACGGAGGAAGAAAATGCCCCTCCCATACATCTTGCTGGCCGCCACCACAGCAGAGGGACCCACAATGTCTGCCACAGCCCTCACATAGATCTCCATGTTAAGGCCAGGTGACATTGGGCACCTCAACCCAAGCTTCCTGCTCACACCGGGCGTGGCCCCAGCGTTGTTGTTGCTGGGGTCAACGCCTGCAGCTGCCACCTGCGCCCATGTTGGAACTGGGACTGCAGGGGTCAAACTGACAACAGGAGCCGGGGGAGGTGTGGCCAGGGCACTGGATGTACCAGGCCTAGGGCTGTGGTTATTGATCCTAGGGGCACCAGTTTTTGGAGTCCGATGTCCAGGTGTGGCCCCCGTTACTGCACTAGTCCTATTCCCCCCAGGCATGATGAAATAAGCCTCTAAGTTAGGGGATGAAATAGTGCTTAGGGAGAGAGATGCAGAGAAGAAACTGTCCCTTTAAGAACCAATTAACTATCTATGCACAGGGAGGGGAAGAAAAACAGCTTTTTAAAACCTGCTGTAATCTTCTCTTTTCTCTCCTTATTATTAAACTCTCTCTCTTACAAGAAACCACACCACAATATTGAAGGTCTTAAAGTAAGACACAGAGCTCCCAAAAATGCAAATGACAAAAGGAAATCAGGCTTAAATTAAGGTGAAATTAGAAGTATAACAAAACAACCAGGGGTAGGGGAGGAGAGAGGGTTTGAGACTGCAGTTTCCAGCCAGCCACAGTGTAGCTTTGCTGGGTTGAATCACTGCAGCCTCTGGGTGAAAACCAAAAACGGTTTTTAAACCTAAAAAAGCACACAAAACCCTCTAAATACTCACAGTATACTCACAGTATACTCCCCCACAGATCCCCAGCAAAATATAACAAATAAAGAATAAAGCTGATTCCTTGCCAAATGCCTGGGAGCTCTTCACACACGCTTCTGAGTGAGAAGCTGGAGAGAAGAGGAGGAGACAGAAGGGGCAGTCAGGGGAATGGCCTGTACAGCTTGGGAGGCGGAGACAGGGGAACCTGATAAGAAGAGTCTGTGCGCGCGCCCCCTGTAAGCTGGGGATGCACGTGCACAGTTTGCAACCCAGGCGCGGCCCGCACGGAGCAGGGGAAGACTGCAGGAGGGGGACGGAGCCAAGAGGAGGGGAATGCGCGTGAGGCCTGTGCCCGCGCGATGTCCAGCAAAGGCAGAGAGGAGCATGTATGCACATCCTCCGTGGGCAGAGGGGGTGCACGCACCGGACGCGTCACCAGGCGCGCGGAATGCCGTGCCATGGGCACCACGCGAGGAGGAGTCAACGGGATGGATGGCACCACAGGGGAAGGTAAAGGAGCTACCGCGGGGGAGTGGGAGCGGGGAGGATCAAAGCAAGGAGAGAGAGGTAGAAGATGAAGGAGAGGAGTGGGAAGGAGTAGAAAGTGTAACAAGAGATGGGAGAGAGGGACAAGGAAAGGAAGGAATCTCCTGAGTCATCACAGTTTGGTAGTCAGTGAGCACCCTAATTTAGCAGCCGACCAAACTGCTAATGAGCTGGTCATCGAGGAGTGCGGTTCTCGTATGGACACCTGGGTCTTTTTGGGTAGCCAAATTAGATCATGAAGCTCTAGAGGGGCACACACATCCCACTCTATTGCCACCCACTGTTTAAGAGCAGGGTCGCCATGCCACTGCAATTTGACATAATTGGGCCGCTTTATAGTATGCTAACAAGCAAGGTACCGCTAGTCCCCCAGCTAGTATTGGTCTCTGTAAGATCTTTCTCCTCACTCTTGGTCTTTTATAGTTCCAGATGAACTTTGTTATTAAGGATTGTAATGAAAGTATGTCCTTACCCATTACCGGTACTGGGAGAGTTTGGAATAGGTACAGGTTGCTGGGAAGTAAATTAATACAATAGATCTTACTTATCCACAAGATATTATATTTGGACCATGATTGAATGTCCTCTTTTAGGGTTCATAATAATTTGGGGTAATTTTCTCTATATTTGGGTTTTATAGTTATTCGTAAACTGAACTCCCAGATTTTTAAGGGCACGAGGCTGCCATCTAAAATTAAAATTTATTTCTATCAATTTTTCCACTTCCTTGGGTAAATTTATATTTAGGGCCTCTGACTTTGACTGATTAAATTTGAATCCAGATCTTATTGAATTTCCCCAGAAGACTAAACAAGTTGGGCAGAGAGGTGAAGGGTTTTGAAAGCTTTATGATAATATTGTCCGCATATAAAGTCACCTTATGTTTCTGGTCTTTAATTTGGATTCCAGTTATGTCTGGATTTTTCTGAATTTGGACTGCTAGTGGCTCCATGCTTAATGCGAATAGCAGTGTCTTGTGCCACTCTTAATTGGGAAAATATCAGATAGAAAGCCACGATGTGTTACCTTTGCTGCCAGTGTGGAATACAGTGCTTTGATTGCTTTTAATATTCTACCCCCAAAACCGAACGCTCCAAGCGTAGCATTAAGGTATGGCCAATCGATCCTGTCAATAGCTTTTTCGGCATCCCGACTCAACACCATTCCTTGGGTCTTTTTTGTATTAGCTATCTCAATCAGATCAATAATTTATCTGGTGTTATCTGTCACCTGCCTACCCTTAATAAATCCAACTTGGTCAGGATGAACAAGCCTAGGTAGGATATGGCTAAGTCTGTTAGCCAGCATTTTAGAATAGATTTTAATATCTGAGTTTATAAATGAGATTAGTCTATAGCTTTTTCAGTCCGTTGGATATTTATCCTTTTCATAGATTAATGAGATAGACGCTTGTAGCTTCTGCTCTGGAAATAACGTTTTTAGGACCATCAGGCTGAAGGGAAACAACCATCTATATCTAACACCTTTTTCCCTCAGAAGTTTGGTGATCGGTTGTAACTGCCTTCGCCTACTCAGCGTAATAGGCGATAAGTCCTGAAAGATCTATAGGTTAATTCCCTCGAATGTGTTGGATGGGGCGTTCCTTGTAATTTAGCATAGTTCCTCTATGATTTTGAAATAATGGAACCGCATAATTATGTCTCTTGGTGGATCCTCAGGCTCTGGTTTGGATCTCAAAGCCCTGTGACATCTATTTAATTGTAATTCGGCTTCTGTTTTGGTGGGATGCAGGGAAGTCAACCACCTTGAAATGAATTCCTCGGTATCCGTAATAGTCTCAGGGATTCCTCTAAGTCTAATATTATTTCTTCTGTCTCTGTTTTCAGAGTGCTCCTGGCGATCTGCGATTGCTGCAATCTGAGTTGTTAGGTACGACGTTGGTTTTCATTTTTATGGAGAGCCTTGATGGTTGAATCCATTTTTTTTCCAGCTCATCTGTGCGGTCTCCCATGTGGGTAATATCCCTTCTCAGCTCTTTCAGTTCCGCCTGGAACAGGGACTTCTAGTCAAACAGTTTATTGAGATCATTTTTCAAATCACTTTTTTGTGACCAATTCCCTGTCTGCGCTAGAGCTTCTTTCTCTCTCTCTGAGTCAGAGCCATAGGTGAATGCTGAGGCTTTAGCTTTCCCTGCACGTGCAATGTTTGTATTTTGAAAGTAGTTTTTTACATTTTGTGTTGTTCTTCTGTTCTAAGACCTTGTGCTCATTCTTGGGAAGACAGTGTTTCAGGGCTGTTTATTTAATTTCCACTGTGTGGTTGAATGTTGACTGTTTTATTCTTTATCATGCCGGGCCAGAGCGGAGTTGGTAGGTTAGGCAGCCATTCCCACAGCCACTGCGCAGGCACCCATTGTAAACATTACAAATTAAGTCAGTCTTGCTAGTTTTTTCTTACTTCTGCCTCATGCAGCAATATTATTGTAGATGAGAGGCCTGTTGTGGCGTTAAAAGATTTTATTTACAGGAGATGTAGGTTCTGCAGTGTGCTCTGTTATGTTTCAGTTATTTGCTGCTGTATAAGCTACTTACTTTTTCCCCTCCTTTCCCCAGCTGGCACCTGGGCTCCAAGTGCCTTTCTTGTGTCCCTGTGGAGTTTCTCCTGTTCTCTTAGTGAAGCCTTCTGATCCTCTCCTCCCTCCCCCGCACATACAGGGCTCCTGATCTTGTAGGGCTGCTGCAGCACTGTTCACAGTCTAGTCCTTATACCTTCTCCCCACAGCGTGTCTTATACTTAGGCAGATATAAACCTCTCAGTCCCCAGGGGATAGGTATGGCAGCATGCTCTCCAGGGGCTCTGTCAGAGGATGCAGACTCTGATGAGTATGGCCGCCCCACGTCCCTCGTTTGTGCCTCCGCCTCCCGCTTCACTGCACAGCGGCGGCCATCTTCACTGGCACCGTTGTACGAAGCGATTCTCCACTCGTCCCACTGCAGTGGCTCACCGGAGACAGGATGGCCAAACCGTCTCCTTCTCTGAGTCCTCCGGGCCCACCTCTCACAGGTACTGGACAACGGGGGGTGAAGAGGGGGGGTAGATGGAGAGTGTTCCTCAATGCCACCTGCTTTTAGATGCTCTTTAAAGTATGCTTTATTCTTTCATTTTGGTGTGGGTTGGCCCATGGGAGTGTGTGGTGGGTATCGAGATCAAATAGGCAGCTCAGTTTAGTTTCTCTGGTATCCATCTATGATCAGGCTGGGCAGGGAAAGGAACCCAGCTACTCACTTCTATTACCGGAATCTCTTCAACCGCCGAGTGTCTCTACCGTGGTAGCTTGTCTCTGTCGGGCCGGAGAGGGGGTCGTCAGCGTTGCATTGCAGTCTGTGCTCAGCAGTCTGGGGATAAGGATGGGGAACGTGGGTTCTGTCTGCCAGGCCCCAATTCTTAGCTTTTCATTCTTGGTCAAGAAAATGTTCAATATTCTCAACCTTGGGCTCTAAATGATCCCTTTTACAAGTACTACCCAATTTTCAGTAGTGTGATAATTTTGGGCCTAAATTGGGTTGGGATTCCAATGGATTATATATCTTCACTGAGGAGCCTCAGCAAAACACGGCCATCATTATCAGGCTCCAAGCCCCCGAGGGTCTCACCTTTGATAGACTATGATAGTGCCCCAGACCACAGTCCGCAAATCACTGTGCGGCGTCTTCAAATGGCAATATACACTAACTGTATACAGTTACAGGGGAAATGTCCCTAGCTAGGGATTCCCTGTAGTAGCCACAATCTGATTAGGTGAGTGGGGCCTATCTTGTACCTAAAGGGTTAATCTGGCCTAGTTTGGATGCCACTGACACCCAGACCTTACCTTTCTCTGTCCTAGCTCCAACTGTCAGTCCCCTTAACTGTCAGAACCCCAACTTTCAGAATTCTAATTGCCATGCATCTCTCAGCCCTATTGGTTGCCTGGCAACATGTGGTCTGCAGCCCCTGAGGCTGCGGGATCTTGTAGTTCCCCTGCTGTGCTATATTCCAAATGGCCGCCACTTGCACTTGCTACTGCGCATCCCCCCGCACTCTCCCAAGCTTCCGCTGCCTATGGAGAGGATAAACAGGGGATCAGGGGGACCCAGGCTATACATATTATAACATTGTAGCCATATTTTATACTATCCTCAAGGTCCACAAATTATTACAACAACCACTGAGTATGTCCATTATATTGGCATTGGCTCTATTTCAGAAAATTTATGTTTTTATATTGATTATCTTTACAGATTTTTGAGAGTTCACTCTCTTCTTATCTTCAGGACACTAAAAATGTTTTGGTTACATTTGGAGACACTAATTTTGACGATGATTTGTCTGTTATCATTCAAAAGAATCTTTTATGAATCTGTCACGTACATGTTTACCCATATGCGTGTGAAGGCAGTTAACAACACTGCTCACATCTTAAAAACCATCACACTACAACCAATTATGCTGGCACCACCAGGATTAATTAAAGGGCTTTCACCTAAGAGGTTCTCAATACCCCTTTTTACCAGGAAAATATACAAATGAAACAAAAAAAACATTTTTTTGAGAAAAAAGTTCAAAACTTCATATAGTGCATATGGTTATACAGTTTGTAAACTAAAAAGACGTAAAACAGAAAACCTGTGCATTACCAGATAAAGTCTTGCAGTAGGTCCCTCAAAGGGTCATGATGTGGAAGATGTGAGACATGCAGTGTACCCTTAATGGAATCTGTCTGTAAAGAGCTGAGACGCAAATTTGTATGCTTATAAGTCAATACACATGCACTCAATTGATTTAAAATAGAAATATTTGCAGGTGCTGAGACTCTGTGGTATAATCCAGTAATGTGAAGGAAAGAAGACAAGCACTTCAAAGGGATTTTCAAGTAGTTGGTAATTTATTCAACAGTCAAAGTTTCGGTCCAGCGTTGTGGACCTTTCTCAAGGTCACCCCCAGATCCTTGACAGGCCAATAGGTATGTGTCCTGTCGCTCATTTGTCACTTTATCTGGATCAGGGTAACTTTCAAGACTGAATAACTTGGAAGGAGAAGAGTTCTTGTATTTTACATTTGTCTCCCTGTAGTTAACAGATTAATGTTACCTGCAGATTTGAGAAATCTGACGTATGCATACATATCAAATGTATCAGCCCCTGGAGAGGGAAATGATATTAAACTTAATTAATATCCCTCTCCAGGTTATAAATGTATCTATCACTTGTCATAACTTTATTCTTTTTCACATTTACTGAAACCATGTACATTTGCAGTTCACACAGATATATATACAGTACAAGAGTTGTACAAAACATTGATTATCTTAAATCATGTTAGACTGTAATGATAAGGGATAGTGTCCTCTCCAAACCACAATCTCTGGTTCTAAAGAATGAATATTACGCCGTTTGAAACTCACACAAGCTTTATTCAAAGTATCTCTGCTATTTGTCGCTTTGCCATACTGGTAATTTTAATAAAAACATTTAGGGGGGTCATTTTATATTGTCTGAAGCAGCTATTTGGGACATTTTTGGCAGAAAATGGACTAAAGGGTTCTTTCAGACAATATAGAATTACCCTTTTAGAGCAAGTTAATTCCTGAGAACACAAAATGCATTTCCATAACTGTTTTTAATACCACTTAAGCAATAGACCAATCGCTTTTTATGACACTGGCCTTCACTGCCAGAGGAACGCAGAATAAAAAGTGCATGCAATAAGAAGGGTAACCTCATGGTTGCCTTACTGCACACAAATGTTTAACTCTTACAGGATTTTATAATGACGATATCTGTTAAACATGATCTGGATGTAGCTGCAGTTAAATATTTTTTTTAGTATAACTGCTGTAGTTCAGGACAATTCATTTTTGATAGAACCATTGGATTGGGTAAAACACAATTATTTTGTTTTTATTGAATAATTGTATTTACAGTATTGAAACATGGCTATGGGTGCAGAACATGGCAATGTCTATTAGGAATGGTGGGAGCGAGACCATTTTTTTACAGAAGAGTTGTCAATGTATATGGAATTACATTATTATATGATTATGGTTTAGTGACAGCATTTTCATTATTTGGAGTGGTACAGAAGAGCTGTTGAAACAGTTTTTGCCAACCAATTACTTTAAAGGTTAGGTTGGAATACCAATAAGGAGGGGATAATTTTTTTGCTGTAAAGATTTTTCGGACTAGTAATATTAAGTTAGGTACTACAATCTTTAGAAAACTACTATATTCTAAGACCAGACAATGTCCACCTAAACATTTGTTTAAGGGGTTTCCCATTGCAGAAGTATTCAAGGACGCCTAGAAATAGCTCTAAGGAGCTTCTTTTTCCAGGAAGACGCTGATAAGCTTACAAAACTATTTGTAAATTGGGAATACGGTCGTGATACTCTAACAAGAGAGCATATCAAAGGGCAAGGCACAGTGATAGGGAATCTTTCGTGGTGAATTATGTTCTAAACAAAATTGCTAATGAACAATTGGTTAGATTAAGCAATTGGCTGGGAGTTTTTACCCAGTTCAGTGAAAGCAAAACAAGAGGTTCAAGTTTGTTATTCAACATATTACAGTATATGGTCGTCGTGAAAAGCGAGCCATGTTGAGGAGCTGCTCAAGATTCAACGATGATAATTTACTAATGTCTCCAGATTTATGTGTGTGTGTATATGTATATATATATATATATATATATGTATATATATATATATATATATATATATATATATATATATATATATATATATATATGTATGTATGTATGTATGTATGTATATATATATATATATATATATATATATATATATATATATATATATATGTATGTATGTATGTATGTATGTATATATATATATATATATATATATATATAATATATATATATCTAAAGGAGAAAAAAACAAAAAACAGGCGCACTCATAGTGTAGTAAGGTTAACAAATTTATATATGGGACTGATAAAATATGAAATTTCCACTCACAAACGGAGGATAATAAATCGCATGTATGAGATAATACTCAATCACCAACATGTACAGCAGGAACTCAACTGCAACACCGGATAGAAGACCGTTCACAGCACCGTATAGAAAGGAATCCGTGGTAGTGCTTCCTTCATGGATCGAATGTAACCAGGCACCTCCTCGATGTTCAAGTGTCTCACTCGTTGTGGAGGGCTTTCGGGTCAGCGTCGTCACTCACAATGCGTGTATTGCATGGAAGGCTTCCGGGTCAGCTCAAACACTGATAGTGCAGCAAGCGCCGTAATGGCAATGAGTCCCGACAGTACAAAGAATGATATCTCCGTTTTCCCAAAGGGAAAAATTCAATAATGAATAAAAAGATACTCCAAATAATAACGCCCTACATGTTTCGTCTTTGCAGACTTCGTCAGGGGAATGTATAAGGTATATGGTTCACTCAGTATATATAGCTGGAGTAGCCAATCATGAAATAGAGCTAATTAGATCATATTAAACAGGTATGTTATATGGTCAAACACAATTTTAACCCATATAGGTGCTGGTGGAACGATATAAAGTTCAAACATTATACATAAACATTAATATAACATATTGAGACCACTTATTAATGCTCGTTTAAGAGAATATATATATATATATACTGTATATATAAGAATATAGTATATATGATACCAAAAAGTAGTACTCATAAACAAAAATTATATAAAAAATATAAAAAATTCAAATTAATAAAAAAAATATATATATTAATTTATAAAATATAAACAAATATATATATATATTTATTCTATAAGAATCAAGCATACAAATCATGAAAGATATGATGATTACATAATATTAGTACATAAAATACATGGAGGATCACAGTAATAGAATAAGAAATTTATTATTTTTGAAATACATACAATTCATAATATACAATCAACAATATACAATCAATTTACATCACAGGAGACCAATTTTTGAAAGTACCTAAAGAGATACTTACAGAAACAACACTGTAGTTATACAGATAATACCTGGAGTGGGTATATAAATAAATAACACAAGAGTATTCCCTAAAGTGTATCCATATAATATCAATGTCATAATGTCTCAGGATAAAGCTTAACTAGAGAACTGGAAATTCAGAGGGTACATATGGCTCAAAAAAATCTTTTTGCAGTAATAATTAATAATAAATAATATAACAATAGTGTTTCATAGAGGAAAATTCAAGTGCCACCAATATTTGCACAAGTATATACCATCAGTTCATGATGCACAAAACAAAGAAAGAAGGAGAAAGAGAGGAATGACTGCTGCACCCGATATAGTGCGGTCTAAACTATATTAATAATGTATTGTGAAAATATTTTATGGAATACAAAATATAAATATTAATAGTGTTATTTAATATACAAAAATAAACTATATATAAAAAATATATATATAATATATCTAATAAGGTATGAATTTAAATCTAATAAAGTGTGAAAAAATATATGTGATAAAGTGTGAAAAAATAAAAAATAATATATAATCTGAATAAGATATCCAAAATATTTGTGATGTCACAAGACACATACGAAAGATAACACCCCTGAGGGAAAAAGGCTAGCTTGTTCAAACCAGACCTACTGGATGATCCATCGTACATACAACCAGAAAAAAGACGCTAAACAATTGTGCTTATATCAATATTGTCATTGAGACCCCCTGGATGTAATGTCCCTAAAACATACACCCAGTAGGTCTCTCTGACACAAAGCCGTTTGAATCTATCAGCTCCCAACAGGGATGGTGAGATAGATTCAATGCCCATGACAGACAAGGAACAAGGATTTTTATCATGTGTGTTTGAAAAGTGCCTAGACAGATTGTGAGCTTGAAAACCATGCATAATATTCCTCCGATGTTCAAGGAATCTGGTACTTAAGGATCTTGAAGTGCGGCCCACATATTGTAGACCGCACTTACAAAATATAAGATATACAATGTATGAACTCAAACAATCTATATTGGTTAGTTTTATATTGGTTAGGTCTATCAACTTTATTGGTTAGTTTTTTGTTATCCTTTGGCGCTACTCCTAATTTTTCTTCTCCTGGTTCATATATATATATATATACATATATATATATATAAATATATATATATATATATATATATCCCTTCAAACCTCCATCCAAATAACTTTGGGAAAGAGCACACCTGAGGTACCCTTGGAGATATGCTAATGATATGCAAAATATATTTAAATGAGTCCCATTCCACACTTCCTGAAAGGATCTCAATAAGAAATATATTGAACTAGCAAGCCTAAGGCATCATTACTGAAATGGTGTATTAGTGTCTGACCCAACAGGATTAGAACATACACAACCTCTGTAATTCTGGACAGCAGTTCTAGTGGTGGAAGCTAAATCAGCTAATGGCTTGGACGACTGTCGCAGCATACTTTTAAACTCTTCTGCTCAATGAGTGCTCATACCTGTACAAAGCACTTTAACCTCTTCTGGGTTAGAGAACCAAATCTAAGTAGCAGTCTTCTGCCATGAGACACCCTCTGGCATGGAAATTTACAGTCCATTTATTTGAATAGAATGTAATGTATTCCTGCATCAAAAGGTGCCTTATGACAGAACACAGCTTAGTAAATATGGCCCACTATCTGTATCTTTATAAGATTATAAGTACTAACTCAAGTCACAATTTCACTTTATTATATTACTTTCTCTCTGCATCTGCTTTTTTTGCTGTGCTTCACCTTGTTTGCACTTGTGTGTGTCAGAAAACCAGTGTTTTATGTAATCTCACCTGTTCTCGGTTACTCATAGACCTCCGTGCATATTATGAATTGTGCTTGAAGTGCTTTCAATGTTGCAATCAATAAAATAGATATCCCTTGGAGGTATGCTAGTAGATAGTTACAGTGGTACTACTTAGCAGCTGGTTTAGCTCAAACTGCTAGGGCGGGTGCCTAGAAAACCAGAGTTTGTGGTCATAGTTTTGTTCGGTGTGACACCATTACACCATTCCAGTCACTACTGTAGGTGACTTAGGCTTGTAAACTCAATATAGTTCTTATGGAAATCCTTTTATGAAGTGTGGGCATAGCTATTATATCTCCCAGGGTGCTGCAGATGTGCTCCTTTTTGAGCATAGGCGTGTCACCCTAAGTTATTTGGAGTTAGGTTTGAGGGGACAGACAGGCAGACAGACTTACTTTCCCTCCATCTCTACACCTAACTGCAGGGCTATATCCTTAATGGGCTACAGCCCTTTCATTATAAGTTCCACACAAGACTATACTGTATGTATGATGTAAAGTGATTACAACCCCTGTGAGGAGCCTGCATTATTCCGTGCTCATGCCCAACATTTTTATATTAGCTATCACATGGTTCATTTTGAAAATAACTCCCGATTTTCTATCTACAACTGCAAACTCTTCTACAGCAGAATCCCGCAGGCCAAACCAATTGTCCCTTGCATTCCACCTCTCATATGTTTTCCCAGTATCAGCCCCAGCATGCTTGAGCAAAAACATGTGCAGATTATCACAGTACCACTACAAAAACCTTAACTACCTGCACCCCAGGTAATGAATTTTACTTCCTTTTAATTGGGATTAAATAGTTAGTACTGTCACTTTCTACAAAGAGGCTTTAGTGTGTTGGATGGGAAAGAGATGGCATGCCCTTGGTAATGAATATCCCGTCCCTTTAATTGGGCACCCTCCCATAAGGAATGAGATGGCATGCCCCTGCCACTAACAGGGATTTGGGAACAAAGTGGGCCCAAGACCCAAGGTGAGAAACCCCGAGGCGCTGCTGCCATGCTAACGTGAGGCCCCATACAGGGGAAAACACAGAGTCCCCCCGAGCCAGCCCTTCTAGCTTGTGGTCAAGACGCAGGGTGGAGGACATGCTGGGGGAGAAGGAGGGAAGCCCCGGACCATGTGAGAGTGCGCCACCATGCAAGAGCCCCCCCACCATGATTCCCCCCACCCCACCGGTGGCCTAGCAGAGTTGCTGTCAGTCTTCACCCCAGCTGGGACCCCTTTGTAGCCCCGCACCTCAGTAGGGACCCCTATGTAGCCCCCACACCTGCGCGGGGGGCCATAGTTGAAAATGAGAGGTAACACTCAATGTAGTACTTTCTGGTAAAACATTTTATAAATAAATGTGCCACTCAACTTACATCATTATTATTAAACAGTTAGCCGCGCCCTATGGAACATAATAATTTATTTATTTCCAGGTGGAAAATTATTGGTCAAAAGTAGTTAACAGTAAAATCGGCCTCTCTGCAGTGGCCTATTGATCATGTGATATACCGCAAACAATGTTTTAGACCGCTAAAAACAACATAATTTATTTGTGGCTAATTATTAGTCAAAGTAATCAACAATGAGGTCAGACCCTCTGCAGTGGCCCATTGCTCATTTGTTATACAGCAAGCCGAGATCAGGGATGGACCAGGACTTCCCCCGGACTCCATGTTTTCCCCGCCAAGCAGGACACGGGAATGCCATCTAGTCAAGCCTGTTAGAGGTCAGCCATGGGTCTACCCCCCCCAACCCAGAGGGGGTCCAAGTGTGTCCCCCACCCTATCTGGGACTCCACTCCCAGTAGGGACATGTGTGTCCTCATCCCCCGTACCTTAGCAGGGGCCCAAACAGTGGAGGCCCCTAGTGTAACCCCTTGTCCCAGTGGGTTCCCAAAAACCCAGCAGGGACCCCAGTATGTTCGCAAGCATGGGCCCTTAATGTGAACCCCCCTACCCCAGCAGTGGCCTCCCAAACCAGCAAGGACCCAGGTGCCTCCCCCTCAACAACGTGGGACCAAAAGTGCACCCCCCACACTATAGGGGGCTCAAGCGGGCCAGGGGATGAACGCTTGTCGGCGACAGCAACCGGGCAGGGGGGGGGTGGAGGTAGATGGACGGCGGAGCACGTCGCCGGTACTGGACACCGCTTCAATTTCCAAGAAGCCCCCAATCTGCCACCCCAGCATATCCAGGGTGTCTCTCCACCCGCTGGAACTCCCCCGCATGCAGCGAGGTAATGCATGAGGAGATGGGAGGCAGAGCAAGAGTGGGGTTATGGTAGAAGGGGGGAAGGCCGGGGGAGAATGCATGCTACCCTGAATGCTGGTAGCGGGGACAGGCCGGGGAGCACTGGGAAGGGGAGGAAAGTTGCACAACCAAGAGTGAAAATATATGAAGGGGACACCCGGATCTGAAACAGGGACCTCTCGATCGCTGCCAGCTCCCCTCTCCTCCCCCGCCAGACGGTAACCGGAGGGGGAGGAGAGATCGGGAACAAACCTGCCCGGCTGGAGTTTTTTTTACTACCACTCCCCCCCTATATCCCCCAGGAATGCATCAGAGTGCATTGCCACCGGGAGGCAGTGAGAGAGCCAGGGGAGGACCACCCCTCATAGAAGGATACTTGCTGAACCGTGGCCACACGGGAAGACATGCACGGTGGAGCACACCCCCCCACCCCCGGTGCTGGAATGGGGAAGCTGAGACCGTAACCAGAAGATAAAGTGGAGGAGCGGGAAGCCACGAGCGTAGGAGGGGGGACCGCCAGGGTATGCCATTCGTCCGAAACAACGGACCTTTGTGTCCTGGTCAAATGGCTGGCGGGAAGCAAACAGGCCATGCTCCCTGCCAGCTGGGCATTAAATAGCCCCTCCCCTAGAGGAGGGAGGTGAGGGGGCGGGCCTGAGAAGTGGAGACTAGCCCCCGGTCAGGAGGTCCACCCGCTGATTGCTAGGGGGCTGCTTTTTTTATTAAATATTTGTTGGCAATCATTGAAATGTACGATATGCTTTCTGTGTGGAGTATGTATCATTAAAATACATAAACTTCATTATACCACATATAGCTGACAACAACCTAATCGGCTAAAATACATTGTTTATTTTAATTATCATATCTGTCATGAATGTTTATGCAGATAGTATACAGATACATATATACCTATTTCAATTCGGATAAGAAAGTTTGTTAAAAGTTGTTCAGATGCTGTTCACTTTAGATAAGAACACAAACATATAGGCTATTCGGCCTACGGTCACTGTTATTAAATCAATTATTCCCGTTATTATTAATGTTAACATCACTGTTTATGTTGCAAATAGGAATCACTTGTCGCTATCAGTAGCACTATGTTATGATCACTGTCACGTTTGCTGTCACAGTCTACAAAATATGCATTTCCTTTACAAAAAGTGCCGGGGGAAGTACCCTCCCTCGCGCATGTGTCCCCTTTTTCGGTCCCCAGATTCGAGGGACCGATACCAAGACCCAGGGTGGGATGTCTCCAACACAGGAGACTGGTCCATCTTTAGGATGGAGTCAGATGACCCACCCTCTGGGCGCAAAGGCTACTCTCGGGGGCTCCCGAGATACGCCCTTGTTTTTTGTTCATCCCTTTTCACATTTTCTTCCTTTTTATTATTATTTTCCCGTTCCCGTTTTAGCCCGCTTGTCGCTTTCCCTGTTTTGTCTACCTTTCCCTACCCTCTCCCCTACCCCCCCCCTCTCTAGGACGTATGGATCCCACCCAGAACATCTTGCCAACAGGATGGACATGGACACAACCGAAGGAAACCTCAGACATGATATCACAAGTAAGTATACAGTTCACTACACATATAATTTCTTGCACCGTAAAGCATGGCGTTAACATTAATCTCTCACAATGTGAAGGGCTTTAATAGCCCAATCAAAAGAAAGCTTGCCTTTACGGATTACAAGAGAAAACAAGCGGATGTGTTATTCCTACAGGAAACACACTTTAGTAATAGTAACTCCCCTAAATTCCTAGATAAGGGCTTCTCCCAATTTTACACAGCATCAGCATCAGTCAAAAAACGAGGAGTAGCCATCTTATTTAGTAACTCAATCCCATTCGTGCTACAGACAACCAAAAAAGACGTAGAGGGTCAGTATATCATTTTAACAGGAACCATACATGAACAGCCCATCACATTGGCCTCCCTCTACGCCCCATGTACACAGGATGCGTCCTTCTTTGACAGATTCTTCCGCTTATTGGCCTTGGTAGCTAAGGGATATATTATATTAGCAGGAGATTTCAATATCACACTGCAATCTTCACTAGACAGATCGGGTGGAAGTGATTCCGATAACAAGAAAGCTCAAAACTCCCTACATAGTGCCCTAAAAGATACTCAACTAGTAGATATATGGAGGGAGCTCCACCCTACGACAAGAGACTACACTTTCTATTCCCACCCACATACCTCATACAGCAGAATCGATTATCTCTTTGTTTCGTGCCACTTGGTTCCTAAGGTCACTCAAACAATGATCCATGATATTTCATGGTCTGACCATGCACCAATTGAGCTCAGGTGCAACAATATTCAGACCAATAGACCAGGCGCAAACTGGAAACTTAATGAATCTATTCTTAAAATACCCGAAACCTGCGAAACGATAGGTCAAGAAATAACTCAATTCTTTGAGATAAACACAGGCTCTGTGGAATCCCATATGACTTTATGGGAGGCTCATAAAGCAACGCTAAGGGGCATAATAATTAATCTCACTGCTAAAAGAAAACGAGTGAGGGATTCCAAAATTCGGACGCTCCAATCCAAATTGCATTCCCTCTCAGCGAGTCATAAGATCAATCCCGATCCACTTACGACACAGGAACTTAAAGATACAAAAATTGAATTAAATATGTTATTGACTTCCCGGGCGGATAACTCCCTATGTTGGTCTAAGAGGAAGTTTTATGAAAAAGCTAACAGGCCGGATACGATACTGAAGGATAGGCAATCTAAGTTTAATATCCAAGCTATACGCTTAAAATCGGGTGTACTTACGGCCAACCCTAAAAAAATAGTGGAAGAATTCGGTTCATTTTATGGCTCCCTATACGACGATAAGAAGGTGGCACACAATAACAACACGAGCAGCGCACTGAGAGATTTCTTAGCCAGCTCAAAACTAGAGAGATTGACAGAGCTAGACAGAGAAGCTATGGGCGCTGACTTCACATTGGAAGAAGTGTCACAGGCCATCAAGGAGCTTAAGCCATCAAAGGCACCAGGCCCTGATGGCTTTTCGGGGCTTTATTATAAGAAATTTTCCGAGTCACTTGCTCCGAGGCTGCTCCAAATGTTTAATGCTATCTTAGCAGGAGCCCCTATTCCTGGGGACATGCTGCGGGCGTCTATATCACTTATACATAAACCTGGCAAGGATCCGCAAAATTGTAAAAGCTATAGGCCAATATCTCTAATTAATACCGATATCAAAATATATGCGAAATTATTGGCCAACAGATTAAGTCATATCCTACCCAGACTAATACACCCAGATCAAGTCGGTTTTGTTAAGGGGAGGCAGGCAGCGGATAACACCCGACGATTTATTGATCTGTTGGAATTGGCTAACAAAAATAACACACAAAGCATGCTATTAAGTCTGGATGCAGAAAAAGCTTTTGATAGGATAGACTGGCCATACTTAAAAGAGACGCTCGCGGCATTTGGCTTCGGAAATCGGGTGAGTAGAGTGATTATGTCACTATACTCGGGCCCAACCGCCAGGGTCATACATCAGGGCTTCCCCTCGGTCCCATTTCAAATCCAGAGTGGCACAAGACAGGGATGCCCTTTATCTCCCCTCCTGTTCGCCCTATGTATTGAACCCCTCGCGGCACGAATTCGAGATAGCCCGGATATCTCAGGGTTAAACGTTTACTCCCAATCACATAAAGCGGCCCTGTATGCTGATGATATCCTATTAATCATCTCCAAACCCCTTACGTCATTACCTAACCTGTTTGACCTACTAGATAAATTCTCCAAGGTCTCAGGTTTCAAGATTAACCAATCCAAATCTGAAGCTCTGAATATCAACCTCCCTAGACATACAGAGAAATTACTGAAACTAAATTTCAATTTTAACTGGCAAAAGAACTCGATAAAATATTTGGGGACCTATATCACCAAAGATGCAAAAAGCATCTATAAAGCAAATTATCCCAAACTGATCTGGACTCTAAAACAAGACCTAATCAGATGGTCTTCCAAGAAGATTTCTTGGATTGGAAGGATTCACAGCGTTAAGATGAATCTACTTCCCCGTATCCTATACCTCTTCCAGACACTACCTGTGCCACTCAAACTGAAGGACATACTCTCACTTCAGTCTGGAATATCTAATTTTATCTGGGGAGGTAAAAAACCGAGAGTAAATAAATTATTTATGAAGAGACCTATCTTAGCGGGTGGCCTAGCGGTACCCTGCCTGTTGTCATATTTTAAAGCAGCTCAATTAAGCCAGGTCATACAATGGCATTCCGACCCCAAATTAAAAAGATTGGTAGAGCTCGAACATGCGGCTTGCTCCCCTTTAGAGCTTAACAATTTGATTTGGCTACCTAAAACATCAAGGAAAAACACTATTCTACCGCTCACCTCAATGACTAACTCCTTATCTGTTTGGGAAGCATCAAAATTAAAAAACTCACTTACTTCAGCAAATTCCCTGATGTCACCCATTTGGAATAATCCTAGCTTTGCACAGGGTCTTATTGGTCATAATCACTCAATTTGGAAACAAAAAAGCTATACTAGACTCAAAGACCTGGAGGGTCATGATCTAAAATTTAAATCTTTTGACCATCTCAGACTAGAAAAAGACATTCCCCACGCTGAATTCCATAAATACCTCCAGCTCAGATCATTTTATAATAAATTTGCTCCATACCCCCCATTAACGAATTTTGAAAAGCTCTGTCGGGCAAAAACCGACACTAAGGGACTCATATCTACGATATACAGAGAGGTAGTCGAGCCTGCATTCTCAAAGCACCAATCACCTACATTTCGTACCCAATGGGAAAGAGACCTAGGGGAGACCTTGGACGACGAAGAGTGGAATGCTATATTCCTAGGAGCCGCAAAAAGTTCGATATGCACCACACTGAAGGAGAACGCATATAAAGTTCTTATGAGATGGTACCTCACCCCACTCAAATTATCTAAGTTTGTACCAGGGTCCTCCCCATTGTGCCCTAAACAGTGTGGAGGAACAGCTGACCTGTTACATATGCTGTGGTCTTGCCCGCTGATATACCCGCTATGGGAAAAGATCAGAAATTGGATTCAGAGAATATTTGATCTCACTATTCCCCCAGACCCGTGGCTGTTTCTCATGAACAGACCCCTAAAGGGCCTATCAAAATCACACAATAAACTAATTGCACATTTTGCTCTAGCTACGCGGTGTGAGATCGCAGCACTATGGAAACGCCCCGATATTCCAATTATCCCAAAGATTCGAAATCGTATTTGGTTTAACTGCCAGATGGAAAAGTTAACGAGCTTAGTTAATGACACTGGCGACAATTATCTAAAAGTTTGGGCCCCCTAGCTTGCCCAAACAGACATCCCTGGGGTAGAGCGTAACACAATTTGGCTATAATAGTAATAAATGCGTTCTCCTTTGGGGACATAAGAACCAACCCCACACCTAGAACCTCATACTCCTTACGCCCAATCACTTACTCTACCGAAAAGTCTCACTAGTTGATACATAGTCCTCACGCTGTCCAGGTGTTCCCCGGAGGCAGATGTATTCTTATCCTTGGATACACCTTCCCTCTCTCCTCCCCCCCCACCCCCTCCTTTACCTCCTCCCCCCCCAACCCCCCCCCCTTTTTTTTTTTTTTTTTTAATTATTATTATTATTTACCCCAGTACCTTACACATGACGATTCCCACTCACGTGGTTAAGTAGGTCTCGAAAAACTATGTGAGTTTATTATGTTTTTGTTATTGTATATGATATGCTAAATATGCACCTGATGGTTTTTTTTTTATGTATATCATGCATTTATGTATAATAAAATACAAGTTATAAAAAAAAAAAATACATAAACTCACAGAACCCCAGCAAGCTCTTTTTGGGAACCCCCGAGCCTCCACAAAATATATATGTATATAGGTGTCAAAAGGGAGAGCTAATGAATGGTACAGAGGTATACAACAAGCGACTGAGAAGACCAATGCTACATCCATTATGACAAAAATACACAGTAAAATACTTATATATTCTCTTGAAAAGGGTCATTTAGTTGAACCCTTTGGCCAAAGCATTGTAAGCCTGTGAGCCACGACAAGGCAGACCCTGTTCACAGGTCCTAACACTACCAGATAAAATAATAATATACCTCTATTAGGATTAAGATTAATGTGGAGTATGTGTCATTAAAATACATGTATGTATTGTAAGGAAAACAATGTACTGTAGACCAAAAAACAGTGCCAATCTGTACAAAAGCTTGATAGTAATAATGGTATGAACTGTGATAGTTTCTGGTAACTAGCATGCTCTGATAATTAATGCATACAGATTAAATTACCAAAAAATATATATATCTTCAAGTCACATCTAAAGGAAAGAACATTGTGATCTTAATATTTCTTCTATGTTATTATCTTTGTATATTGTTTTATGTTGATCCAATTAAATTATCACAAACAAGCTGTAACGAGCAAATATTCATAAAATAGAAATGAATTGTTTTCTGTGACACGTTGTTAATGGATTTTCATATAACAGAATGCACTGTCTGAAAGTATTTATGAAACAACGATCTAAACTTCAACTACCATGTCATTAAAAAGTGATGCTACTAATCACATAAGCATTGGAAGTCAATATAACTTAGTATGATGCATGAATAAGCATTGCAGTTCCAGTAAATCTTTAGAGATCAAAACTTACTTTGAAACATGTCCAAAGCTGTTTAGCTTTTTAATGAAATATTTGTTATGTGTAACAAGTAGAAACTGCAGGGTTGCAGCATTGCAAAAACAGATGCATTTCATCTAATGCTCTTTGATCTCTGTGATGAAGTCTCTACAGCACCATAATGCTCTGAAAACTGATTGGTTTCATCAATATGGAAAATAGCTGAAGCGCTCAAATGCAGGTATATCTCAAAATGATAATAAGCCAGACCACTGTACCAGGGTACTAACAATTGATATAGTACCTATTGTGTCATATAATGGGTACTATCCTCCTGAAGACAGGTGGTGTGTGGTGCAACCCACTCACCATATGTCTCATTGGCAGGTTCCCCTGAAAAATATGCAAATACTCACATCCTGGTAGGGCAGGCAGGCAGGCTGTGCAGCTACTCAATGCAATACAGGGAAAAGGGAGACCAAAAAGCGCACCAGCACAAACGGAGCAGGAAGAAACCAGAACAAAAAAATGATTAAAAGGGCACTTTAATGTGGCAAAAGACCCATCCAATGCATTTCGAACGTCGCAGCGTTCTTTTTCCTTGAAAAAGAACGCTGCGACGTTCGAAATGCATTGGATGGGTCTTTTGCCACATTAAAGTGCCCTTTTAATCATTTTTTTGTTCTGGTTTCTTCCTGCTCCGTTTGTGCTGGTGCGCTTTTTGGTCTCCCTTTTCCCTGGTTTCATCAATAGAATGCAACTTGTCCATGCAGTATACTGTAAGTCATTTTGCAAGCAAAGGGTAGAGTAAATTTTGCAAGTAAATGAGACCATAGGACTTTCTGAGAACAGAAGAATCTTTATACTGTAAGTGTCAGCTCATGACTAAATCAATGTTTATGCATGATCTATCTTTGAATACCAAACACTTGCTGCCTGCAGGCTAAACAATGTTTCTATCTGTTTGTTATTTCTGATCTTTGAACCACAGCACAGGGTGTTGCAAATCGCATTTAGCAACAATTATGTGCTGGCATTTCATGAAGGAGATTAATGAAAAATGTAATTCATTGAATACTTTGCTGTGCCAGTCTCCTTTTGTCAGTAGGTGACTTTGATGCATTGAGAGGTGACCGTTGTAAGTTATGATGAGGTTACAGTAAATGTGTATCGTTTTTGTGTAGAAATACTCTAGTATTGCTAAAGTAATGTGGTCACTGGAAAAACCATAGGAAGCCAATTAAATATAATAATAGTACTTACAAAGGCTAAATTAAACTACAAAAAAAATATGAAACCATCTCCAGCAAAGTGTGTAGAACACAACATTAAAAACCTACCACCGTTTGCACAGCAGTGCCCATCGTTAACTGAAGTACTTAGTGGTTTATGTTCTTTTTACATTTTGCCAAATAAACTGTTCCAAGGAATTTTGTTTTTATACAAAATTGCCTAAAGCTAAACTGCAACATTAGTGATTTGTTTCTACATTTTGACAAATGGCAGTTCTCAGCATTTTTATTGTGATAAATCTACATTTAAAGTAACTTTATTCTGCAGAATAAGTAACTTTAGTCGTTTAGGTTACATAATAATAATAATAATAATAATAATAATAATAATAATACAGGAAATACATTAGGAAAAATGACACCTGTTGTGTAGTAAAACATCCGAACTATAGTTAATAGAAGACCAAATATATAATGGCACTTGAACAATTCTAATTTCTTGTACTTCAAATGGTTTCAGTTACCTTTCTATATTATCATTTTACCATCATTAACTTTCTATACTTTTCTTTTAGACAGTATGACATTTGGTCTCTCCCTTTCATGGACACACTATCCCTTTCCCCTGTGTGACGTTTTCCAATCCAATGTAAATTAATCAAGACAAATCTAAGCAACTCATGTTTTTGACATTTTAGTATATTTAAAACATGTATTCTTTAGCAGCATGGATGAAGTTCGGTATGCATGGTAATTATAGAATAAATAATAATATACTGTATATTCTACTTACAGAGGCTAAACTATAATAAATCAAGCACCATTAATATTCAGTTTGTGAAATGAGTGAATGTATTGAAGTGGACTTACTGAACACATCACAATAATTGACACAATGGGAGTTATTTATCAAAACCTTCTGACTGCATAATGGTGCCAAAAACAAATAGCATTATATATTTTCTTTTTTTGCTACTTTTGTGGCATAATTATTGTCCTGGGGTGTCAGTGAAGCTTAGTAGTAAAAATTATGGGGTATATTTACTAAAGATTCCCTGCTTCAAAACTGGGTCACATTAGGGCAAACGTCACTATATTAATAAAATGATATAAATCGCATTGATGGAAATAACAATTGTTGTCTTTTTATAACTAAAGTATCATTATTTAGCACGGGATTTGCACTAGTTTTGTGGCTGCAAGACTCCAATAAGTAACCCCTCTAACGCAGTTTAAATAGAATCATCTCTCCTTGTGAACTTGTGCACTTATCACCTTGAAGATGGTTCTGTAAACGCTGAAGCATGCAATCAGCTGAAATCTCCCATTGAAGTCAATGGGAGTTTTCTGATGATCGCTATGCAATCAGTCTCTTCGGAGTTTACATACTGTAATCAGCCACATGGGGTGACTGAGGCATCATTCCCAATCTGTAAAACATGTGCAAATGTGGAGTAAAAACCTGCATCAAATTTACCAAAGAAAAAGAACCATTGAAGACCATGGGCAATTTTGCATTGATAATTTAAAAAAAAAAAAAATGTACTTCCCTTCTACCCTTTTTTTGAAGTTGAAGATTTTGAAACATACCCCTCTTAATTTGTGCCAAAGTTTCAAATTCACTGCAAAAATGATGTTAGTTTGCAAGCTCGAAAGAAACTGTTTTTTTTAGCTAGTGTCAACGTGTTATATGTAACTTCCCAAATACACGTTTAAACAACATGTGGGGAGACACCGGTGCAGAAAAAGGAGCACAACTGAGATGTCTGGAATCTATACTAATTCAAATTATTTGTGCAGTGACAGAACTAGGGGTGCAGCATCTTAAGGGATGCAAGTCATCTAGTGGGGACAGCTGGTGCAGACGAGTGTGGCGGTCCGGTGCAGGATAGCATTGGCAGAAGAGGGTGGGGCCTGCCCCAGAAGTCCGATCCGGAAGACAGTCCCAACGTTCGGTGTTTGCCGCAAATAAAAATACCACTGCACATGTCTCAGACAGGTCTGCAATCCTGCCTTTCCCCATTATCTATTAGAATAAAATGCTTCCACTGCCGCAATGGATTCTGGGTAATGGCATGCAAATGAGCACAGTGTGTCACTTTTTGCTTCTTGTCCATTTTAACATTGACCCTTAAAAGCTCATGCCTGCCTTATTACACAGCTTTTCAGCACATCCTGGGATAAAGAAATGCATGGCCAGTAAACCTACTCACAGACAGATGTTTCAACACTTTGGGTCTCATCAGTGTAAGGTTAGTTACTGACTTTGCAATGTGAAGTTGTGGAAGAAAATTAGGTATTTTTCCGCAAATACTATAATTCAATCACTATTTACAAGAACAAACATTTGATTTAGAAATGCACTGTAAATGACTAAATGGTCAGTTTTATCATACAATGGCTGGTTTGCAAATGCTTTGCTGCACATTATTATAATTATTATTATTTTTATTATTATTTTATTTACTGTACACTGTACAGTGGAGGGTTTTTGTCACTTTATATACCCAGCATATCTATATATATTTTTTGTACTTATTTTTAATTTATTTAAAAAAAAACTGGGGTAGGGTACAGAAAATAAAAGAAAGAGGGGGAAGGGGGATCACCAAATATAACACCAGTATCAAAATGTTTTTGACAGCCAATAACAATAATCACATCTTTCCATATTTCTCTCCATTTTAGAAACTTCAGCCCTCGATCCAGTCTTAAACAAAATCATAGACTCTCCCTAATATTCCAGGGTTCCCATACCTTATAAAAATTCCTAGATTTATATTCCTTACAAATGCTGTTAATCTCTCCATTGTTTGAACCTTATTTATTCTCTGTATGATCTCCTTCCTGGAGGGAGGTTGCATCTTTTTCCAGTCCCTTGCAACGGAGCGCCTTGCTGCAGTCAAAATATATAATAATAGTTTGCCTGTGTTTCGGTTCATATTCCCCAGATCCATTGTCAGTGGGTCCAGTGGAATCATTATCTCAATAGTTTCTCCGATTCGATTCTGCACCATTACCCAAAGCCTCTGTATTTTCAGGCAAAACCACAAGATATGTGCATATCCCCACCCCTCCACAACCTCTCCAACATACACTCGTGGACCCCAGGAAAATCTGCCTCAGTCTCTGGAGGGTAAGATTACCATCTAAACATAATTTTCTATATATTTTCCTCAGTTATTGTACATATGGATTATGAATTGCATTGTCCCAGATATCTTCCCAATCGACTCTAGTGATTTCAACCTGGAGATCCTGAGCTCATTGCTCCATATACAGTATCTATGGATGTAGGAAATATTAGTATCTAGGGGAGTAAGATTCTGGTATAAAATAGAGATAAGACCCCTTTGATATTTCCAATCTCTACACAACTCCTCTAAAACCATACACGTTGGGGAAATTTGTTTAATAAAATGACAAACCTGTAGATATCAAAACACCTCAAAACTCGAAAAGGAGAACTTCTGACAAAATTCTCCAACATTCATTAACTTATTCTTAGAAAATAAATCACCACTGTCTTTGATATTCTTGGACCTCCACAAATCAAAAGTATTATTGTGCCATCTAGGGCCAAAATCTGGGTTATCGAAAATAGGGATAAAACTCGATAGTTCTCAAATTATCTGATAAAATGCTTTAACCCGTTGTCAGATCTTAAGTGTAAATCTTACTACGCGGAGTCAAAATGACCTGGTCCGGATTGTTTAGCATTTTTGTCTTTCCATAAAAGAGCCTGAAGTGTCGTTGTACTATTAAATGTGCTTTCTAAATCCACACATCTATACTGATTTATCTGGGAGTTCTAGAAAATAACCTGCTTCAGATGAGACACCAGATAGTATATCTTAATATCTGGAACTGCTAAACCTCCTCTTTCCCTAGGTGCTAATAAATCTGACCTCGCTACCCTTGGCCTTTTGTTGCCCCATATAAATTGCATAATTTTATTTTGTAGATCTTTGATATATTTAATTGGGATAGGGATCGAGAGAGTCTGAAAACAATATAGCAGTCTCGGCAGAATGTTCATCTTAACCGATATAATACGGCCCATCCACGAGATATGATATTTGTTCCAAATGAAAAGATTGCATTTGATCCTTGTAAAAAGTTCTAGATAATTATATTTACTGTATATAATGAATGATAATTTATAGTTAGGAAAAATGGCAGCTAAAATTTTATTTAATTAGCTTTACTTCTGAATCAAGGATAGTTAGATTAAGAGCTTCCAATTTTGCGATGTTTATCCTGAGAGAGAAACAAAAAATCAGCTAGAACTTTTTGCAAATTACGGAGGGACGTCACAGGGTCGCAAATTGTAAGAATAATATAATCTGCAAATAGAGATAGTTTAAAGTTATCTTGACCAATCTGAATACCATGAATACTGGAATTGTTCCTAATAGAAGTTGTAAACGGCTCAATGGTTGAGGCAAACAGCAGGGGGGACAAAGGGCATCCCTGTCTGGTTCCATTACTGATTTTAATTTGATTTAATTCCTCTCCTGGCATCTTCAATATTGCTGTCGGGGAGCTGTATAGAGCCTGGACTCCTCTCATTAAAGAGCCTATACACCCAAACGCCTCCATTGTTCTATTTAGAAAATTCCATTTAATCCTATCAAATGCTTTTTCAGCATCTAGACTCGATAACATCGCTTTGGGTCTGGCATAATTTATATAATCTATTACATTTATAATCTTTCATGTGTTATCTGTGGCTTGTCTCTTGCCTATAAAACCTACCTGGTCATTACATATTAGTCTAGGGAGAATAGGGGTAAGTGTATTGGCCAAAATGTTACTATACATTTTTAAATCTGAGTTTAAGAGCGATATTGGTCTGTAACTGGCACAACTCATTGGGTCTTTGCCTTCTTTTGGGATAACTACCAAATTTGCTTTGGACATTTGTGTTGGAATCTGAGTTCCCTTTAAAAAAATTTTTAAACAAATCTAACAAATGCTGGAATACTTTTTATAATAAATATTTGAAATCCCATCGGGTCCTGGGGCCATAGAAGGTTTTATGGCCTTAGTAGCCTCTCTTAACTCTAATATTTGTATTTCTGTATTAAGACCTTTTAGATCATCTACAGAGAGCCTAGGGAGCTTGCAATCTTGTAAATCCTTATCTATTTGGTCTACAGTCACTTTTTTTGGCATTTGGATCTGAGGAGTCCAAGTTATATACAGTAGTTTATTATAACATTTCAAAAACTCCTTTGCTAAATTTTCCTGCTTTATATCAGAAACATGCGCTCTAATTATCACCCCCCTTAACTTATTTGCCAACAATCAGTCCACTTTGTTCCCCTTGTCATAGTAAGTTTGTTGAGTCCATTGTATGTGTCTTCTAGCTTTAGACTTTGTAATTCCTCCCTAGCTTGACAAAGTACTTTATAAATCTTTCTGCATGGGGATCTTTTATGCTTCTGCTCCAACTCTATTATTTTCGCTGTTAATTTTTCTTGATTAAGATATTTAATTTTTTCCCTGTATGAGGCAATAGAGATAAACTGTCCTCTAATGGTCGCTTTTTATGCTTCCCAGAGGGTGGTCAGGCATTCGACAGAATCTTTATTTATCCTAAAATAATCCTCTAAAGAATTACCTATTTCCTTCTCAATCTCTATATGGTTTCAAATTGAATCATTTAATCGCCATTGAAAAACTTTATGGCCTATAAAAGGAGGTTTTAAAACGATTTCCACCGGGGCGTGGTCTGACCATGTGATGGGACCAATACTTGCTTGGGAGAAGGTTTGTTGAAACAAATATATAATCAATTCTAGAATAAGAATCGTGACGGGTGGAATAAAATGCATAGTCCCTTTGATTTTTAATACGCCATGCATCTAGCTTAAATTCCTTTATTAGGTTATTAAATATTTTAGCTTTATTATAGGCCTCATTTGTTGATCTTTGGATTGATGACGTAAATTTATCTAGATAAGGGTTTTGGATCATATTGAAATCTCCTCCCATTATCATATCCCCTGAGTGGGATTCCCCATTTTCTTCCAGTATTGATTTAAAAGATTCAATTTGTTGATCATTGGGAGATAGACATTTACTAAGGTTAGCTTAACTCCTGCTAGAAGGCCCTCTACCAAAATAAATCTACCCTCTTGGTCTCTCTTAATGTCTTTCATTTGAAATTGAACATCATGTTTATCAGAATTCCCACCCCTCTTTTTTGCTTTGTATAGGATGAGTTATATGCCAATGGGTATGTACCTCTAAAGGTGTTAGGGTGGTCCTGATTATTAAAATGTGTCTGCTAAGAAATAGAATATCGGCCTGCATTTTCGTAAATTCTCTAAGCGACAATCTCCTTTTTTTGCTCGAGTTTAAACCTTTACCATTTATGAAACTGCTTTTAAAGGTAATCGATTGGTCATGGTCTTATTGTTAATACTCTCTTCCTTCTTGCGAACCCATGTTTTTTGTAGGTTAAATGTGGTCGTGTCATTACCTGGTCTCAAAGAACTTCAACAAATCTCTTTAAGGGTTCGGAGGAACCTCCTCCCGGCAGGATTATGGTGTCCTTGGGGGTAATAAACTGGGAGGGGGAAAAAGTTTAGGGATGGAAAAACAAAAAAAAGGTTAAATGGGAGGTGGACCTGTTCTCCATGTTAATATTTTTAACTGTTCCCCCAACTGATCCCATACATGACCAGAAGTGTAGGGCGAGAGTCCAGTTTGGGGGAAGCACAAGTCTCGAGGTCCCCGGGGGACTCCAAACTCTGTTAATTTGAACTCATTCTTACCCACACCTTCAAATTTCTAAACTTCTAAATTCCAGTCCCTCTTAATAGAAAAAGAAAAGAAAAAAACCCACAAAGCAAATCTTTAACTCTTATAATGATTGCTACTTACTTCCTGCAGAATTTCCTACTTGTATCTCAAATATTAAAGATTCTACTTAAAAAATAAAAAAAACCTTTTCAGGAAGAAGGGCCGCAGAGGAGGAAAACCCGCCATAGACCACATATTCAGATCCACAGACTGCCTGCTCAAGCCGACCGGTCCTAGAATGTTAATACAGGACTTTCCACTCCCTCAAGATTGGAGGGTGGATTAGGGAGTCTTCGAATAATCATCTCTTTCTTGTCACTGTTGATCTCTAGTCTGTTCTCTTGAATCTTGTGGGTCTCTGTACTTTATGGCCTGGCTGAGTATGCAGGCCCAGAGCTCCTAGGAAGGTGTCCGCCTCCTCCGGAAATCTCAACGAAACTTGTTTCCCATCTTTGTTTGCGACGAGACGGAATGGGAACGCCAATCTATAGCGAATTTCATGATCTCTGAGGATTGTAGTGACTGGGCAGAGACCTCTTCTTGAAATAGTAGATCTGGAGAGATCTTGAATTATCTGAATCTTGGATTTCTCAAAATCCAGATACTCTTGGTTCCTGCAACCATTTTTTATTTTCTCCTTTGTGGTGTAATAGTGTAGTTTTACTATTACGTCGCTGCTCTTCTGAGGGTCAGCAAATCTTGGACCAAGATTGCGATGTGCTCTACCCATTAGAAGATCGTTTGTTTGAAAGGATGGAGCTATTTGGGTAAATAGTGTAGTTAAATATGGTTGCAGATCCACTAAGTCAATCGCTTTTGGAATATTACTTAACCTAAGGTTCTGGTTTCTTCCCGGTTTTCCAGATCATCAACATTATCCTTCAAGCTCCTGATCTCGTTGTTTAATTTAAATAACTCATCTTCCATTGAACCCTGACTTTGTAAGGATTCTTCGAGTTTATTTTCCAGCTGCCTTGTTCTCACAGTCTAGGCAGTCAGTTCTGCTTTAAATTCAGCCATAGCCTTATCAAAGGTTATTTTGAAGACTCATTACATCTCTTTGAACAACTCTTCAATTGCTTTTGGGGTGAAATTAGTATTTCCTTCCTTTTATTGTTCCCGTTCTGTTAGTAAAGCTCCTTTCTTGTTGTTGAGACTGCTGATCTTGTGCACGTGTGCGCACGCCCCAGTGCCATCTTTAGTTAGACCTACCGGCAGACTGCTTCTCTCGAAAAAAGGGGATACCTCTGGGTCCTGAGATTTTTTTTTCTTTCTTGTGCAGCATCCCCGCTAGTTCCGCTGATGGAGGGAGATTTTTTTTCTATGGAATTTGCTACTTTGGAGGGTACTATAAATAGCGATCTTTGTGGAGTTCATGTTACTCCCATCAGCCCCAACGCTGCGTACGTGCCCCCACACCATATCTTTTTTAATGTCTGGTTAAACCCACGTACCAGCTTCACATTACAGGAATACCCCGGTTTAAGGACACTCACTTTAAGTACACTCGCGAGTAAGTACATATCGCCCAATAGGCAAACGGCAGCTCGCGCATGCGCCAGTCAGCACATCCTGAACAGCAATACCGACTCCCTACCTGTTACAAAGCTGTGCGCAAGCGGGGAGACTATAGAGCCTGTTACAAATGCTTTATTTACATCAGTTGTGCACGTATATGGCAATTGCAGTACAGTACATGCATCGACAAGTGGGAAAAAGGTAGTGCTTCACTTTAAGTACATTTTCGCTTTACATACATGCTCTGGTCCCATTGCGTACGTTAATGCGGGGTATGCCTGTACTTAGTCAGCAACAAACCTCGCACTGATGAGACCCAAAAGATTAAAATAACTGGCGGTGAGTAGGTTTACTAGCTATGCATTTCTTTATCCTTGACTTTGCTGAAAAGCTGCGTAATACGGCAGGCATAAGCTTACAGGGGTAAATGTTAAAACGGATAATGAGTAAAGAGTGACACACTGTGCTCATTTGCATATCATTACCCATAATCCCTGGCTGCAGTGCAAGCGCTCTTTGCAAAGTGATAATGGGGAAAGGCAGGGTTGCCAACCTGTCTGAGACATGCAAATGTACCCACAAGTGGTATTTTTAATTTACTTTAAATTAATGAAATATAACAAATTGTATTCATTTGGCAACACATAAATTCTGATGAAGCTATTTAGCTCAGTTGTGATGTCACTGCCTTGAAAGTGTGTGAACTTGGTTCATATCCCATTGCCAACTTTCCGGGCAAGTCCCCTCATCACCCAAGGCCTTGGGCACCAACATTAGATTGGAATCTCAACCAGGGACTCCTCATGCCTCCAAAATTGTACAGTGCTGCATACATTGGCCGCATTATGAGGACCTGTTGATCTGGACAAGAAATGCGATCTCTTCATTACACAGAGCATTTTATAAATATTAACTTCAGTTGATATTGTATATCTGTGTTTTGATATGTACTGTATACACTGCGCAGCAATTTGCAAATAACTGGGCACTCCGCTTTGAAATGTAGAGATCAAACATGACCTATCACACTTGAATATCCCTTTATTACAAACCCAGGGCATCGTTAAAAATGCTTATATGGCAATTCAGTCCAGGCCCCAGTGGGTAGTAATAGGTTAATTCTGTTGTATTGGAATACACTGCACAATAGCGTTTTCCACTAATAATGGTTTACATATGTAATGAAAATTAATAGTGTATGCTATGTACTTATTTAGAGTGTTTCTACATGTTTATTTGATCAAATCTTTACCAGGTTGATTACCAATGTGCACTTTTATCTTTTAACAATTTCTGCAGAATGGTTCCAAGGGAACATACAAATTATGGTAAATCATAAAATTCATTTTGCTTTGCATTAATTCATTCATCCGTGCTCCGACTAATCACCTCATTTAAAAATTCAATAAACCTAAATACCTGGATTTATGATGGTTTGTCAAAGTGAACAGGGGAATATAAGCAGCGCAGAATTGGATGCCTATTGCAACTTAAAGACAAGCTTCAAGTTGAAAACAATTAAAAAGACTCTACAGCAATAATTATATTCACAGTGTTAGCAAATAAAATAAATTAAAACTGATTTAATTTCTGCTGTGGGAGATGGAGAGGAAATACTGAAAGGTTTTAATGCAGACACTTAAGACATTAAAGTTGTGTTAAAGTGAAACTTTAAAGAGTCTATAAAGTGTTGTTGCAGCATTAGGAGTTCTTAATTGCAAAGGGTATATATACAGTATGCTGCACAGGGGCATTTTACGATTACGCTGTTCTGTAACATTTTGTAACGGTTCAGTTAATATCTATCTACTGTAGTTTGAATTGAGTTAAGAGATATTGCCTATAATGTGTCAGACACTTATTTTCGAAGAATACAGTAGCTGGAAAATCACAGCTACACTTTAAACACCAGGGATTTTTATTTTATCTTGAAGCACATTTTTCTGTCTTTAATTAAGTATTAATCGTTTTTGATTTGTAATATAGTCTTTGTAATTGGAAGCATTAGATGAAAAGATAACTGAATGGAAATGTAGAGCTGCAGCTCTTCCTCAAACATAACAAATAGGAAGTGTGATCCCTTCACTGTAGACGTTATATTACTGGTACAGTAGTTTCACTGAACATTACCCATTCACTTGCAAATTAATGAAGAGTAAAAGACTTTAAGGCCACATGAAGAGAAATTGGATCTATTTTTGAATGACTCCCAGCTCCCAAACTGGAAAAAAATAATTCTGCAGAAAACAGCACCAGATTAAAAAAAAAGAAATCGCCTTGAAAATAAAGGGGCTTTTCCTTCGGAAAATAGTTTTGTAGATTTTTGTCACCGTTTTTTTCACAGTTTTGCAGATGGTAAACTTTGATACAGTGGGAAGACACTGATATGTTCTTTTTTTATTGTCAGACAACATGTTGTAAACTCCTCTCAATATGCAAAGAAAAATGTATAAGCAGATAGGCTAAAAATCTGGCAAGCGTTAGTAAGTTTTGAAGAATCCAGTAATGTAATTCTAAGCATGCTAAAACACTAGCTAGAACAAAGCCAAAAGGTGAGAATAAATTATATGTATATATAAAGTATTTTAAAAACACTTAAAAAGGTATAAAATTGGTCAAGTCACAAAAGGTCTGAATCTATCAGTTAGCCCTTTAATTATTTTCATAGAAGTAATCATATGCAAAATGAGAAATGGCTAAGAGCAAGCGTAACTCTGCTGAATAATTTTATCATTTATACCTATAACTGTCAATCTTCAGAACGCTATTTTTTTGTACGTCACCTAAATCATAAGAGCCGGTACCTTTTTCAATGATTCATGTTAGCTGTGTTCTATGATTTACCTTGGAATAATTTCTCTTCTCTTTCAGGAAATTTTGATCTCGTCTGTGATTAATATCACAAGTTTGAATGAGCAGAGCTTTTTACATGAATGAATATCACAATTTTCTGGAGTATAAATTTGGCAAGTAATTTTTTTTTACACATAGTGTATGTTTTTTTAATGCACTTACAAAAAGACACTCATTAATTTAAAACCTTGCGTACACATTTTTATAACACTTACTTGCAATATATTATCAGCCTGCCCTTGCAGAATACATTACTTATTGTGCAACTAGACACTGTTAAGCAGAGAAAAGAATAGGAAGGTACTGGCTGCAGGCATAGGGCATAATGGGACTTTCTTACTGAGAACGCTGCTTGGTAAGAATTACAGTATTTGAGATCTGGACTTTTAAAATGTTTTGTAACAATTGTACCCTATATAATGATTGACAGAGTAGCTCATGGATAATGCCACTGCCTTTAAAGTGGGCAAACCTGGTACAAATTTGGGTGACCTTGGGGATATCACTCAATCCCCCTGTGTCTCTGGGACCAAAATTAGATTGTAAATGCTATCGAACCTGCAAAATTCTATGTAAGGATCGGTGTACACTGCCAGCAAGAAAAAATATATATTATTGTCTAGTATTCTTATTGTATTCTAAAACTGTGACATTTACACATTTTTAAAAAAAAGTATAAAACCCATAATGTGCCATTCGGCAGGTTAAAAAATAAAACACACTATGCAGATACCATCTCTTTTATGTCAACAACATTGATCAGGGAAGGGATTAATGCAGTTTGGCTTTGTTAAGATTATTATAGATATGGTGACACATTTGGAAATGTAGTATAGAGGGCTATTTTATTCACGTTAATTAAGTTCTAAGACAAAGACAGGGACCTTAGGCTACATATTGTAACTCCCTGATGTTTGTCAAATTAATTTAAAACCAATTAGACAAATGTTTTAGTATATTTCGGATATAATATTCTTCTCAACAAAAGATTAAAAACAAAAAAACAATGCTATATCCAATATGACAAATGATATAGTTAAAGTCAGCCCTCATGAAATCCACTGTGGGCACGTTTCTAATCCTGTTTGCTCATGGAGTCCCAATAATGGCCGATCAGGAGTAACACAACGGGCGTTCCTGCTTCTTAATGGGACTCCCGCTGTGTGAATTGTACCGGGATGCATTCATCTGTAAGAGACGCGCAGTAAGAATAGACAGAATCAGTCACTCTCCCTGCGCGCCTCTACTAGGCAATCACATGGCTTTTATTTTAATAACACTAATAAAGCAGTGGGTCTCCGGAGCTGAGCCGCATTAATTTCAGCCTCGGAGACCCCCTGCTTCCCAAGATACAGGCCCCAGCATGGGGTGTGGGTATCTCCCTGCATTGTTTAAATCGACCGCGTCACATGACCGGGACATTTAAATATGGCTGAGATACCAGCATGACGCAATGCTCCTCAAATAGCTGATGCGAAGAAGTCCATGATCATATGTTGATTGAAGAGACGTCTTTGGTAAGTTCTCTCCTTAATTATTTTCTTCTTTCTTTTCTTCTGTCTTCTCTGCTGTACAATCCAAAAGGGACCGGAGATGTTGCCCTTTCATCTTCTTGGTCTCAAATAGTTTAATTTTTAATGGGCAAATGCACTATTATCCATCTCTGGATAATAGTAATGTTGCCCATTATTGTACTGCATGTTCCCAAATGTCCATATGTATGTCCACAATACAAAGAACCAGATTCCAGATAGTTTGTTGTTCTATCCAAAAGGTAAATCTTTTTCCCACAGGTTTCCTTCCTAATGTGGGATACAAGAGGGACACACCATTGCACAGTACACAAAAACAGCCAGCACTATCGCCACAGGTATACAAGGTGGATTGGATCTGTGCTTTGACCTGCGCCTTCCTCCTAGTGCTCGTACTCCCCTCGCGGTGAGTCAGTTGGATCGACGTGGCTATATCGGATGCGTCTCACGTGTGGGCGTTCCTCTCGATATTTACCGACCCCTTGTGATGAATCAGCTGGGTCTATGTTCTCTATCTGATGCATCTCACAGGTCATGCGCCGGACCAGTTAGAAGGAAATGGTAGTGCGTCTCCTCACATAGCATAAATTGCCGTCCGCAAGATGGAATCCCGGCTACCCGCAGTATTAAGATTGGCGTTTCTCTAACCTCGCGGCTGCAAGCTGCGGATGCCTACACTTGATACGTCACTGCTGGCTTTCCAAGTATCCACACCAGCAAATGACTAAGCTCCTCCCTCCCAGGGAGTCAGCTGGGAGGGAGTCAGCCAGCCTCCATTTTCTCAGTTTACCCCTGTGAGGAAAACATTTAGTGGTAATATATGTGTACGTCAGTGAAGCTAAATGAGAGCTAATAGAGGGATTAGGGAGCGTGAGACCATTGAACCCATGAGCACTGCAGCATATACATTTTAATTTCTCAATTATTTAATTTGGCCAAAACTGTTATGTCATGATTGAAGACAGCAAACACATGGTACAGCAAACAATCTGCTTGTTTGCTGTACCAATGTGATGCTATGACCAGTCTTTTGCGATAGCCCTGTAAACCTTGTAAAAGGTGAGGGCTCTGGCAAAAGACAGGAAGTTGCAGCTGAGACCACATCCAGTATTGAACAAAGAAGAGAGAAGACGCAAAAGGACAGATGAAGACAGAAATAAGAAACGCTGGCCATTAGCCGAGGTTAGCCATTACTTGAGAGGGTAGGTTAGGTACATTGTGGTATGGAGGTGGTGAGGTTATACAGTAGGTGTATGTGCCCTGGAAAGGGAGGTTAGGCAGCCCGAGGGAGCTACAGGGATGGTTAGTACTTTGTATGACCTAGTGGTTATACCACTGTGACATACAATTGGTAGTAGAGTAGTTAGGCGATTTCTATTAAACCCTTGGCTACCTTAGTGAGCACGAAGGCACTATTAGTGAGAGTATTCTCTGTGAAAACCCTGCAAGATTTCTCTTCCACTCATTTTATCTCTGTGAAATATGTTAAGGGCTGTATATGCAAATTCAGATTTATTTAATGAATTGCTTTCAAATGCTTTCTAAAGTTTATCCATACAAGTAGATAAATGCTAGCATGGATAGTTTATATGGACTTTCAACTTTGTACAAAAATAGAATTACATAAATAAACAAATACAGTAGGCTGTATTCATTTATTTAAATAGCCTCAATCTAATTTCTTTGTGTGTAAAAAGTATTTAATAATTTACATTTATTTTCTGCTTGTAAACACACTCCATACAAGGATTGACATGCCGTATAGTAAAAATTGCATGAATTTTAAGTTGTTTTTGGGGAGAAAATTAAATAAAAAAAATCTGTTTAGTAAGAGTATGTTGGAATAAAGTTCTGGTTTTGGTTCTTAAAAAATAATTAGGCTTTGTTGCTTTATTTAAATTATCTGCTTGAACATAAAACTTGTGCAATTGTTTTCATACAATACATTAACCCCTACATTTAGTGGGTAAAAAAAACCCTTATAGGCTTCTGCAACTATACTATAAACAGCTAGGCGGTAAGATCTGAATCTGAAAGTACATACAGTATCCTGAATAACTATTTCCTTGTCTTTCCTTTTCTGACACAGGAACAACCTGAAGACACAGACTTGGCTAGATGCAACTAAGCATTTCAAGCAGCTTTGCTTGTAGTACTGCTGTTGACTTGAATGGCAGGAGCAGAAACAAAACTGCTTGTTTGTTTAAGGTATACAGCAAAACCCCATTATAGCGAGGTCCGCTCCAACGCAGATCAGCTTATAACGCGGTTTGAGCGTTGCTCCTGATTTCATAAGTCAAGAAGCAGATGAAGCAGAACTCCTACCTTTCTTAATTCCATGTTGCCTGCTTTTCATGATTCTGTGCTCTAGCTGTCGGCGCCTCCGCATCCTCCTCGGCTCCGGCTTCAAATGACCCCGCGGGGCCATGTCACATCACGTCACCATGGCAACATCACGTGACCCGCGGGGTTCAATTTGACGCCGGTTACCATGGCAACTCAGAAAATGTCTAAAATAAAGTTATAGGGCTGATGAGAGTATATGTCCCAGTTATATGTGTCACAGTTGTAGGGGTGATGGGTGTATGTCCAGTTATATGGTTGATTGAGTATGTGTCCCAGTTATAAGGGTTCTGAGTATATGTGTTACAGTTAGAGGGGTGAGGGGTGGATGTGTCCCAGTTATAGGGGTGAGGGGTGTATCACAGTTTTTCTTGTGACAATATGAGTGGTTTCCTCTCCCTAATCCTTGCATTCAAAGCCTCTGCTCCTCCCTCTCCTCTCACATGAGTTTAAATAGGCAGCACCCTCCTCCCCTCTTCCCAGTCACCCCAGCAGTAGCCAGGCTGGCTGCAGAGGTACAGGTCAGCAGGATGTGAGGAGAGGGCACAAGGCACACCCTCCTGAGGGTTATCCAGTGGCACAAACACCCCACCAGCACCCCAAAACCACGCACTACAAATTGGGAAGGTCAGTATGACACTATACAAACACTTCAAACACTGCTTTGGATAGGTGCTGGAGGCTGATCCTAATGGCTTTTCACCCCAAAATATATGAACCTTGTTACGTGACAGCCTGTTACCAACACTGTCCATGGCTGATATATGGAAACGGGCCACATTGACAAGTACTTTTACACGGTGTGGCCAAGTCCAAAGGATGTCTCATCTGGGCTGCCCTTGAAGTGACCTTGCAACAGGTTCATTTGGGGCAGACATCTGGTAACTTTGATGTATTTTTTGGGAGGGTGTTGTTTATGGCAACTTCTCCGTCTCACCTTGTGGGGCAGAGCAGCCAAGCTTTGGGTGGTTGAACCGTGGTGTAAACTGGCTGGTAACCCAATTTATGTGGCGCAGCATGGCAGATGGCAAGCTCTTTTGGGGGGTGGGAGGTGGGATGGTCTCATCTACTGCAAAAACGATTGCAGAGATGCAGTAATCAGGGCTCTGGGAGGACTGGGGTTACGAGGCAGGGCTTTCTCTGCATAGGCTCTCCAGGAGGTTGGACTTAAGCTTCATGCACCTTGCTTATTGGGGAAGGTGGCGAGTCCCTCACCCGCAGGGGTGCAAAGGTCAGCTTTGAGGGATTACGTGCCTATCGATTTCAAGAGATAAACAGTGAGCAAGCAAGTCTAACAAGCTCTAGTCTTTTAGGGGCAGGGGGGAGTCAGTCTATCCATTGTTTAACCATTGGAGTTCTTTATGTCAAATACTTAGCACTTTACCGATATGACACACACAGACACACAGATACACTGTAAGGAACCGCGAGCGTCGCAAACTCAGGCGCTTCCCGCGCAGGTCCGGCACGCTCGCACTCACCCGTAGCCTACTCCGGTGCCCGTTGTCAGCTTCCCGCAGGTCTGCCTTCCTTTGGTGCCTCCTCGCACACGCACGTTGCTTCCCCTGCTGGAGCAGCATCCTCTGCTTACCCGGTGCGCATGCGCATATACCGCGTCATGGGATTGGATGCTGGATGGCGTTGCGCGTCATCAGCGACGCAACCGAGCTGTGTGTCAACAGATTTCATCAACTTTCATCTGTTTCACCTGCCAGGTATCTTCCAGCCTATCAGGCTTCCACGGAGGTCGTGCCCCCACTCCACCCCCAATGGGGATTGGCTAATGTAGCCTATATATGCTCAGATGTGCCACTAGCACTTTGGCTGAGCATAGATTCCCGTTACTCTGTTTTGCCTCTGCTACCCTGCCTTGTTCCTGTCCTGTTGCTTTATTCCTAGTTCTGATCTCCAGTGTACCGACCCGGCTTGCCTTTGGACCTCCTGCATCTCTGGAATACTGATCTCGACTCCCTCAGACTCTCCGCTCCACTCTCCAACCCTGACCTTGGCAATAGTACCTTTTACACTCCGGACCTCTCCTACACCGAACCCGGCAAGTATAACGACTACCCTGACCTCTCCACCCCAGACCTGGCTATCAAGACTAACCTACACTCCGGACGTGGCCCCCGTGTCTGTGGCTGGTGTTTACCTATTCCCATTTCAGTACCGGGGTCTCGTCCTCTTTGTAGTGAGCACAGCGTAACAGTATGCTCAGCTCACAAACATAGACCCCGCTGAGGTGGGAGATATGGTGGCATCTCATGCCGCTATGTTCTCCAAACTCGAGAAATACTTAGAACAGTCTGACCGTCGCATGGACTCCCTACAGAAGGACCTGCAGAACCTCTCCATCCAAGTACAACAGGCTAACATTCCCACCTTCTCTCCACCACTGCCTAGTCCTCCGACGAATCCCAATTATTGTTGTGGGTTTCTCAATCAGTGCTTTATCCAGTTTGAGATGACTCCCTTCTGGTTCCTTACACCGAGATCCAAAGTAGCCTATATTGTGTTGTTGTTCATAGGTGATGCCTTGGCCTGGGCCTCTCCCACCTGGGGGAAGTGAAGGGAGCTCACACAGGATATTGGGAAATTCACTAAGGAGTTCAGACGTGTCTTCAACACCCCATGTCATAAAATTACTGCTGCTTCCTCCCTTTTTCACATCACAAAGGGAAATCGTCGCCAGGTACACCTTGGAATTCTGGACAGTTGCTTCGGGGACAGGATGGAACGACAAGGCTCTCTCTTCAGCCTTCTGGCAAGGACTCTCTGAACAACTGAAAGACGAGTTCGCCATGCAGGAGCGTCCAGCTGACCTGGATGAGCTTATAGCGATCTGCATTAGGCTGAGTCCATAGTGACTTCAGCCGTGCGAATGCGCACTAAGGCTGAGGGAAAGCGGGTGCTTTCAATTGCCTTAGTTTGCGCACCATCTGGGGGCGTGTCAGGGGCGGGCCAGTGACATCACAGAGCTGGTTCGCCCTCATTGGGCGAACCTCTCACGTGACCGGCCCTGCACTCCTGTGAGCGCTCAAACTGAAAAATTATTGTCGGATTCACTTCCGCATCCTTGCGGAAGTGTGCGTGAGCCCCGCTAAAACCGCTCTCATTACGGCTGCAGGGGCTTACTGACAAGGGTCAGCACGGGTCAGCACCTAAGCGCTGACCGTGCCCGTGGCCTTAGAGTGGACCAACGCCTACAGGAGAGGAGATCTGAGCGTTCGCACCACCGTTAGGTAACCAGCTGGTCTCCGCTTCTTCATTCCTCCTTTCCAGAGGTTCTCGTTGGTGATGTCCCAGAACCCATGCAACTAGGGGGCAACAAGCTGTCCCCCTCTTAGAAACAGTGTTGTCGAACCTCTGGTCTCTGCCTCTACTGCAGAAATGCAGGCCATCTGGCCCTTGCTACCCTCTCATGTTGGGAAACGCAGACTCCCACTGAGGTCCAGAGGAGTCTCCGTTGGAACGCTCTCTAACTCCTCTATTTCCAAGGAACCTTTACCTAGCAGAATCTTGATTCCAGTGTCACTTCTGGCTCCAGGCCTCTCTGTCGCTACCTCAGCGTTCATCGACTCCGGTTCCGGGGGAATTTCATAGACCAAGATTTCGCTAGAAGAAATAACATCCCACTGGATAGGAAGAAAATCCCGGTGGGACTTGAGGCCATTGATGGACGCCCTCTACAACCGGCCTTCATCGTTCTTCAAACCACCGAATTGTCCCTTCGGTTCGAGCAGACCCACGAGGAGAAAATCTCCTTGAATGTCATCCACTCTCCTTCTGTCGAAATCATCTTGGGCTTTAAATGGCTTCAACGTCACAACCCACATATCTATTGGGCCAAACAGGAACCCATCTCTTGGAATTAACAGTGCTCCACAACCTGCGCAGTACTGCGACAGATGATCTGCAGTTTGAAGAGCCCCGAGGAGGTACAGAACACTTTTCCGAATTGTTATTTTGCCTTCAGAGATGACTTTGATAAGATCAAATCAGAGGTTCTTCCCCCCCATCGCTCCTTCGACTGTCCCATAGATCTTCTGCCAGGTTCCCTTCTTCCCAAGGCTGATCTTATCCCTTCTCCCTTCCAGAGATGAGAGCCATGTCTGACTATATTCAAGAGAATCTCAAGAAGGGCTTTATCAGGAAATCTTCTTCACCAGCTGGGGTAGGGTTTTTTTTGTCAAGAAGAAGGATGGCACCCTTTGTCCGTGCATCGACTACCGTGGTTTAAACAAAATTACCATTAAAAAACGATACCCCTTACCTTTGATATCCGAACTATTCGATCGTCTCCAAAGAGAAACCATCTTTTATAAATTGGATCTATGCGGCACTTATAATCTGGTGAGGATCCGTCAAGGCGACGAGTGGATGATGGCTTCAATACTAGAGACAGCCACTATGAGTATCTTGTTATGCCATTCGGTCTGTGTAATGCCCCGGCAGTCTTTCAAAATTTCATCAATGAGATATTTAGAGACCTCCTCAATAAATTTCTTATCATCTATCTCAATGACATCTTGATTTTATCTAAATCTCTCCCTGAACACATTAAGCAACTCAAACAGGTACTACGCCTCCGTCAGAACCACCTCTATGCCAAACTGGAGAAGTGTAATTTCCACCAGACCGCTACTGCGTTCCTTCAAGGCACGGAGTGAGGGAGAAAGAAAGGCCACCATAAGAGAGGGCAGCTTCCAGAGCAGAGTCAGACGGAGTGAGCAAAGTCTCAGTTATAGCAAAGAGGAGCAGAGAGTGAGAGAAAAATAAGTCACAGAGAGGAACTTGTTAGAAATGGAGCATGCCTTCCAAAGGGCACAAGAGAATGGGAGAGAGGAGGGAGGGTGGCAGGGGATGGGTATGAGGTTAGAGGGTTGACACCAGAAGGAGTAAAAGTTTTATGTGGAAGGTTAGGATGAGAGCATGTAGAAATTAGACAGGGACCAGGATTGGGAGAGGTATCCCCAGAAGCAAGGAGGAGAAGCATGGATAGAAAGAGAATGTGTGAGGATGATTTGTAGGGGTGTGATTTAGTGCAGGGGATATAGCTGTGTAGTGTCAGAGGGTGCCGGTAACAAAAGTTTTCATGTGAACTGAGAAGTGGTGAAGGAAGGAGAGATGGAGATATATGAATAGAGTTAGAGACATAAGGAGACTGGTAGAAAGAAGCACGTATTTACAAAAGAAGTGAGGTCAAAGCAACTAGGAACAGTATTGGCGGCATGACAGTAATAGTTTAGTGCTGAAATGTGTGGTTTGGAAGATAATTTCCTCCTTTCCCGCATTATTCAAATCCAGGATTCAGGGCTACTAGGTGTTGCATTGTCCACTTATTTCACTCCTGTTGAACTCACCTTAAACGCCACACTGCATTCTACTTAAAAAGGCTACTTGAAATATGGGCTGCTTTAAATGTATGCTGCTTGCCCCTGCATTGCTACTTTCCCCAGTGTCTCTAGCTATATAGGTCTTACAAATTACCTGACTGATTTAGGTGCTACCCTGACAACTCAATTAGCACATGTGAGGCACATTAAAAAAAATTGGTATTTCTAATCACAGTCGTCCTACCCAGCTGTTACAGTAGCAGTTGAATCTAGTATGCATATGCACAACAAGGGGGTCACTTGGAGACAGGTTTGAAATATGTCATACGCAGGTGTTAGCAGTTGAAACTACTATATATATATATATATATAGGTAACAGAGCAGATGGCACACAAATACAGATGAGGACAGGTGCTTAGTCCCATATGGATGAATACAATCAAAGGCTCCTTACCAGGCAGACCAGAGAATCCAGGGAATCCAAAGCAGGCACAGCAAGGAAGAGACAGCACACTTGTTAGCAAAAAGAATTGTATTAGTGAAGCAGGCACAAAACACCAACGTTTCGGTCCTAAAAACAGGACCTTTATAGGACCGAAACGTTGGTGTTTTGTGCCTGCTTCACTAATACAATTCTTTTTGCTAACAAGTGTGCTGTCTCTTCCTTGCTGTGCCTGCTTTGGATTCCCTGGATTCTCTGGTCTGCCTGGTAAGGAGCCTTTGATTATATATATATATATATATATATATATATATATATATATATACACCATAATACTGAGTTAAGTTATGGTGAGTAAAAAAAGTGACAAAAACCCTCCACAGGAAAGCAAATATGCAAATACAACTGTATGCTCATCTGCATGTCTTAGGCAGGTCTGCAACCCCGCCTTTCCCCATCATCACCCAGCATACAGCACTTCCACTGCAGAATCCCTTGCTGCAGTGGAAGTGCTGTGTGCTGGGTGATAATGGGGAAAGGCGGGGTTACAGACCTGCCTAAGACATGCAGATGAGCATACAGTTGTATTTGCATATATATATATATATATATATATATATATATATATATATATATATATATACATGTAGAGGTATCAGTACCAATCCTTTTAAGTAATCCTTTTGCTTCATTCATTGTAACATCGCCGGAAGAAGAGATCAGTGTATCTCGAAAGCTTGCACAAATAAAAGCATTTTGTTAGCCACAGAACGGTATCATCTATTTATTTTTTGATTATATATATATATATATATATATATATATATATATATATATATATATATATATATATATAGCACCATTTTATACATAATACCTGTACCATGTATAATGGTGCAGCTGAATCCTCAAAATGGTTTGATACTACAGAAAAAATTCAATCAACCTGTCCATGATTGAAATCATCAGCATAAAATTGATTCATCATAGGAGGACCCGATTTATATTAATCAACCAAGTGCAATGTGCAAGGTTTCATCAAACTAATGAATGAAACTATATAATTCATAAAAATGCATAAATTCAATTCAATTGAGTTCAATAAATGTATGTATGTATGTACAGTACAGTATGTGTATATATATATATATATATATATATATATATATATATATATATATATATATATATATATATATATATACACACATACATACATACATACAAATATATATATATATAATATATATATTGAATTATACATAAATGAAGAACCTTCATAAATAAAGTAACTAGCCACAAATTTACATAATTAAAAATAATAATGTATATATGTGTGCAAGTGAAAGAAGGACTAAATATTAAATATATCTCAAATTTCAAAAATGGTCTCCCAGGATGGAGTACATGAACAATTAAATATAGATATATAGAGAAATACAACACAAAATGATATATAAATAAATAAAACATGATTAAATCAAACTAATCACCTATGGCACGTGTGAAATCACTCACACACACACACACCACTAAAGGATGAGAATACTTAAGAGAATACATATATACTGTATGTAAATAATTTTAATAACATGAAAACACATACAAATCTAATTTGGAACTACAGTGACTCAGGAATATATTCATTTAAAAAAAAGAAGTGATATCTACCACATCATTAAAACCAAAAGGGTTTTTGGTTTTAAATTTAAAAATCCAGTACTGTTCCTCTGTAACAACTGTAGATCTTTGTTACCTGCTCCAATATTGTCCTTGATGGACTCAACAGCTGAGAAATGGAGTGCTTGGGTGTCACACTTGTGTATCCGTAAAAAACGATCCAACAAAAATGTTAGTGGCTTACAGTACTTTTATCTATAACGTGTTTGGTAATGTTCTTAATGTTCCTTAAATGTTCTCATATGGCTAAATGCTTGATACCTGAACATTTATAACAGCCATAAGGCCTGGATGTCTGAAGAAATGCAGGGGTAGTGGACAATACTAAACTAGGTGCTAGATTTGTTATACTAATGCAGAGGCCGTTATTCGAACACTTCACGCGTCATGTACATCGAAATCCCGATTTGAAACCGCGGGATGAATTCCAGCCTCCCCGCACTAAGATGCGAGCGCGGCGAGTGCAGAAGAACTAATTTTAGTGTTCTGGCTTTTAAAAACCTGAAATTGACACAGTAGCACAGTACTGTACACATTACAATTCATCCATTTTATTGCAAACGAGGAAACAGAATCCATGAAATTCAAACAAAACATCCGCGATAAGCGCGGGTGCCTGGGGCGATTGGCCGTGTTCATGGTGTGTGGGGAACAGCAGAGAACTCAAAATCGGCGCCGAGATGTGTTCGAATAACGGCCACTGCATCAGTACACTTGTTGCAGTCTGACTGTGGCATACAGTATGCAGGGAAAACAATTATGTGTTTAAAGATCAGGATCTTTGAACATAAAAATAACAGTAAGAGCATTACCAAAAATGTTATAGATAAAGGTAAGCTTTTAACATTTTTGTTGGCTCATATTTTACGGATATACCAGTGTGACCCTCAAGCACTCCATTTCTCAGCTAGTGAGTCCCTCAAGGACAATATATGAAAGCAGGTAACAAAGACCTACAGTTGTTATGGAGGGAACAGTACTGGATTTTTAAATGTAAAACCAAACACCCTTTTGTTTTTAATAATGTGGCAGATATCACTCCTTTTTTTTTTTTAAATGAATGAATTCCTGAGTTACTGCAGTTCCAAATATGTGTTGTTAAAATTATTACATACAGTGAATATATGTATTCCCTTGAGTATCCTCAGACATCACTTTGAGTGTGTGTGATTGATTTCACACATGCCATAGTGATGAGGTTGATTTAATCTTGTTTTAGTTATTTATATGACCAGGCGTGAAGAGGTTAAAATGAAAATTTTACTTGTAAATTAAGTTACTATTAAACCAACCCAGCGACATGTGAAAAATAAATGTTATAAGAATAATATGTCACAATACCAAAAACATAGGGGGTAGTACAGCTCCAATGAAAAAATACTTTTTCCAATCATCTTTAGAATTGTTTGGTACAGGATACGGAACGCAAATAGAGTACTCCCATATACATACAAGAATAAAAAAGGTCAAAAATAGTGCAGCATAGCAAAAAAGTTTCAAAATATAGAAGTACAAAAAGCTAAAATCCTCACACTCATGCAATGCATTAGAATAAGCGAAGAAGGGGTTCAACCTCTTAAGGTGGTGACTTGAGCCTAAGTATTGCCGGTGTGGGATGGGGGTCTGAGATTCAGAGTAATATTAGACCTCAGATCCTCCACTTATTGAAATAAGAGAAAAACAGACAATAGAGCAGTTATGCAATTTACTGAAATAAACAAAAAGAAAAAGACAATGCACTCATAAATGGTTCACTGCCTTAAGCATTAAGACCCCCCTGGGTCCAGGAACCAACACAGATGGCGCACACAAGCCTCACTCCTCTCTCACTCCAATCCGCGGGGATGGTGTCGTTGTCACCGGGAAATGGAGGAATAGGGTGAGGGTCCTGCAGCTTGTGCTTTTCTTTGCAGTCTGGTCCTGCTCTACTACCCTACGTGTTGTGTTCCATCACCCCTGAAGAAGTTCCTTTTTAATTATGTAAATTTTGGCTAGTTACTTTATATAAAAGTCAAAAATTGTTTGTCTGCAGGTTTGTGGCTTAGCGAAGCGTTGGCGTATGGGAGCGTTGGCGTATGGGAAACAAGCTTCTTCAAATCGGTGAAGGTACTTTTTCCACTCAGTCGGCATCAGGTGAAACGGGAGCACCGGAGACCGGGGGGGGGGAGGGAAAAGGAACACGGCAGTCAGCCACGGGGACCAGGGGGGGGGGGAAGGAACATGGCAGCCAACCACAGGGATCGGGGGGGGAAGGAACAACCCCCGCTACCACCTCCCATCCCACACGGGCAGCCAGCCACGGGGCCGGGGGCAAGAGGGGGACACACCGTGCGAGCAGGAGGAGCAGCAACACACACACACCCATTACTTACCCGTGCAGGTTTGAAGTCCTGGCAGCTCCATCCTGCGTCACGACTGGGTCAGTACACGTGGACATGAAACGCCGGGTATGTAAGCCAGGTATATATATATATTACTTGTGAGCACATTCACATGTATAAGACAGGTCTGCAACCCTGCTTTTCGCCAGTATCACCTAGTATACAGTGCTTCCACTACAGCAAGGGATTCTGGGAAATGACATGCAATATATATATATATATATATAATTCAACATATATTCACTCATTTATTGCACTCAATTTACTTTATACACAAATTATATAGTTTCATTCATTATTTTGATGGCATTTTGCACTTCGTTGATTCATGTGAATCATGTTAACCTGTGATGAATTCGTTTTATGATGTTGAGTTTAAAAAATTGAGTCCAGACCGCGCTCTTGCTCTTTAGGATAGTGGAATGGTGGTTCCTCTCTAATCTCTTGCAGCTCTTAGTGTTGAAGGTGTCTGCCCCCACCTCCAATATGGATCCCAGCAGGAAAACTCCAACAGCGATACCAAGTCCCAGGAAAAAAGAAAAAACACAAAAGCGCACCAAGATTGAGATATGATATGTATTGACAACAAATAAAGATAATAATATGCACTTACATATATAAAAACTTTAATGGTCCAGATCACGATCGTCACTTCTATTGGTAGGGCAACAAATGGGATGAAGAGGGGGGTAATCTCAGTCTTCAGGAACAAGCCCCGCGCGCTGGGGCTGTATTCAGAGGCTGCGCTGCATCTCTGCTTCACACGCTTGTCGGCGTGATGATCTGCGTAGTGCGCATGCGCGGCAAATGAGGCCCCCTATAGTAGTCCCGGAAGTGCCCGCCCGTTTTCCGTTTCGATCAAAAATGGCAATAAAAATAGCAATAAAAACACTTGTGTGAAGACTGGCTGTATGTGATAAATCTTGGTGCGCTTTTGTGTTTTTTCTTTTTTCCTGGATGTTGAGTTTAATCATGCACAGGTTGATTGATATTTTTTTTTTACATTTTGCCTTGATTAACTGATTTATTAATTAAGTGCCCAGTGAGGGAATAAAATAGTGAGTTTTTCTCTCCAATCCTCACTCCTGATGAAGCACAGAGAACATGTGAAGCGCATTGAGGTACTTTTGCCACCTGCAGCATATATTCTTCTCTTTATATAGAGTTTGTCTTTGGCTGTTTTTTATTTGCTAATAAACGTTTTGTACCCAGTATACTTGCAATTTTGGTCCCACGATTTTTCAAAGGCAGCTGCAATGCCACCCAAGAAACGTCTGCATTCTCTTTATATATGTGTGTAGGTATGAAAAGTTTATACTGATTTGCTAAAAATGCTAATGATACAAAGTGCAATGCATTGATTTCCTGGATGACTACATGTAAAGGAAAATTATCCCATCCATAGAATGTGTAATTGGAGCACTGGATGTATGCAGACAGACACCTCCTTTACAAAATAAAATGATTTCAATTACGCTGATTTTGTTTTTGCCACTTAATTGTATATACTGTGCATAAATATATTTAGCACAGAAATATACGTATATAGGGGGAGGCTATGTATCTACAACCCATAAAGTGAGTCTAGACATATATTCTACAGTATATACATTCCGTCCCCTTCCCACAACTCCAGTGTTAAATGTAAAAATTATGTTAATCAAGTTGTGTACATATAACACCGAACTGTTTGGTATGAGATTTACTACAAGCCAGTGGGTGACTTTTGCTTCAGATGAATAGGAAAGGTATGAAGGAGCCACGTGCAAAATCTGTCATGTATAACTGTGGCTGTGACTTTTCCCTATATATTGTCCTTTGGTTGTTTGTAAACCCTTTGCAAAGGTGCTAAGAGGTAAAAAAAAAAAAAACTGACACAAAATAGTCTGATACACCAGTGAGGAGAAAAAAACATTAAAAATGTATCTCTTAGCATCATTTCAGGTTAAAATCAGAATTTATACATAACTTCGGTATTACACAATTTCGTCATAAATTATTCATTAATATTTGCCTCATACCGCTGCATAAATATATATTTTTTTTACCAAACTAACATGGATTTAATTTATTAATATTTAACTTACTATATTTTCTGGAGTTGCAGCACAACCTGTGTAAATGTTTTTTTGAGGCGCAAGTGCAGGAACAGGGATGTTTCTTAGGTAACCTGTGATCTGCTGGCTTATTTTATGCAAAGTAATGGAGTTTAAATATTCCTAACCAAGTGGGAGGCGACTTCACATGTATTAATTAGCAACTTTTGACTCTGGTGCAATGAAATATAAAATATGGCATTTTGTATACTGTATGGTTTATCTACAGTAATGTAATAGACTGCACTGAGAGAATGAGAGTTATTGTGTTTTGTCAGAACATAGCTAGTAATGTTACCAAATATTCCCTGTTTGCTGCTACTTCTTGTCAGGGGCTGATACATTATATGATACGTGATTTATTTATAGTATAAATATAATGGCAAAAATGAGAAACCATGTTATACTTTCTACATTAATCTTTTATAATAACATTTTTATTTTCTCAACAGTTGGGAATTACATTTACAACAAAACAGTTCCAATAAAGCCACAGATTTGACAACAGTAATGTGTCGTGTTTCTCAAATAATTCACCATACGGACAGAATTACTTTCACAGTGATTTCAGGATTGATTAAATGATTGAATGATTATAATTAACACAATGTGAGAAAATCTCACAGAGGAACAGACCAGGTTTATTCAATTCAGAGTCAGAAACATTTGGGAGGGAATGAAAAAATGAATTTTTTGTTTCTAAGGAATGCTCCTGCATATTAATATTTTGCAGGGTGTGCATATTATTCATAATTATTATTTGTTTCACAAAGAAACACGAGTTCACTTAATTACCAGCTTTATTCTCTGTTGCGTTTACACTTTTTCCTTTACACAGCAAATTAGCATGATCTATTTTTTTATCACGCAAACAATGAGTTTTCTAGGTAGAGCACCTTGAATCTGATTTTATTCACATTTTTATTAAATAATAAGAATACTTTCAATCAGTACTATGTGCACTTACTACTAGTTATCAACAGTAAAAAAAAAAAAGCCAACTACATGGACCTGCTCCAATTCATAGTTTCAAAATGTACCAATGTCCATCTATTGAATACATGTTATTTGTATGTAATGCTCTATCTTGAGTTATGCACTTTCAATATCCATTGATCTAATTGCTGAGATGTAGGCGTATTGCTACAATATGATTGCATTTATTTAAAAATAGGTTGTATGGTTTAAACAGATAAGACACTTTGGGGCCTATGCAGAGAGAAGCGCCAATAAAAGTCTCCATTGTTACGAAAGCTCAAAATTTTGGCGTGTTTATTGTACCAAATGCAGAAACGACAAAGTGGCAATAAAATCGCAATGTTTATTAATGGCGAGTATTACCCTGTGCTAATGTCGCCATGAAGAATGGAGGTACCTAGATTTGGCGAAGATTACTTTGAAAAATATATTCACGCACGCAAACACACACACATATTATATATATATATATGTGTGTGTGTGTATATATATAATGTGTGTGTGCATATGTGTGTGTATATATAAAGTGTATTTGTGTGTGTGTATATGTGTATGTGTATGTGTGTATGTATGTATGTATGTATGTATGTGTGTATGTGTGTATGTGTGTATGTGTGTATGTGTGTATGTGTGTATGTGTGTATGTGTGTGTGTGTATATATATATATATATATATATATATATATATATATATATATATATATATATATATATATATATATATATATATATATATATATATATATATATATATATATATATATATATATACTGAGTTAGGTTATGGTGAGTAAAAAAAGTGACAAAAACCCTCCACAGGAAAGCAAATATGCAAATATAGCTGTATGCTCATCTGCATGTCTTAGGCAGGTCTGCAACCCCACCTTTCCCCATTATCACCCAGCATACAGCACTTCCACTGCAGCAAGGGATTCTGGGAAATGACATGCAAATGAGCACACAGTGTCACTTTTTGCCTCAATAACCATTTTTAACATGGTTCCCTATAGGCTTAAGCTTGCTGCATGGTCACAGCTTTGAGCACAGCCAGGGTTAAGGTGCATACCCAGAAAACAACCCACAGACAGCTGTTTTGACCTTGATGGGTCTCATCAGTGTGGGGTTGATTTTACTGGGAATGCAAGAGAGGCTTATGGGATAGGCCAAACCATAATACTGAGTTAAGTTATGGTGAGTAAAAAAAGTGACAAAAACCCTCCACAGGAAAGCAAATATGCAAATATAGCTGTATGCTCATCTGCATGTCATTTCCCAGAATCCCTTGCTGCAGTGGAAGTGCTGTATGCTGGGTGATAATGGGGAAAGGCGGGGTTGCAGACCTGACTAAGACATGCAGATGAGCATACAGCTATATTTGCATATTTGCTTTCCTGTGGAGGTTTTTTGTCACTTTTTTTACTCACCATAACTTAACTCAGTATTATGGTTTGGCCTATCCCATAAGCCTCTCTTGCATTCCCAGTAAAATCAACCCCACACTGATGAGACCCATCAAGGTCGAAACAGCTGTCTGTGGGTGGTTTTCTGGGTATGCACCTTAACCCTGGCTGTGCTCAAAGCTGTGACCATGCAGCAAGCTTAAGCCTATAGGGAACCATGTTAAAAATGGTTATTGAGGCAAAAAGTGACACTGTGTGCTCATTTGCATGTCATTTCCCAGAATCCCTTGCTGCAGTGGAAGTGCTGTATGCTGGGTGATAATGGGGAAAGGCGGGGTTGCAGACCTGCCTAAGACATGCAGATGAGCATACAGCTATATTTGCATATTTGCTTTCCTGTGGAGGGTTTTTGTCACTTTTTTTACTCACCATAACTTAACTCAGTATTATGGTTTGGCCTATCCCATAAGCCTCTCTTGCATTCCCAGTAAAATCAACCCCACACTGATGAGACCCATCAAGGTCGAAACAGCTGTCTGTGGGTGCCTTGGCCCTTTGGCTTAGATCAAGGCGATATGAGTGCTCCTCTCGACCTGCACAGCTATGACCAAATGCAGTACTATCCTATCTGGGGTTTCAGTAGGAAAGGTCTGTGGCAAGCATTTGGCCCTCTAGCTCGTTGAGAGGTGGTGTCCAGGCCCCGGACCACAGAACCCCTGAGCCTTCGGGCTAAGGGGGGATGGCATTCGAACAACCAGCCCTTCGGGGCTGGGGTGCACCCGCACAACCCTCGAAAGAGGGGATATGATGTGAACTCCCTTGCGGGCCTCGGGCCAGAGGGAGGAAGAGACGGATGTCCCGAATCCTAATGGAGGAAGGCATCAATGTCCCTGGAGACCTAGGCTTTCGGGCTGAAACCTCCAGGGAAACTGGGCACTGAGGGCGGGTCTGACTTCGGTTGGACAGTCCAAGGGCAAGCTCCCTATCCACTGAAGTGGACTGGGATCCGATGAGCGAGAGGGTGTACCCTCTCGTGAGGAAAAAAAAAAAAAAAAAAAAGCTGTCTGTGGGTGGTTTTCTGGGTATGCACCTTAACCCTGGCTGTGCTCAAAGCTGTGACCATGCAGCAAGCTTAAGCCTATAGGGAACCATGTTAAAAATGGTTATTGAGGCAAAAAGTGACACTGTGTGCTCATTTGCATGTCATTTCCCAGAATCCCTTGCTGCAGTGGAAGTGCTGTATGCTGGGTGATAATGGGGAAAGGCGGGGTTGCAGACCTGCCTAAGACATGCAGATGAGCATACAGCTATATTTGCATATATATATATATATATATATATATATATATACATACATATACACACACACACACACAAATACACATTATATATACACACACATATGCACACAATGCAAACAAACACACACACACGCACGCACGCACACATGCACACATATGCATACATGCATACACACACATGCACACATACACACACATGCATACACACACATGCACACATACACACACATGCATACATGCATACACACACATGCACACATACACACACATGCATACATGCATACACACACATGCACACATACACACACATGCATACATGCATACACACACATGCACACATACACACACATGCATACACACACATGCACACATACACACACATGCATGCATGCATACACATACACACACACAATGCAAACACACACACACACATGCACACACGCACACACGCACACATGCACACATACGCATACATGCATACACACACATGCACACATACACACACATGCATACATGCATACACACACATGCACACATACACACACATGCATACATGCATACACACACATGCACACATACACACACATGCATACACACACATGCACACATACACACACATGCATGCATGCATACACATACACACACACAATGCAAACACACACACACACACACACACACAAGGCACACAATGCACACACACACACACAGGAGACAGGGACCGGAGCAGAAGGGGGGCAGGGACCGGAGCAGAAGGGGGGCAGGGACCGGAGCAGAAGGGAGACAGCGATCGGGGCATGAGGGGGGCAGGGACCGGAGCAGAAGGGAGACAGCGATCGGGGCAGGAGGGGGGCAGGGACCGGAGCAGAAGGGAGACAGCGATCGGGGCAGGAGGGGGGCAGGGACTGGAGCAGAAGGGAGACAGCGATCGGGGCAGGGACCGGAGCAGAAGGGAGGCAGGCACCGGAGCAGAAGGGAGACAGCGATCGGGGCAGGGACCGGAACAGAAGGGAGGCAGGGACTGGAGCAGAAGGGGGGCAGGGACCAGGGCAGAAGGGAGACAGCGATCGGGGCATCACACACACACACCCCACCTTCTGTCTGGCAATGACGGCTCTGTAGGGAACCGGCTGCAGACCCATTGGATGGGAGCGGTCACGTGACCACTCCTCCGCTTCCCCTTACTAACTGACAGCACTTTCCAGTGAACTGGACGGCTACTGCCGTTTTTTCCTGGCGCGCACAATTGGCGACTTCAGCGCTGAGAATTCAAGCACACATGCCGAATACCACACTTTGCCCTTTCCTGCATATGCCGAACCTAGAAACATGGCGAAATTGTAAAAAAACACGCTTCTCGCCAACACATTGGCGGGAACCTGCCGCCTAGCAAATCTCCTGGCGAAAATTTCAAATTTCGCCACTCAAGGAAGCCTCTGTGCATACGGGAAGCAAATTCTGCCGAATACATGCCGAATGGCATGTATTCGGACGACTCTGCATAGGCCCCTTTGTTTCTTTTTAGGTTGAGCCGCTATTGCACTTTCCTTTTTTGCAGATAGCGTAACAACCACCAGGGCAATGTGATCTGTCCACTTTATTATCGGCTGGGAAAACTCATACCAAATTAGACCAGTTGCTTTCCTAAATATTTGTAACAGCCACGTGTCTATCCCAAGCAGTTTTCAATTCCATTACTGAAAATGGAACAATCCTCAATTGAGTAAGTACAATTACTGATGAGTTGAGAAAGCTTTTCAATCGTGTATTGGTCATTGTGGTGCCAATTAAATGGCATGTCACTGTTTCCCTGCACTGACGTTGTGGCAGCTATATGTATGTGTGCATACAAAAATACATTCTAATGCATTACAAGCAGAACAATTAAATGGAAGAAGGCCAAACTCGCCACCATCGATCCAAAACAGTAGATTGCTATAGTTAAATAAAAAAGTAGTACACGCTGTAAAAATAATTACAAATATTTTTGGCATTATAGTGCCTACCTTGCACGTGCACTCAAGGCCATTATGATGTACTGTACTAGAATTATAGAAAAGTCCGATTGAAAGAATCAAAATATATTTCATAAACTGTCATAATATGCTCTAGTCCAAATTGTCAAAACATAAACAGATTAATTGAATATGGGTGATTTACTAATATTAAGAAATATTGTCTTTAGGACAATTTTATGTAGCATATTTTCATTAAATGTGAAGGTATTGTGGCCATTTATTAATACAAAGTGCTTAAATATTTTGAAAATGTGCTTTAGAAATACACAAAAGAAAAGAATCTTGGGGCAACCAGATGTTTGCGGGGGGAAAATGTATATATTATCTATATGAAACCATCCTTACCCAGCTGTAAAGGAGGTTACATCAGATTAACTATACACATTGGCAGTGCTCCATCTCTTCTGCCTTTGCAGGGTGCTGGGTAAGGTGCAGACTGGGCGCGAATAAGCAGATAATAGGAAAGAGATGGGCGCCAGGAACTTTTATAAAACAAAATGGTGCTTTATTTGACAGCGGTCTATAATGCTTCACAGATACTGACATACTTGGTACGTGACAGAAAAATTGTGGCAAACAGTATACAGTATATATTGATACTTCATCCCCTGGTAGTTCTCCCTTCTATACTGGGGAGGTACTTAACTTGTTACCCATAGTAAAGGCAAAATTGTTAGTCTCTAGCATAGAGTTAGTAATGCCCCACCACTTGTCGAATTGACTTTTCAGGCATACACTGGCGACACACTTTATTCGAGCTCGGCTAGTCCCACGAATTCGGGTATACCCGGGTGTATTGAGGTTTGTGACTGTTTTCTGCCCGAGTGCATTGAGGTATTTTCCATGCAGGGATTGAAGCATTTTATTCCCGCTGGCTGCAATACTGCACAGTATATATATATATATATATATACTGCATTACAATTCATGAATTTATGCCATCTGGTAGACACGCGAAGCATTGCAGCCTATTAAATCCTAATCATTATCATTTAACAGATCAGCCGCCCGTCAGCCAGGCATGAACCCAGGCTGGGAAGGCAAACACAACGGGGCTTGTCAGAGGTGAGGAGCGGCGCATTCCAGGTATCTGCCAGGTACATACTGGGTATTTGCTTGAATAAAGTGTGTCGGTGCAGTACACTTTCGAGCTCCTAAAGTAGCAACCTGCTATTATGTATTGCATACTCCATACCTATTCGATCAGGAATTAATTATTATTATAGTTGCAAGGAACTTTCCGATTCAGCTGATCCAAACATACTCTAGAATTACTATGCCAATAACTCCTATCAAGTGCATGCTGCATCCTTATCAATAGTGAGAACAATCATAATCCCTTACTGCTGGTGCTTCCACAGATTGGGGCACGTTTGCTAACTGAAAACAACCAACAGTGACAGGCCACATCTAAATACACATAACTATACACACAGACCTGTTTACAGGACTCACAGTGAGGACCCCAGTCAGAACTATGAAGAATCTGCTTTTAGAACATGGGGTTGAGTTATATATACATTGTCTGTACTCCCTATAGTAACATCACATACAGGAGAGGGGCAATAGTGGAGTAAGCCCATCAAGTTAAACCGTTAAGGCTGTTTACCCATTTTAGAACTAATCGTCTCCAAAGAAGGGGCTATATTATTACAGAGAACAGTTAAATTAAGTTGTCAAAAAAATCAAGCAGTACAAAGCTATGTGACCAATTAGCTGCATCACTTTGAATCATCATTGCACGTCACCATTGCTTCCTGGGGTTACAATTGCAGTGACATAATTTAATGTTGTGCACCATTTGTGAAATAAACCGTCACAGAAAACAAACAACATTCTAGTCCAAGAAAAAAGCAGCCATACCAATCAGTCAAATGGAGACATAGGAAATTCCCAGGGACTTTTGAGACACCCTTCTCAGTAGTTGACGGTAGAACTGAATCTCAAGTGTTACAAGAATTGAAGTGACTAAAGATGCTCAGAGGACCACAGTGACATTTATAGGTCAAGATTCATATTCCAGTGTCAGTTGCTTTTTCATTGACTTAGATGTGAAATGCAATGGCACCTACTTTTAAATCTCTAAGTGCTGATTTGAAACAAGCTAATTTCCCAGAAGAAACATATAACATCAGTAATACATAGAAGTTTAACTTTGGTGTGTGAAATGATAACTGTGATACAGGTATTAACAAAGTTATTTTAACAAATGTTCACAAAAAAAATATATTCTTTTTCTGTGAAATAAATTCTACTTGAGCACCCCATCTTAACAATAGAAATGGCAAAACTGGATCTGTAAATTATTTGGGGTCCATCTATCAAAACAAAAGTAGATTGATTCTGAGGCAAACAATCTGCACTATATCAAAGGAAAATTTGAATTGAAAGCATTGGGCTAGTGTTTGTTTGATAAATCTGAGGCAATATTTGTCCAATAATTGCACCCCTTTTTCCTTGATAGATTGACCTTATGGCAGTTAATGCAGAATCGAGCACTGATGCCCCTTTTCAGTGGTTAGGGATGGACCCTAACTATTCTAAATACATATTTGACTATAAACATGCATGCATCGACTGCCTCCTATAATCCGTAATTCTCCTTCTCCATTCTTATATTTCTATAAGGTAAGAATCAGTATGTTGTAAAGTAACATTGCACCATTGACCATTAATTACACAAAATATTGTTGTTCTTGAGCTTTACAGCATACTGTATCACAGCATGTACTAGAATAGTCAAAGGCACGGGCTAGCTCTGTAATTTATTGTGGTGATATTTGCATTATGTTTTAAAATCAACAAAAGTTTTTCCTCCTGAGAATCTTTTACAATAAAGAATAAGACATATCCATAAGGCAAACTGTGAACAGACACTCAAAGCATCTTGTGAGAAATTAAAGATTTAGTAGTGTAAGATCTGTCCTATAGAGTTTATTTTATCCCACAAAAATCTGCTCTCTAGGTACTGCCATATATACACCACAGTATCTAAAAATGTGAGAGCATTGCCAGTTGCTACTCATTTCTAAACTGTACACTGAAATAGGATGCAAAAGGAAGTCTTTCTATGCACTGTAAGAAAAAGCAAAAAAATCCTACTATGGTGTATATCAGATTTCTTTTAATCTCCCTGAAGTTTGTAGAAATGTAGGTTTTTATCCCATAACAATGCTCCCTTAGTTTTATCATTACATCACAAATCATGAATAGAGAACAAAAAGGAAATATACCGTGCAACAAATAGTGTCTCCTTAGTGATTATTAATTAATTAAATATGTCCAATCGGATCACCATATAAAAATGAAATACAATATATAGACCGTGATGGTGATGAATAAAAAACAATGATATAAATGTGTACAAATGAGTGAAAAAATGACAAAGTAATATTAAACCTGTGTTGTGACCAAAAGAGATACTGCAGCTGTTTATAGAGGATGGCTCAACATCCTCATGGGCTAGTACAGAAAACAAAAAGAAAACAGCGCAAAAGTCTCATAGTATCAACCCGCTCACTGACGAAGCACGTAGTTGCGAAATGCGTAGAGGTCACGAGAGGTCACTTGGCTGGAAGGAACCACCAGGAAGTGTCAGTGGAGGAGAGGGATGCAGTGTGTGCACAGTGTCCGGACTTTTTGCATTCGCATTAGTTCCTGCTGCCACTTGTGGTTAGTGTTCCTTCCCCTCATTGTGGTTTTTAACCTAGTTTGTTCTAGATGCTTTTATTTTAAAGTTAATTTGACTTACTTGGTTCATTCTTGGCTACTGTGCTCTGACAGAGTTGAGATTGGGTCCTTTACCCCATAGTGGGATTGTTAATGTTATATGTTGGTATAGTATGCGTTTATTATTTATTTATTTGTATTAGTGTAGTGTGTATATCATTTGTTGTGATTTATATATTTTTTGTGGTCATTTGACTAATTATTTATGGTATTACAATTATTTTATATCTAATCTGTGGTGCGCTTCGTGTGCATTGTTTTTCCCCAAAAAAAATCTCATAGTATAGTATATATTATTAAATGAGTGTTACACGTACATCAATGGTGAAATTGTACACGTACATCAATGGTGAAATTTAAGGGTATAACATGTTATGGACGTGTTACAACACTGATGTGGTAACCACCATTCATGTACATGTAACACTTACCTGCTGATTGAACACTGATTTGATAATAAATACTATACTATGAAATTTTTGCGCTGTTTTATTTTTGTTTTCTACATCACAAATCATGTCACGTTACTGTAGGATATCTGTATATTTCCAATACTTATGCTTATGAGTGTTAGAAAATACTATCCTCTCTGTCTGCTTAAGAAAGATCTGTTATAAAGTAGGGACTTAATACCTTACTTAACCACTCAAAACCTAGCATATTGTATGCAGCTACCACAAAACCTATATCAATCAAATAATACTTATAACATTTGTTGTAGATACAGTAGGACTGACATTCTTGCATTTCCATGACGGATGTACCCTCCTAGTATTTTTATTAATCTCTTTGATTCTTGAATTTCTCAAGGATTGGAAAATGCCAGCAAAGTTCTCCAAATTTGCAGTTTCTTAGTCAGAAGCAACACTACGAAATTATAATTTAAGATAATTTGTTTAGTTTTGACAATTTTTTAAATGAAGCAAAAGTAAATCTAAACCTGATTATGGGTCTGATGGATTCAATGATCTTGTCTTTGCTGGAAAAACAGGTATCTCTGGAGACAGTTGAATGAGCAGAAGACCCAAAGGGGTCACTGTGAGGGCATCTTGACCTCTTAGGACCCACTCCCAAAGCTGCGGGTTGTCAGCCTGTGTTTGACTGATGTTGCTGTAGAGCAAATTAACTTCACCTGGAGAGCTCAGGGCAGGGTAATGACAGCAGCTGATTTGCTGCAGTTTGGTGAGCTTTTGGAGCAATAGGTATAAATACAAGGTCTTTAAGGGACTAATTGCATTAATTCCAGAGGAGAGCAGACGCAAAGCTGTCTGAAGAGAGCAGGCACAGAGCCCACCCTCCCTGTTGTATGAAATAATTATATTGTATAAAATGATGAAATTATTATATCTATATAACATTTTTTACAGTGTGTGTGTGTGAGAGTGTGAGTGTGAGTGTGAGTGTGAGTGTGTGTGTGTGTGTGTGTGTGTGTGTACAAAGATAACTATAGTATGTAAACCTGAATATGCTGCCACATTATCTTAGACCTCACACAATGATCCAAATATATAATAATAGCATGTTCTTGTATAGCGCTGCTAGTTTTACATACGTAGCGCTTTACAGAGACATTTTACAGTCACAGGTCCCAGTCCCGTTGAGCTTACAATCTATGTTTTTTTGGTGCCTGGGGCACAGGGAGATAAAGTGACTTGCCCAAGGTCACAAGGAGCCGATACCGGGAATTGAACCAGGCTCCACCTGCTTCAAACTCTGTGCCAGTCACATAGAACAAAAAACAGTATAGACAGCATAGAACAGTATAGACAAAAGACGCAAAAATAGGTACTATAAGAAATTAGAGTACAAATGTACAAATAGGTTAATAGAGTCCTTGTTTTGTAAATAAATCCCAATGAAGTATGGTCCTGTAAATAACAGAAAAGAACACATATGGTGTAGTGCTGATACAGTATAAAATGTATATTTGCATAACAGATGCAGACTACTTACAGTGCAACAGAGTAAAATCAGCAGTGTGGGTGTTTGCAATCAGACAGACATATACAGAGACACATCGTGTTTCTCTCTCCTCTGATGTGTTCCAGGAAGCTGTTAGACTCCTTGAGCCCAGATCTCATTCGCTTTCCTCTCCTCGTCTCATTTCCGTGAGGTCAGGCAGCGATGGGGGATTCCATCAGCTGATAAATGTCCCCTGGCTGAATATTAAAATATTTCCAATAAAATGCAGTAATAGCACTGGCAGATGCTCGATATATATGCTGGTCATAGAGTTATACCTGAATCATTAACCCTACGCATTACGTTTCTCATTGAAACTTCCTCAGGGGTGATGTCATCTAGTATGCATGTGCACTATAAATAGGTACAAGTGTCATAGTGGTGATTGATTAATCTCCATATGCCCACCAATCACATAGGTTCTTATGGGTTCAATCAATCAGACATGATGTAACAATAATGAAATCAGGCATGTTAGTTGAAAAAGGGTTAGATGTAACCAGAATTTAACGACATGATTATATACAGCTTTAATAAAATAACAATAATATAAAACTAATACAATAATGTATTACATATAAAAATATATAATATATGTAAATAAAATATAATTTTAGAGTGCTCATTTATACATATATAAAATATATATAAAATAAGGACAGATAAAGGGATCACAAAATAACATAATTAAATTGATGATACATATAAAGGGAAGCAAAGCTCTACGTGTTTTGAATCTTAGGACTGTAGAGAGAGTGATAAGGATATATTTGGTGGCCTAATGTGATGTCAGATTACTAGAAAGGCCCCCAGATCTATGTCCACATTCAGACCATGTGGGATAAGAGTTTTCATTTTGTGTATCCATCTGGTTTCCAGTCTAAAAATCTCATTAACAGTAATCCGCCCCCCCCCCCCACCCCCAGATGCGGAGTAGAGCGGTTGTACATCAGATCAGCTTGTAAGATAAATATCTGATAAACCATCAAAAAAGTAGTCAATCGGGCTAAAAAAAGGAGGAAAAAGAACAGGAACATAGAGGGGATAAGTCCTGGAACACACAAATTGATCGGAGACTGTCCTAAAGAAATGCAACAGGTATTTGCCTTTCCCCTATTTTGGAAAGTCACATCAGCCACAGGCTACATAATAGGGCCGTCGGACCCACACACAATTGAAAACTGCCTAAATTATGATAGTGGGTGCAGCAGGGTCACAGCACTGGGACTGTCAGCAATATCCCTGGGGTGACATAGCGAGCTTGCTCCCTAAGGCTATGACAAATAAATCTAACCAGAACAGGTCCCAGCTTGTATCACATCACGGCAATAATAAAACGGCTGCCATAGGCACTTAGGGGTGCAGAGCGAAGCGGAGTCGGCTAGAGCACCTGTCTTGCCCCTGTGAATGCCGGCCGCACACCTGCCTCTCCTCCAGTGTTGGGGTCGGATGATCAAGTCCACCATCTGAATGCAGGGAGTCAGCTGCAACGGTACATGTTTCGGTGGGCACCGGCACTCAAAATGGAGCCCTGGACCGAGCGGAATGCCTGAGAGGTGTATAGCGGGGGGGATAGCGGAGGCAGCTGGAGGTGTTCGGAGGAGCCTCACTGTTGCAGAGAAAGAGCAGTGCCTACTGAAGTCACAATAACATGACTGGGGAGGAGGGGGTCGTGAGGAGAAGGTGGTTATTTCAGTAGGCCCTACAGAAGGGAGCTCTAAAGTACTTTACCTCTGTGCCTACAACCCCTACAGGCACAAGCAGTGACTCTTAAAATCATAGCAGTCCATTCACATTTTCTATGACTATTACATTTGACATGATCTACAGACATTAGGGGATTAGCGGAGACTAATAAGCCACTTCATTTAATCATCCTTCCACAGCTAGAAGGTTCCCATACCTGTGCGCCCCATAAAATACAAAGACAGGAGAAGTTAAAATAAAGAGATCTCTCACAGACTTGCATATGGCGCAGTCCAAAATGGCCATTTGAAAAATGGTTCCTTCAGGTAGTTGGACCACATCGGCGTCTAAAATAAAAAATGTTAAAAAGGGAGGCGCATGTGCGACAGCAATGGATATGGCAGCTTAATTTAAGCTCCACCAGTGCCCAGCACAAATAAGCCTTAAATCAGTATAAACAGCAGATAAAATTCACAAGCAAAACACTGGACCGAGGATGCCAACCAGATCTAAGAAGAAACAGACCTCTCAGGATTTAAAAAACTATTTCACCTCCATGGAAATGGCACGAGCGGGAGGTGCCAAGGCACCGACTTCAAGCCATGGCTCCGACTCAGAGAGGGAGTCGAGGAGAGAGATGAGTGACAGTGATGATAGGGACAGTCATCAGAAGCGATCTGAAGCAGGATTCAAATAAACTTTTTGGGGATTTGAAGTCGTTATTTCAGTCTGAGATGCACAAATTGCAAAAGGACATTAATATAATAGGTGATTGGACAGACGAACCAGAGAGGAAGAAGGATGCCACAATTAAAGCAGTTCGGAAAAATGAAAAAACAACCTCCTAGCTTAAGTTGCAACTTGCAGGTATTGCAGGAGGATGCTGAAAATTGAGAGCGGAGAAACAACGTCAAGATAAGGGGGATTCTGTAAATAATTACTGACATGGAGGACTTAATTGCGTGGTGTTTGTCCGTGGTGCTTCCAGATAATTCTGAGGTCGAGCTACAGCTTGATCACTGTCACAGAGCACTGCGGGCAAGGCCCCAAGTGCAGGAGTCTGCTCCGGATGTAATAATGCGCTTTCATTATTTCAGGATTTTGGAAGCTTTCTATCAAATCACTAGGAATTCCCCCACCAACATTTTTGAAGGTATCAACCTCCTGGTCTTCCAAGACCTATCCCCAACCACACTGGACAAGCGTACACCCCATAACCAAAGCACTGAGAGATAATGATGTCGGGTATAGGTGGACTCTATTTGGTCTATTTGGTCTATTAGTGATTAAAAATGGAAGGGCATTCGCCATGAGAGCCCTAGATGAAGGTGAAGAATTTCTTAATACACTGGGAGTAAAAAATTATTTCACCAACCGAAGCGATGAGGTACCTTCTTCAGAATCATCCTGGAAGGAAATGCTCGTGGGAGAGAAAAATGGTGGCCAATTAAGGCCCAGAGAGGACTAAGCTGCTGTTGTGTATACCCGATTAAGCCTTAACAAGTCGTACCACATGTTTTCCCCATGTTCCAGTGGACTTTCCCTACCTTGGACATTGATCCGGGTCTTTCCCCTCAGCGGCGGAAATGATTTTCTATACATTCGGATGAATGGAATGAACATTACCTGGGCAAAATTCTGAAAGTCAGATAAAGGAGATTCTGAAGCCAGGACTGGTGAAGGACTAACCGCTGTCAATGGAAGACTAGTTGACTGGAGCGGAGACGAGGACCCCGGCTCATGAGATGGTTCCCGTAAAGGCATCGGTAGAGGCAGTGGCAAACATGCATGAAAGTCAAGCAGATTATTCACGTCACAGAGGCCTACTCAGAAGTTGCCACGAGAGAGAATTAGCGGAAGGGGCTGGGTCGTCCCCCTCGCCCTTTTAGCGGTACGTGCATTCTGTTCTAAGTGCAGGGGGTCCAGACTGTCTGGAAGAAAGTGGACAAGGGTCGATGCAGAAGCTTAGAGACAAAGCAGGTAGTAGGGCCACGGCAAAGAAAGCAGAGACACTCAGGGTAGATAATGACCGGGGGGGGCATGGAGGCTTAGACTCGGTGGGTTGGAGGAGTATGTGCTCCCAAGAGAGGTGAGGAGATGAGTCAGGAAGATAGAGGGGCTTGTTAGGACCCAAGTAAGGGCTTGGGTGAGAAGGAGGCAAGGTGCTTCGAGAGGGGAAGGTGGGCCTTAGATCACATAAACTTATTTTGGAATAACAAAGCTCCAGTGGGGGAGGGGGGAGGGGTTGCTGTGGGGAAGCATGTTAAGGTAAAGGAAGATTGGGGATACACTTTGCAAACCATTGGGTCACTAGATTATAGTTCTGGGTTTCCCATTCCCAACAGTTAGCCAAGTTGGGCATCCCTTCTGGATATCCTATAATGTCAATGTTTGCCGGAGGAGATACTAAATAGAAAGACTTATCTCCTAGTTGAGTAAAATTAGTTCATGGGCTCCGTTATCAGTTTAGAAAGTTTCAGAATTTTTAGCCCATCGGTACGTCAGTGCACCAACCCTCCCACTCATATAGTGATGTTAAGAGGCAGAATCTGTAACCCCAACACAAGACGTCATGGTATAGGTGTCTCAAAACTAAAGAAAGGGGAGGGGTAGAGTAATTAACTGACAATTAATTGACATGCATTAACACTCTGGGTGAGTTGACGGGTGTTCTGTTGGCTGGATGGGTTATGTTCTGGTTCAAAGTGTTTGATGGCTCTTTTAATTAATATAATATGTTGATATAATCATGCTGGGCTAGGGCGGGAGCTGCTCTTCCCGAGCTATTCACATGCTCTAGTCCCTTTGGTGCAAGTGGTATTGACCTTGACCCAATCAAGACCCTTGGGACTCTGGGTGCTTCCAATACCTTGAGCCCTGGACTATCCTCTGACAGAGTCCAGTGAACTTTCTCCAATGAAGGGCAGTTGAGTCTAGGTCAAATTTGACCAGTTTGGACTCGATCAAAGTTTTGGTGTTCCCCCACTCTTTTCTTTTGTCTGGTCTTCCCTACCCTCTCAGTCTGTCTCGAAGGTCTACTGGGTCAGGAAGAAGGCTGGCACTCTTCCGAGTGCGATCTGGCTCTGGAGCAGTCCTATGGGTGTAGCAGCATTGGTAAGCAATCCATTTCAAGGTTTCAAACGATCATTTTGCATAATGTTAATGGCCTTAATTGTCCGGGCAAGTGACGCCTGGCCCTTACAGATTACAAGAGGAAAAATGCAGACATTGTCCTTCTACAGGAAACCCACTTCAGTAATTCAAGCTACCCAAAATATTTAGATAAACACTTTCGGCAGAACTATCTCTCCTCGACCAATGTCAAAAAAAGTGTTGTGGCAATACTGCTCCATAATAGGTTCCCCCTGGTGATAAAGCAGACTAAAAAGAATAAAGAGGGAAGATTTTTAATCCTGGTGAGCAAAATTCAGAGTCAGTATCTGACGCTGGCAAATGTCTATGCACTCTGCGGACAGGATCCAACATTCTTTACATCTTTTTTGAGCATGCTTAACAAGTGTGCAAAAGGATATTACAGTGGCGGACGATCTGAGTCTAAGGGCATCATGCAGTAAGCGGCGGAAAGGCACTTCTTGCCACTTTCCCGCCAAAAAAGCCTATCCGTATTCAGTAAGGGGCGAGAAAGTGGCGAGATTAAAAAAAAACACAAGTTTGGACTAAAAATTAAACATTTTCCGCCACGCTGTATTCTAGTAGAGGCGAGTAGCTAAGTGGAGCTATTCGCCACTCTAGAATGGCGTTTTGCTGGCGGATCAGCCACGCAAGAAAAAGATGGCAAGTTGCTGCTGAGAGGCAGCGGATGAGTGGCGGATCGGCACTTAGAAAAAATTCAGGCCTTTTTCCTGGCTGGGATTGATGCCGCGAGTCTCCGGAGCTGATACCATTAATATCAGCACCGGACCCCCCCGGCATGCATCCGAGGCTGGAAAAATGCATTTAAAGCCCACTTCATTACCTTAGCGGTTAACCGCTAAGGTAATGAAGGGGTTAAAGAGCCGTGCCAGGTTTATTGTGGGTAGCAGGGGGTTGGTGAAGGGGGTATTTGGCCCTTGTTGTGTGTTTAGGGCTTGCGGGGGGGTTGCGGGTGCACTTAACCCCTTCACGACCGTCGCAGTTAATACCGCTACGGTCATGAAGGGGTTAAGGCCTCCCGCTACCCACCCGCAAGCCCTAAACAAACCACCGATGGGGCTAATACACCCTTCACCCACCCCCACTACCCACAATAAAAAGAAAACACACACACCAGCCCACACTAACTAAATAAATATATATATATATATATAAATATATATATATATATATATGACCCCAACAACACCTATACCCCCTAACATACAATACAGTAATGGGCACAATGACTATTATCCACAAATGGATAATAGTGCAGTTGTCCATTTAAAATACATACAGCACAATAAAGACATTAAATACATATAGCACTCACCCATGTCCGGCTGCCACGATGAAAGCCATCCTCATCTTCATCCTGCCCATGCCCCATCCGCTTCTGCAAAATAGACATAAGAATAAAAACATCCAATGTAATGTCCCCTAACCCCTTAATCACCATAGCAGTTATGAACCGCTACAGTCATTAAGGGGTTAACCCACCATCACCCACATACCCTCCTCCACTAACCCCTCACATGGTACGGTAGCCAATCAGAGTGTGGGAAGTCTATCCCTACTCTGATTGGCTCTAGTAGACCATGTGACAGAGGCTTGGGGAAGAACGGATATGACGTAATTGAAAGCCTGTCACATGGTACTAGAACCAATCAGAGTAGGGATAGACTTCCGACGCTCTGATTGGCTACCATACCATGTGAGGCCGGCCATGTTTCTTTTCATGACATCATCTTAAAGGCAATTGAAGCAAAGCCATTCTGATTGGCTGTGCTTTCTTTGCCTTTAAGTGACGTCATCATTTTTTTTTTGCATCGGCCAAAACACATGCTTTTCACGGCCCAATTAGGGCCGTGGGAACCATATGACGAAAATGTGACGTCATAGGCCTTTAAAAGCCTATGTCGTCTCATTTTGAAGCCAGACGCCGAGGAGGAAGGACCTCCGGAGAAGAAAGAAGACCAGGGCGTGGCAGCAGACGGGAAGAAGACCCCGGAAGAAGATAGAAGAATACAGATGAAGATGGATTACAACTAGAAGACCCCTGGATTGTCGTGTTTTATAATTTTAATGTTTATTATTTTATGGTTTATTATTTTATGGGTTCCTGTTCGTGGATTGGTTCGTGAGTAAGCTGATCAACGGGAGTTGGTGAGTGGGTCAAGTAATGGTAAGTTAAATTAAGAAATGTATTTAATGTAACTGTGTTTTTTTTTTACTTTTTCATGTGTTAATTTTTTTTTATGCATATCATTTGTTGCCACTGTTTGTATGTATGTATGTATGTCTAGAGAGATATATACATACAGGGTAAGAAATGATAGTGTTGTAAAAGCTTTCTTTGCAGTATTGTAAATGATTGTGGCTATGCTGCTATGCATAGATGTGTGTTAAATATATTTTATAATTAGAGAGATGTAATTTTTGGGCTTCTATGCTGTACTGTAGGTTATGGTGAGGGTTGCTTTAGTATATTGTCATTTTTGGTGTCCTATTTTGTATGATGTGAACTTGTTCTCTGTAACGATAGCTATCGTTAATTGTGTAATTGGTATGGATGGTATTTTAATTGTTTAGGGATGTAATTCATGTCTGTTAATTCATTGATGGTGACTTTATTGGATTACATAGTATACTTCTTGTGATGTCATGCTATTTTAGTTGGATTATTGTATTGTTAACATTGATTTGCAGTATGTACATGTAGCTTACATTTTATGCTACATGTTTACACTGTAAATGCAATGTTTTAAGTGGCATTTGAGGCTTTAGATTGAATGATTACATGAGATTTGTTAAGGAAATTGCTTTTTAATTCATTGAGGATGTTATGCATAAGTCTTGTTGCCATTGCAGGATAGCTTCACCCCTTAATTACCTTTGAGGTTAGTACCCGATAAGGTGATTAAGGGGTTCATTGGTATGTGAATGTCATTGAAATGTATTGGCTATTTATTATTTTGGCAACGGACCACAAGGATGATGCTGGCGACGGGGCCTTCTTATTGATGAGGTTAGTAGAATTTTCTTTATTTTACTACGGTATTTAATGTGTTTAATAATGGCCAAATAATGTATTATCCCTATGTGGATAATAGTTATTTGGCACATTATTGTACTGTATGTGTTGGGGGGATGGGGGTATTGGCTCCAAGGGTATGTGGTAGGACTCCCCTGTGGGTAGTGGGTGAGGGTGGTTAGACCTCAGGGGGTGGGGGGGTTAGTGGGGGAGGGTATGTGGGTGATGGTGTGTTAACCCCTTAATGACTGTAGCTGTTAATAACCGCTATGGTGATTAAGGGGTTAGGGGACATTACATTGGATGTTTTAATTATTGTGTCTGTTTTGCAGAAGTGGATGGGGCATGGGCAGGATGAAGATGAGGATGGCCTTCATCGTGGCAGCCGGACATGGGTGAGTGCTATTCGTATTTAATGTCTTTATTGTTCTGTATGTATTTTAAATGGACAACTGCACTATTATCCATTTGTGGATAATAGTTATGTTGCCCATTACTGTATTGTATGTTGTGTATTGCTGCTATGTTTATTGGGGACATTTGTCCCCAATAAACATGCTAGTATGCGTTAACCCCTTCATTGCCTTAGCGGCTATCCGCTATGGTAATGAACAGCATTAATGTATTTTAATAATATTGTGCAGGAGCAGGGGGTCCCCTGAGCTGAACCGCATTGATTTGTGGCTCAGAGACCCCCTGCTTTCTGAGTTACAGGCCCCGGTGTGGGGCATCGGTTACAGTGTGGACGCCATGTTTATTGCAGGCACGTAGCGTATGGGACGCTATAAACATGGCGGCGACACTGCCCACCCGATCACACATACCGGGTCCTGCAACTCGGGAAGCAGGGGGTCCCTGGTCCACAAAGTTATGCGGTTCAGCTCGGGGGACCCCCTACTCACTGTACAGTATTATTAAATAAATATTCATGCTGCTTCGCTACCATAGCAGATACCCGCAAAGGTAAGGAACGATTCTTTATTGATATGTGTGTTTTATTCATAGTGTAGATGTGCAGAGGGTCTCCGGAGCTGAAGCGCTTTGGTTTTAGGTCTGGGGACCCCCTACTTCCGAGATACAGGCCCCTTTATGGGGTGCCGGTATCCCTCTGCTTTGTTTACATTCCTCGGTCACGTGATCGGGAGCTTTAAATGCAGACGGATACCGGCACCTCATAAAGGGGTCTGTATCTCGGGAAGCAGGGGTCCCCGGACCTGAAACCAATGCGGTTCAGCTCCGGAGACCACCTGCACATGTACACTATGAATAAAAATGGTTTAAAAAATAATTTTTATTGTGCTGATGTTTGCGCCGAGAGAGCAGCGGATCTCTCTCTGCTGCAAACACAACTCGCCAGGGGACGGCTTCTCGGCAGTTTCTCGCCAGGCAGCCGTCCTGCCACAGGTTACACGCCATTTCATCAAATGGTGGTTCCGCATTCATTCGCCAGGGTTTCGCCCATAACAGCATACAGCGAGTTTAACATGCCAAAAACATGCCTATTTGCTAAACTGGCTAATGCATTTTTTCGCTGCTTACTGCATGATGCCCTAAGTCGGCTAGATCCGCGGCTCTCAGATTATCCCGGTTAGGTGCGTTTTTTTGTCCTTTTCGCCCGGAGTGAACTGCGTTATTTTCGCGCTCGTGATATTAGCATTTTATTCTTGCTGTCTGCAATACTGCAATGCCGTTTAAAAACTCAGGGGGGCATTTGCGAGCTGTTGTCTTGGAAGTCTAATACCTTCGCGGTTCAAACTGCGACAGTACACAGTCTGTGTGTGCGTGCGCAGTAATTCTAAATTTGCATATTTAAAGTATACATGCATTTGCAGTGCTGTGCAGTATGTCACATTTGAAAATTGTTGAAACCCATAGGTGTGTACAGTACTGTAACAGTGTCACATTTCGAAATACACAGGGCTCTCCCCTCGCTCAGGATAATTAACTGCACTGCAGGGTATTTCAACTTCTTATCTTCTGTGCAATACAGTACATCTCTCCCACACCATTCCTTTGAACGTGTGTCTGGTTTCAATCACATTCCTGCTTGACAGCAGGAATTTACTGCGCATGCGCCTGTAACTTCGCCCACCACTGCTTGCTTGAGTGAGTGACCAAAAAAAAATTAAGAATTTTTTTTTTTCTTGTAATTTTTTTTCTCCACAAGCCTGCAAAAACCATATTACTGTATTATGATATTCAATCTGTGCTGTAGCTTTTGACTGCAACCCTGTGCATTTGAATGCACACGGTTGATTTGTGTGCTTTTTACGTACTGTATTTGGGGGTGTATTATTATGATGAACTGCCTTTTGAAATTAAAGTATGTCTTTAGCTTTGAACTTCATGCAGCTATACCTGTAGCCCCCTCCCCCATGAACGCTAGCTCAAGGATTTGAAATTCCACGGAGTCGTTACTTTTCTGAATCATGCCATTGTGTTCTTAATCCGTCCATAGCCAAGCTACAAAGCCTCACTGCGCCTGCGTGTAATCCTTTTTCAGATGGGAGCTTCTTACTGCGCATGAGTCACCCAACCCCCCCCCCCCTCTCCACAGAGTAGTTAATTTACTGAATCTTGCCATTGTGTTCTGAATCCGTCCATTGCCGAGCTACAAAGCCTCACTGCGCCTGCGTGTAATTCTCTTTGAAATGGGAATTTTGAGGCTTTGTTTACGGCAACGCTTTGGAAAATCCCTTCTAGAATTTGATTTGCACAGAGCATCACCTCTCTATGCGCCTGTGTGTAATCCTCTTTCGGATGGGAGCTAGTTTATTCCTGCTCATGGGCCTGTAACTTCACCCACCACTGCTTGCTTGAGTGCCCCCCCAAAAATTTAATTATGATTTTTTAACTGTTATTTTATCCACAAGCCTGAAAAAACAATCTTGATATTACGATATTAAATCTGTGCATTTGCCTGCACATGGTTTATGTGTGTGCTTTTTATGTACTGTATTTGGGGGGTGTAGGGATCAAATTACAGTATTATGATGAACTGCCTTTGAAATTACTGTACTCTACAGTACAGTATGTTATTTCTTTGAACTGCTGCACGACTAATCCTTCATCCCTCCCCCACGCACACACAAACTCTTATCGACAGACACCTCCACAGAGTCATTCATTTTCTGAAGTTAGTTAGTCATTGTGTTTTTAATCCATCCCTAGCCGAACGTCAATCGCCTCACTGCGCCTGCATGTACTCTAATCCTTTTAGAGATGGGAGCTTCCTGCTTACTGCGCATGAGTCACCCAACCCCCTCTCTCCACAGAGTCGTTAATTTTCTGAATATTGCCATTGTGTTCTTAATCCGTCCATAGCCGAGCTACAAGCCTCAGTGCGCCTGTGTGTAATCACCCCACCCCCCCCCCAACCCTTTGAGGCTTTGTTTACGGTAACGCTTTGGAAAATCCCTTCTCGATTTTGAAATGTAAATCCGATTTGCACAGCATTGTGAGAATTGAGAGTTAAAAAAAACATTAACTGATTCATGTTGTTTTGTCATTCATTCTTATTCATTGGTGAATGATTATGATTAGCAGGAATGTGAATACATATTTATTTTATTTTATCAGGAACCAAAAAATAAAAATATAAAAATAATCATGAATAATACATAATGCAGTCTTTATTAAGTCCTTTTGGCAGATTGAAATTGGATAAACATTTAGAAAACATTTGTAAAACATGGGGAAACATGAATAATGCACATTTATAAGAATATTATTTAATAATATATACTGTAATGTATAATATATAAATATATATATATATAGTAATATTATTTTTTCCGTCTTTATCTTGTTCCTCATTCTGTGTACAGTACAGTAGTTCATTGAGAGAGGAGAGGTTTTGTGTACATTTACTGCTGTTTATATACTGTACATTTTACTATACAAACAGATTAGACTGGACACAACACCCCACCTCCCCCCCAGGCCACCCTTTTTCCTGAAACGACAAGAAAAATAAAAATTAGTGCAGTTATGTGAGTACTGTATTATGGCATTGTGTGTTGTGTAGTACTACTGTACATGGTTGGAGCTGCTTTCTCTGGAAATAAAAAAAATTGAGCAGTTAGTAGGCAGTTACTGTAGTACTGTCAAACTAATCTACTGTATACTGGAACTACTGTATACTCTCACTACAGTTAAATACTATGTACTGTAACCTGATGGCTGGTGCTGCTCTCTCTGTAAAGAAAAAACTGTAACTACTGTATACTCTGACTATTGGGAAAGAAAAAATCTGTGCCATACTTACATGTATCATATTGTACTTACAATACAACAGCACAGTACTACTTTTCTGATGCTTGCCCATTACGTGCGATCACAATGGGCAACACAGTGGCAATATGGTCTATATATTTATTGCAGCGTTCCACGGTGAGTACATCGTTCCAAAAACTCATTATGCCTTTCAACAACTCGTCCTTTTTGGAGGGTTTTGCCACTTTCCGGATATGGTCCTTCTGCTGATGCCAGACCATTTCGATCGGATTGAAGTCTGTCGATCTGTCATTGGAAAAAAAGGATACACACATGCTTATTAGCCTGCGCTTTAATTCATTTGTGGGCATAATATGATTCCACCATAGACCTAGCACCATTAACGCTAGCGAGATTATCAAGCAAGCAGCGCTATTTTAAGCAGGGGCAGATATGGTCTAACCTGTCGCTTACTATGCCATAGAACACTTACATTATTAGTATATCATCTGAGTGCGGAACACATGCACTGATATACTGATACTGAGATAAACCTCTTAGTGAGCTCCAATAGACCCATTTCCTATACCTTTTAGGAAGCTATTACATATAGCGCCTTGATCCCGAATATCTATAAGGGATCTTATTACTATATCTACCCACCTAACCTCGGATGGGTTATGAAGGATACAGTCAAGTGCTGTTGTAATACACCATTTAATTACGTTTTAACACCCTATTTTTTATTCTTGGTTATTAATAAAGTATTTTAAATTTACAATTCTACATTTGTTGTGATAGAGTGCTGGAAGACTGGGTCCTTTTTTCTCTCATATGATATAATTGGAAAAAAAGGACAATTAGTTTAAGAGATACAGTACACAGTAAAAACAGTGGGGAAAAAATGAGACACGGTTACCACACTTACTCCGCTGGCGTCTTCACCCAGTTGATACCGCGCTCAAGGATATGCGCTGTTGACGCGGTGTGCTTCGGATCATTGTCCTAATAGAAGCGGTGACCATTCAGGAACTCACGTGTGATGTATTACACTATCTCAGGGACAATGTTGTCTTGGAAGAAAGCTTTATTCATGATTCCTATAGCAAGAAAAAAAAAGTGCTCAAAAAACTGCACAATAGTACAGTACAGTGCATACAGTAAGACTACACTAGTAAAGTACAGTGCATAAGGCTACATTATATTTCATATATTTTACCTTCAAAGATGACAATGCATCCTGGTCCACGCCTAGAGACGGCACCCCACACATGCAGCTTCACGGGTTGTTTTGGCCGCAGCTTCAAAGATATACGGCCTTTTTTGTGGAATGCAAAGCTTGCAAATCTCTCCAGCGACACAGTAGACTCGTCAGTGAAGATGCAATCCTGGATAATTTCCCCACTGTCGATCCATGCCTGGGCCTGGACCACTCTTTTGATTTTGTTTGCGTCCCTTATCATGGGGTACGCTCTGTAATGACAAGGAATAAATAATTTTAGCGGTACAGTACAGTTCTCTAAACAACACCTTTACCTCCTGTACTATCCAGTACTAACCTCACACGTCCATATTTCAATCCAATGCTGCGTCTCATCTTCTTTATGCTGGTCTCGGATACAGTGAGATTGTGTTTTTCCTGCAGAGTGTATTTTACCCTTAATGCACTCTTCTCATCATTCTCCTCACTTATTTTGTCCACCAGAAGAGTTGTCTCCCTAAAATGTAAAGAAAAACAATCCGGTAAGTAAAAATATTAGACAGTAGATCAACAGGATACAATATATTGTTCTATTAATATGCAGCAATATAAAATATATATATACTTTTGTAATATAAATATAAATATACAAAATATATATACTGTTGTAATATAAATATAAAAAATATATATACTGTTGTAATATAAATATAAATATACAAAATATATATACTGTTGTAATACAAATATAAAAAATATATATACATTTGTAATATAAATATAAATATACAAAATATATACTGTATACTGTTGTAATATAAATATAAATAATATATACTGTTGTAATCTAAATATAAAAAATATATACTGTATATATACTGTGGTAATATAAATATACAAAATATATATACTGTTGTAATATAAATATAAATATACAAAATATATATATTGTGGTAATATAAATATAAATATACAAAATATATATACTGTTGTAATATAAATATAAATATACAAAATATATATACTGTTGTAATATAAATCTACAGAAATAACAAAAATATTAGATACAGTACTGTAGATGTACAGTACATTTTTGGATCTAATTTTTTTTAAAGTGTTCTAAATATACTTACGCGTTAGTTACACTTGGTGCCCTTTTGCGTTCTCTGTTTTTTACGTGTGCATGATAGCTCACGGTGGTTGCTGGCACAACGAGGCCAGAAGTAGCTAACCAGCATTGCATAGCAGCAATTCGGTGTCCGCTCGTGTACATCTCCTTAATTCGCATGCTGAGATCCTTGGAAATCTTTTTAACAACCATTGCTGCGAGTAGAAAGAAATACAAACACAAGAATGTATATTCGATGTTTAGTCGATGTGTATTCAATGTGCAGTGAATCCACAAAATGGATGGTGTATTTATACGGTAATGACTCACATTAGAGTATGCCCACTTTCAACACCTGTACCTCGCTGCCATGCATAAAAGGTTACACACTTTGCATAGCCCACCACTCGATGATCTTTATCTGAACTTGCCCTTGTCCAGATACTGCATTGTGCCACCTGCTTCCATGGAGCAACCCCGATTCTACGGACGCAGGAACCCACTCGCCTCTGCAGTGCCTGTCATGCAGAAAAAGCGAAAGGCGGTTGCCGTTTCCACGCCAAGGCAAAAGCGACAGGCTAAGGCCAATAAAGAAAACCTTCTGCTGAACCCAAAGGCTAAGGGTTTTCATAGACGTCAGCCTTATTATGTCAAGAAGATATTATGGTGATGTACTCTCGACGCAAAATGATTGGCAGCCAACCCATTGAACCCGCAGACCACCACCTCCCATACACTTCGACGACTCTGCCGCCGCTGTCCCGGAAATCTTCAGCCCGTCTTCTCCACCCCTCGTTCTCGACGCTGCCGCCGCCCTCCCGGCAACCCACAGGCCATCTTCTCCGGTTCTATCCGACGACGCTGCCGCCTCTGAAATCCACGGGTCACTTTCTCCTTTGCTTTTAGACGACTCTGCTTCTCGCCCGGAAATCCAAAGGTCACTTTCTCCATTCCTCTTCGACGACGCTGCCGCTTCTCCTCTACAGGATATCCACAGGTCACCTCCTCCACCCTTTTTGACGTCGCTGCCGCTTCTCTCCATGGAACCCCCATCTCATTTTCCGTTGCACCCATCCACCCAGATGTCCACACGCCATGCACAAGAAGCAGCTCGTTAGACTGGATGCTGAATGGGATAAGTGTGGATCTCCCCGGGAACTCTATTGTGCTAGCAAAGATAGATTTGCTTCTGGAGACCATGTTAAATGTGGAGCAACGGATGCTACATTTGGAGGAGAAGATAGAGGCTGACATAGCGGGTATACATCATTTGCCAAGCGCACCCCCTCCACCAGAAGATGTAGTGTACATGTATGCCGTTGAGGAGGACATGACAACCCCATCAAGACCACGCCAGGAGACAACACAGTGACCAAGACCAGAGGAAAGCTTCCTCCCAGACAACCTACCATCGCCCGTCGCCTCAAGCACACCCGCTCGCAGAAGACCTACATTCGCTCGCATCGATACGGTGCCCGACATCACCCTGTGCGATCTGCCACCGGCGCTCAGGGAGAAGTATAGGGTGATGAGTGCGGGTGCACCCCACAAGTATGCCTTGTTACTTTTTAAGCACCATGTTCCCTACTCGTTGTACTGCGACTGGGCCTTCAGAGTGAACTACGACGGAAATCGCGTAAAAAAAGGCGCTTCCTGCCATTTTAAGAAAGAACATTCTGGATGAAATGCGGTGCTTTTATCCAATTACAGATCCTGTAATGAAAGGAGTTCGAGACTGTATTAATGGCGTTTTGCGCCATGCAAGGAATCGGCCATGGACGGACAATGTGGTGGACTTTATGGTTTAATCACGGGAACTGTAAGACCATACCGTTGTGCTGAACTGTATTTAACTTATTGTTTTAACTTGCTGTACACACACACACAAGACCTGCACAATTCCAGTCCCCGAGGGCCGCAAACAGGCACAGTTTTCAAGGTTGTCCTGAAAACCGGGCATGTCTGCTGCCCTCGAGGACTGTACTGGTGCAGACTGTTTTGCACACCATCCCACTGTATATGTTTTGACTTTAATAAAGGAGATGTTGCGTTTTGTATATTTTATGAATAAAGAATTTGTTTTTAAAACATGTGACTGCAAACCATACTGACTGACTGTAAATGTTTTTACTTTCAATAAATAAATGTTTTCACTACTGTAGCAGTAAACCATACACCTGTTGATGTTTTGAATTGCTATGCAATTAAATTGTTTCTACATTGTACAGTATTTGTAAATAAATGTTTTTGTACTTACTCCACCAATAAAAGAACATGTTGATTTGTTTTACATTGTTCCATTGGCTCCTTTGCTACTGTAACAAAATACAGTGTTTCTAGAATGTCGAGGCATACTGCACTGTATACTGTAGGCATGCTCAGTATAAGAGTATTAACAAAAATAGAAGACACATACTGTACTGTACTCTATGTACTGGCACTGTAATACATGTAGAATAAATGCATAGTTTTTATTTTTTCGGGTTTATTACACAGTATACTGTATATAAAAAAGTATTGTATACTGTACGGCCGGAAAACATCAGCATACTGTTTCAGGTACAGTATTCTATCCTAATCAATAACAACGGCCACTAAACTGTAGACTCCGGTATGTGGGTTTTTAAATCCGATTCAGCAATGTGCAGGCATTGTTACACAAAGCGATAGTATCCATCAAAATCCCTCCATTAGCCGTTTTCTTTTCTGAGGAAAAACAAAAAGAAAAGTTTTACTGTAATGGTCAGCCCCCTAAAGAAGTTCCCAGCCAGTCCCACCAATAATTTTCTCGGGGGCGTCTCCTGTTCACATGCGCATGCGCCTACCGTCGATGTAATGACATGCGTTTCAAGAAGGTTCCAATGCGCATTCCACCAATTGTTCAGTATCTGCAGTTCAGTACTGTAGAAGCCGCTCAGCCAATGATATTGCTTACAGGAGAATCGCTTGACTTTTGAATCGCACCGATATTTATACTGTATTGTCAAAATAAAAAAAAACAGAAAATAATACGGCAACAATACTCACCATAGAATTTCCCATTCAGCTGGCGCCGGCGCCGGTCCACTGCCAGTCCAGTGTTCTTGATCATCCACGTCGACAGTTTGCAGTGGGACTAGTCCACCTGTAGTCAGCTGATGAGGCTGGAAATTGCTTAGGTACATGCAAGCTTGATTGAAACTGCACGCGAAATCCATCTCAGGCTCAGGGTTGTCACTGACGGTGGGACCGTTATTGGAAGCCGGAGCTGGTGCATTGCTTGGCGGCGATTGTCGTTTCTTAGTTGGTTTTAACACGACCCTTCGCCTTTTGCCATCTGCATGATTATAGATACAGGAAAAAGCCAGTGATACACACCAATACCCTCCAACAAATTGTGGCTCAATACGATAAAAACAGGGATCGCTACATAACCTTTTCCTTATTGCACGCTTCCACGTATGAGGAGCTGGCGAAAATTTGTTAAAGTCATAGTTTTTGATAAAATACTGATAAATTTGAACAACTGTTGCCATCTTATCATCTGTTGCATTAATCGCGGCCCATATCAAATACGCGTAACTTCTGTCGGGTTTTTGGAAAACGGGCTGCACTTGAACACTCATGGCGGGCGGCGGGTCTCTGGAGAATACTGTAACCGAAACTGGTCTTTGTCTTTCTTTAATATGAAAAGCCCAAATTGATACATTTTTGCAACCTCTTCCTTCAGTCTCAAGGCCAAGTTACAATGGCACACTGTTTTTAAACGAAACACCTGCAAGTCGACACATTACTGAAGCGCATGCGCATTACAATTCATGAATATCTGCCATCTGGCGGACACGCGAAGAATTGCAACCTATTAAATCCGAACCATTCTCAATAAACGCATCAACCGCGCGTCAACCGCGCATGACCCGGGGCTGAGAACGCAAAAAGAATGCGGTTTGCTCCAGGTGAAGTGCTTCGCATTCCAGGAAAAAGCCAGGGAAAAACCGGCGATGTGTTAGACTCAGATGAGCCGCAGCAGTAGATAGTAGCAGGGGATATCAATATGACACTAGATCCTGAATTAGATTAATCTGCCCAATCTAGGAGGATAAAGAGAAGGTAGACAGAGTCTCTGCTCAATGGTTTACAGGCCAATCATCTGACAGATATATGGAGAGAGATGCATCCTAGAGATAAAGGTTTCATGTTCTTTTCCCACCAACACAATAGCTATAGCACAATAGATTACTTCTTTGTTTCTAGTAGACTGGTTCCTAAGATCTCCTAAACCAGGATCCATGATATTTCATGGTCAAATCATGCACCAATAGAACTGTGGTGCTCACAAATTAGTCTGATCAGACCAGGAGCAAACTGGAAGTTAAATGAGTCAATTTTAAAAATCCCTGAAGTGTTTAACACTCAGAAAAGAGAATTTTTTAAAAATAAATAAGGGTAGTGTGAGGTCCCAATGGACACTATGGGAAGCCCATAAGGCGACAATTTGGGGTACACTAATCAACATAGCAGCAGGGATAAAAAATAAAAGAGAAGCTAAAATTGTTCAATTACATGCAAAATTATGAGACCTCTCTGCTCTCCACAAACGCACTGGCAGAGCTGACACCCTGAATGAAATTAAGGATGTCAGAATAGAGTTAAACATGATCCTTACCTCCCAGGCTGAGAACACCTTGAGTTGGTCAAAGAGGACATTCTTTGAAAAAGCAAACAAACCAGATACCATGCTAGCAAACAAAATTAGGAATAGACAAGCCAA